>NC_138773.1:132910912-133490912 GCF_965119305.1 Pelophylax lessonae
GGGTATGCTTAGTGAAAATAGCGATATTATGAACATTTGCGCAACACCACTACCTCAAAATCAATCCATCCAAAACCGAGCTTATAATTTTTCCTCCACCACGTGCCCCTTCCCCTGATCTCTCTGTCAATATCGATGGCATTACTATCAGGCCATCCCTCCATGCCAAGGTCTTAGGTGTTGTCATGGACTCTGAACTCTCCTTCAAGCCCCACATCCAATTGCTGTCCAAATCTTGCAGCCTCAACCTCCACAACATCTACAAAATACGCCCCTTTCTAACCAAAGACACAACAAAGCTCCTAGTTCACTCCCTGGTCATATCGCACCTCGACTACTTCAATTCCCTTCTCATTGGCTTACCTCTACATAGGCTATCCCCCCTTCAATCCATCATGAAAGCTGCTGCCAGACTCATCCACCTTACCAATCGCTCAGTGTCCGCTGCCCCTCTCTGCCAAGCCCTCCACTGGCTTCCGTTCACCCAACTAATTAAATTCAAAATACTAACAACATCTTACAAAGCCATCCACAACTTAGCCGCCAGCTACATTACCAGCTTAGTCTCAAAATACCAACCTAATCACTCTCTTCATTCCTCCCAAAACCTCCTGCTCTTTAGCTCCCTCGTCACCTCCTCCCATGCTCGCCTTCAGGACTTTACCAAAGCCTCTCCATCCTATGGAACTCCTTACCCTTATCTGCCCGATTATCTCCTACTCTATTAGCTTTTAGACGATCCCTGAAAACCCTCCTCTTCAGAGAAGTCTATCCTACCCACATCTAACAACCATACCTCCATTTTCTCCATCAGCTCACCCCCACAGCTACTGCCTTTTTGTTTCACTTGACCCCCCCCCCCCTTCTAGATTGTAAGCTCTAATGAGCAGGGACCTCTAATTCCTCCTGTATTGAATTGTATTGTAACTGTATTGTCTTCCCTCATATTGTAAAGCTCTGCGCAAACTGTTGGCGCTATATACAGTATCTCACATATTTTCATGTGACAACACTGAAGAAATGACACTTTGCTACAATGTAAAGTAGTGAATGTACAGCTTGTATAACAGTGCATATTTGCTGTCCCCACAAAATAACTCAACACACAGCCAATAATGTCTAAACCGCTGGCAACAAAAGCGAGTACACCCCTAAGTAAACATGTTCAAATTGGGCCCAATTAGCCTTTTTTCCTCCCGGTGTCATGTGACTCGTTAGTGTTACAAGATCTCAGGTGTAAATGGGGTGTATGTGTATTACATTTGGTGTTATCGCTCTCACTCTCTCATACTGGTCCCTGGAAGTTCAACATGGCACCTCATACCAAAGAACTCTCTGAGGATCTAAAAAAGAATTGTTGGTCTACATAAAGATGGCCTAGGCTATAAGAAGATTTTAACAGGACCGGTTCCACTCAGAACAGACATCACCATGGTCGACCAAAGAAGTTGAGTGCATGTGCTCAGTATTATATCCGGAGGTTGTGTTTGGGAAATAGACGTGTGAGTGCTGCCAGCATTGCTGCAGAGGTTGAAGGGGTGGGAGGTCAGCCTGTCAGTGCTCAGACCATACGCCACATACTGCATCAAATTGGTCTGCATGGCTGTCGTCCCAAAAGGATACCTCTTTTAAAGGTGATGCACAAGAAAGCCCTCAAACAGTTTGCTAAAGACAAGCAGACTAAGGACATGGATTACTGGAACCATGTCCTGTGGTTTGATGAGACCAAGATAAACGTATTTGGTTCAGATGGTGTCAAGCATGTGTGGCAGCAACCAGGTGAGGAGTACAAAGACAAGTGTGTGTTGCCTACAGTCAAGCATGGTGGTGGGAGTGTCATGGTCTGGGGCTGCATGAGGGCTGCCGTCACTGGGGAGCTACAGTTTATTGAGGGTACCATGAATCCCAAAATGTACTGTGATATACTGAAGCAGAGCATGATCCTCTCCCTTCGGAGACTGGGCGCAGGGCAGTATTTCAACATGATAACGACCCCAAACACACCTCCAAGATGACCACTGCCTTGCTAAAGAAGCTGAGGGTAAAGATGATAGAGTGGCCAAGCATGTCTCCAGACCTAAACCCTATTGAGCATCTGTGGGGCATCCTCAAATGGAAGGCGGAGGAGCGCAATGTCTCTAACATCCACCAGCTCCGTGATGTAGTCATGGAGGAGTGGAAGAGGACTCCAGTGGCAACCTGTGGAGCTCTGATGAATTCCTTGCTCAAGAGGGTTAAGGCAGTGCTGGACAATAATGGTGGCCACACAAAATATTATCACTTTGGGCCCAATTTTGATATTTCCACTTAGGGGTGTACTCATTTTTGTTGCCAGTGGTTTAGTCATTAATGGCTGTGTGTTGAGTTATTTTGAGGTGACAGCAAATTTACACTGTCATACAAGCTATACACTCACTACTTTACATTGTAGCAATGTGTCATTTCTTCACTGTTGTCACATGAAAAGATATAATAAAATATTTACAAAAATGTGAGGTATGTACTCATTTTTGTGAGATACTGTAAATCCTGTTTAATAATAATAATAAATTATTGCGTGGCTCAAAAATTCAGTAGCACTTTTTTATTCTACAGGTCATGTACTTTCAGAAAATTTCTGGTTTAAAGGCCAGTTCACACAGGTGTGATGCCACACATCACATGTGATTCGCACCACATTGCTGTACAGACCACATGCGATGTCTGTGCAATGCGAATTCAGCCATACAAACTGTCCAAATTCACAGTCCGCACTGCAATCTGCAAACCAATCTGGTGGTGCAATTAACTTTGTATTGACACCACAACAGTTCGCAGAGGGCAGTGTGAACTACCGGCGATTCAGGTGCAATGCGGGAACCTGCACTGAATTTGCAGAGTTTCCCGCATTGCACCAGTGTGAACCAAGCCTGAGGGGACTCTTCAAGTGAAAAATGGTAACCTCTGGATTTTTAGAGTACATTTTTGTTATTTACAGCTTTGCATACATTCATTTTTCACATTTTCACAAAAAGGTGCAATTTAAAATGTACAAGTATTTGTTATTTATTAATTCAATACAGTTTTTAGTAGGAATTTTGTACATTTTGCCATGTATGAATATAGCAGTGCCTTAAAAATCAGTAGCACTTTGTTATTCTACTGGCCATGTGCTTTCAGAAAATATATGGTTTGGGGGGTCTTGTATAAACTCTGAAAGCTTTAAGTGAAAAAGGAAAACCTCCAGATTTTTGGAGAAATGTTTGCATACGTCCGAGTTTCACTATTTCTCAAAAAGGCGCAATTTAAAATGTACAAATATTTGTTATTTTTTAACTCAATACAGGTTTTGCTTTTATTTATTTATTTATTTATTTATTTGTTATTTTTTAACTCAATACAGGTTTTTGCTTTTAGAAGGAGCTTAGCAGGAAATTTGTATAATTTGCTGTGTTTGTATCTACTAATAATTATTTTAGTGCATTTTTAGGGAAAATGTTGTTTAGAAAACATTTGTGCAAATATCACGGGACCTTAAAAATCAGTGGCACCTTGTATTTTTTTTCTACTGGCCCTTTGCTTTCAGAAAATGTATAGTTTTGGGGGTCTTTTAAAAACTCTGAAAGCTGAAAGTAAATTTGAAAACCTCCAGATTTTTTGAGAAATTTGGTTATTTAGAGTTTTGTTTACATTCAGTTTTTACCATTTCACAAATAGGTGCAATTTAAAATTTACAATTATTTGTTATTTATTAACTCAATATAGGTTAAGCTTCTGATTTAATCAGGAATTTTGTAAAATTGGCTGTGTTTGTATCTGCTAATAATGATTCTAGTGTATTTTTAGCGAAAATATTTATTTGATAAACCTTTGTGCAAATATCGTGGGGCCTTAAAAATCAGTAGCAAATCAGGATTTTATTCTACTGGTCCTATGCTTTCAGAAAATATATGGTTTGGGGGGTCTTTAACAAACTCTGAAAACTGTAAGGGAACAATGAAAACCTTCAGATTTTTAGAGAAATGTGGTTATTTACATTTTTGCATACGTTTAATTTCCACCATTTTTCAAAAATAATTAAAAAATTTTAAATATTTGTTATTTATCAACTCAATACAGGTGAAGCTTTTATATTTAGTAGGAATTTAGCAGGAAATGTGTGAAATTTGCTGTGTTTATATTTGCTAAAAATGAATTTAGGGAATTCTTAGCGAATATGTAGTTTTAATAAAAATGTGTGCAAATATCACAGGACGTTAAAATCAATAGCACATTCTTTTTATTCTACAAGTCATGTGCTTTCAGAAAATATATGGTTGGGGGGGGGGGGGGTCTAACTGTGAAAGCTGTAAGGAAACAATGAAAACCTCTAGATTTTTTGAGAAATTTGGATATTTCCATTTTTGCGTATGTTCAATTTGCAAAAAGGTGCAATCTAAAATTTTCAAATAGTGGTTATTTATTTAATCAATACAGGTTATCTTTTATATTGAGCAGGAATTTTGTAAAATGTGCTGTGTTTTTATCTGCTAATTATGATTTTAGTGTATTTTCAGCAAAATTATTGTTGTAATAAACATTTGCACAAATACCATTGTGCCCTAAAAATCAGTAGCACATTATTTGTATTCTACTGGTCATGTGCTTTCAGAAAATATATGGTTTGAGAGGTCTTTAACACACTCTGAAAGCTGTAAGGGAAAAATAAAAGAGCAATGGAAAAATTGCAAAAATGGCCTGGCCAGCTAAGTTTAAAGGTGGAGCACAGGGCCTGACAGAGACAGGGTTAAAGTATACATTGTAACTTCATCCAGGAAAATGGTCCTATGAGGAAAAGAGAAACAAAATAGACTCTGAGATATGTACAAATGATGTAATGATATAGATCCCATTGTTGTGACCCTGTAAAGTGTTACATTTGTCAGTAAAGAAAATGGAGGGTGGTATAAGGAGGATGCAGTTCATTATTTGCTTGTTTGGTTGCTTGTTTGGAGTTTATGTTTGGATTTAATGATTTATGGGAAACTGGGTCCTTTGTGACCAGTTTTTATAGCTTGAATACTGGCTAGGATACTATGTCCATGTAGTATGTGTGTCTGTGTATATTGTAATACTGAATAACCCTGTGGTATGAAATATCCCATTTTACCCACTAAGATTTGGCTGTGAATATTGATCTATTCTGGAATGCAACCCTGTGTCATTTGGGGGATTTTTGGGTTGGGGCTGTGCCATGATTTGGGGTATTTGTAAAGATTTGTGATTAAAAAATATGTTGATACCTAATGAGCAGTACAGTTAAAAATTATAACTCAGTTATTGCAAAAATTAAAAAAAGCAGCACTTGCTGCAATACTTGCCTTCGATCTGGAGCTGTTCCCTATTGAGTTCCACCAGACTTTTAGGCTAAATTATGGCCAAGGTCATTCAACTAACTTCTTCTGAGCCCAAGTTTTCCTTGACCAGGCCCTTGGAACGGCATATCACACAGTCTGAGCTCAGAGAATTACTACATCGCTCAGTTCAAGAGAAAGACCAGCCACCACCACTGCCAGAGGAGAAGAGGAAGGACTCATGATGTCAGTAGACTGGCCAGAAGATCCATGGGAAAACAGGTATTTTTAAATGCCAGGAGTGGGGCCTAAGCAGGGAAAGGAAGCTTGTTATAACCAGTGTTAATTTTGACATCACATTTCGATTTAGTTGTAATCATATTTTTTGGACTAAAACGCCATTTTTATTTTAGTTGCATTTTAGTCATTTGAATTGTTTTAGTTTTAGTACTATTTTAATCGACCAAATCTCTAGTACCAATGGTATTTCATTGATTTGTGAAAATTTACACTGGTTATAACATAGACTTTAATTTTAATACTGCAATACAATCTTCTATGCCTGTGTCTAGCTAATAGGAATGTGCGCACTGAATACAGACTTTTGCCGTATTTATTATGGTTTCTTGAAGAATTTAAAATCTACTTTCAATATCAGATTATTCTGTATATCCTGACATTTTGGAAACATATGTTCTTGCATTAGAATAGGTGCTTACTGTACATTTGTCCTACATATAAAACGGTAAATGTTACCTTCCTTGCACATTCATTTGACAGTCATAGAACACATTTGAAAATAACATTTGCCAGTGTTGAGATATTACATTTTTGCATTATATATTGTCTGTACAGAGTGCTATTTTTTGCAATTTTTTTTTTAATTTTGTATTGTAATAGATTAAAAAAAGCATGTCCTCTTGCTTCCAGAAGTAATCAGTCCAGCATGTGTGTCTCCCCAAATTTCCCTGTGACATTACTCAAAACAAATCAATATGTAATATATGTTCAAATATGGATCCTTTACTAGCACTCTTCCTAGGCATCAAGGACAGCCATACAGTCTGGTGCCTATGAGCTTGGGACCCCATTGCTTTTGGAGGGGGACCAACTATACTGAACAACATGATGGCTGGTATCAACATGAAAGGGGCTGCCCACCCATGGTCCCTTTACTATGGCTTCTGTGCTAATGTAGTGTAGTATGAAAAGGTAGGGAATTTTTTTTAACATTTTAGATTTAAAACTGTGTAAAAAAAAAAACAGGTCTTAAGCACTATGGAGAATTCAGGTGAGCAGAATTTTTGTTTTTACAGCTACCCGTAAAGGTGACATTCATTCAGTCACATACATTAGGTGTACATTTACTCTGTAAATATGGAAATTGTGGACACGAAATTCCATTTGAAAGTGGACAAATGGGACAAAGGTGAATTGCTGAAGGTTTAGTTGATAAATTTGCTGCTGAATATTTTGTAAATATACCCCAGGGTCTTTTTTTTACATAGTGTACAGCTAAAATGGTTAGTTTACTAACCTTGTCAATGTTTTATAAATGCTGTTTCTGTATATACTGTATTTTCAAATTACATATGTAGGCTGGGTAAGCCATGTTTGATTATTATAATAGGAGGCTGTAGTCCTACTTAGCAGATCTACACAATGTTTATCCTTTGCAATCCCAGGCTTTCAGCACAAAATCATTTGCCAACAACTGTTCTTCAGTGTGAAAAGGTAGCAATCATAACAGTTGTCAACAAACAAATACGCTCACTAGGGTGAGATTGTGAATTCTGGATTACTGATCAAGACCCATGGGAGAGCAAGCGGGAATCCTCACAAACAAGATAAAATTAACATGAATATAGCTAACCCAAAATGTATTTTTTTTTTTTTTATATATAAATTATACACAGACACTGGATTGGATAAATAAAGGCCAATTTCTCCCCCCTCTCCCTCTTGCCAGCTTTCAGCTGCTTGTCCCTGCCCACACTCAGAGTCAGGACAACGGAAACAGCAACCTGTAGAAGTGGTGGGGAGGAAAGAGCCAGGAGGAGGTGCGCTGTGTTGTGCTCTCCCCTCCTGTCAGAACAACACTCGTCCATGCAGCACAGGAGACAGGATCGCTCTTACATTGCATCAGACTGTATACACACACACACACACACACACAGTTTGATTACTGCCCCCTACATCCTCCACGAGCTGCTCATCTCCCAACAGCAGGAAATGGGGGTAGGGGCCGGTAATCAAACTCTATTTAACCACACCTCCTTTAAGCCACTATTTAGCGCATGTTAAATTTACAGCCACTAGGGCCCATTTTTGATCTTGCACACAGGCCCACTGATTTCATGATACATCCCTGTGCTAAGAGGTAACTATCAGGGGACATTGCACTATGTCCTAGCCAGTTTCATAGCGTGCACTCTAGATTAGTTCTAGCATTATTATTCACATTGTAGTTAATGCTTATATGCATTTTTTTTTTTGTCTTTGCTGATTCGTGAGTTATTCCTAGTTTAGTGGTACAGAACTCAAGTTACCTTGGCGTAGCGATTATACTGTCTAGTAGACTGTGTCTGAACCTACTTTGTGCTCATACCACCATTTATTCTAATCCATACCAATACATTAAGAGCCAATTCACACCATAGAAAAGCAATCCAGATGTGTTCCAGATGCTTTTCTGCATGGGCGTTTTTGATTTTTTTTTGGAACTGGAACACACTGGAACTGCAAGCACTGGTGTGAACTATGCCACTAGAAACCATATGACCTACTTTCCATGCATTTGTGATGCAGAAAAAAACGCACTGGATTGCATGTGGTGTGAACTGGCCCTGAGTTAATTTACCACTTGCGTAAATTTCCTGGTACTAATGCACAGGCGAGTTAAAGATATCTATACTCCTGTTCTAAGTGCTTGCAGTAACTTTGATTCACCAGGTGTATCAATGTATGTCAGAGGAGGCGGGGTGATTCTTGGGGTTGAGGTGCAGGACAGAGAACCCAAATGACCACGTGGCTCCTGTGGGGGTAGTACTACACAAAGATTCTGTAAAGTCATCTATTGGAACTGTGAAGACATTTGTAATAAGAAATTTATGCTTTAGCTTGGTAAAGAGCAGCAAATAGGCAAAAATCATGTGTTTATGTGAAAGAGTAGTGCAGCAGCAGCTTTGATCCCCTTTCTCTAACCACCTAATGGCTAGTAAGGATGCAGAAATGTTAACTGTTGACTTGTAAACTGTATAATCTGTGTAACTTGTAATAATCTGTATGTTCAAATTTGGTGATGCAGGAAAATATTAAAGGCTAAAGGGGAAAAAATCTTGCTAACTAAATTAGAAAACTGTAAATGATCATACTAAGAACATTTATTTTTTATTTTTTAAAGTGTAGTTTTTATTGATTTTTCAAACAAACAAAAAGTATTGGTGCAACATTAGCACGTAAATACAAAGGTAGTACAGGTAAAACAAGCATTTATAAAGACAAACAAATCTGTAGATAATAGTAGAACTAATAATAAGGCACATTTGGATGTCATGGAGCTTAGGTATACCAAACAACCAAGGCGTCCCATTTTTTATCATACTAAGAAAACATTTTTGCTTACATGAAAAGTTTATTGCAATCATGCCCACAGTAGTAACAAAGTGGTTGGTTTAATAGTAAATAATAATAACTTTTATTTACCAATTAACATAATTGGTTTAAATAAGCAGAAAAGATCAAACATTATTTTGTTTAATTTGTTGTTGTCTGTAATGTTTGATAAAGAATGTATATGCTATAGAATAACAATCTCATTGATTTTTTTTTTCTCTCTGGAATGTAAGCAACTCACAAATGTTTTATAACAATGCATAAGAGATGTGAACGTGCCTGATCCCGTGCGCTACTATGTGCACAAAGTAATCTGTGAAAGAATATTTTGTGTATTGTGCTAAATAAACGTGTAGGGGTCTGCTGCTAAATAACCTATTAAGTATGCAATATGAAAGTGCTAGAGTTGGTACAGCGCTCCCTTAAGGCCTAAATATTACAATATGACGCTAGTTTAAGTTTTTTGTTTTGATACACTAGTGCAGTGATGGTGAACCTTGGCACTCCAGATGTTTTAGAACTAAATTTCCCATAATGCTCAGCTACACTGCAGAGTGCATGAGCATTATGGGAAATGTAGTTCCAAAAAATCTGGGGGGCCAAGGTTCGCCATTACTGCACTAGTGCATTCAACACTGGTACATATGCACAGCATTATATACGTTTATACGAACACTGATATCACAGTGGTGTTATGATTGTAATACATTGTGTCATTTTATTGTTTTATGGTGCCACTTTTTTGTGAACTTTTTTTGTGATTTTTATATTGCTTTATATTGTTTTGCCTTTTATTGTAGAGATTCCACATATAGTGTTTATACGGTATGGTATTGTAATATTTAGGCCATAGGGGAGCGCTGTACCAACTCTTGCACTTTCATAATGCCTTACATTTGTTGTAAATAGTGAGGTACAAACTGGGCATATGCAGTACAATGTACTTTTTTAAAACTGACATTGTTTTTTTTTTTTTATAAACAGTGATTTGGTAGCACTACCGCCACTAAATGACAGATTCTTGGCCGTCTTCTGTTTGTTTACATATACTGTAGAAACTAGCCAATTATCTGGCAATTTCAATGGGTGTAGCAGCAGGGTAGCATTATTTTGCGGCAACTCAACATCATCTGGCAGTGCTCTTGATTGATATGGATCTACAGTACATTGCTGGACAACGTGATTGATATTGGATTTACATTTTATTTTTTCAATAAAGGAATTTTTTTATGGTGGTGTTGTTTTTATGTACTTTTTCATTTTTCTGTCAAGAAATAACAACTGGTACAATATATCATGTACTCATTCAAATAGATGGGACTGGATATCTGCCCCCTCCCCTAATGTAAATATTCTTCAATAAGCCCTCCAGAAAAAAAAAGTCCTTTACATAAAAAATAAAAAAACGAAACACTGTCCCACAATGTAAATTCAGTTTCAATCATGCTGGGCCTAACCAAACTGTTAACCCACCCCCATAATGACCCACAGTCCCAGGCTGTTACTCACAACACCAAAGACAGATCCCCAGCTAACTTCGGTACTTAAAACAAACCAGTTGGGATACTGGGTGATATCATTGATGAAATATGGTTGTCACCCAGTATCCCTGCTGCCTTGTTTACAAACAGAAGTTGGCTGGGGATCTGTCATGTCATTTAGCTGTGGTAGTGCTACCAAATAGCAGGCTATGTTAATTACCATTAACCTGAGGTTTGGGCAGGCAAATTAGCCAAGTATGACACTTTGTTCACCCACTCACCAAGCTGTGAACAGCTGCATTCAAATCAAACTCATGCTCTAGCCAAGCCCGATGATCATTCCTACATAGGGTCTTGCCTACTGACAGTTTAGAAAAGCAAGCACTTAGTGACAAATTCATCTGAAGCCTGGGGGGAGGGGGGGGGATTCTGTTAGTAAATTCTGTTCATGTTTAGGGAAATTAGTCAAACTCTTGTATTGCGATAAGAAGCATGCACCGATGAAAAAAAAAAAAAACATGCAGCTTTGAGGGAGACATTTAAACTACATAAATCCTTCAAATTACAGGCTTGAGGGGTGCCTTAAAACTATATGTGGTGTTGCAGAGCAGTACGTATTTCATGCATATTTAGCTGTGATTTTTTTTTTTTCCTTTCAAAATCAGTTTGGCTTACAAGCAACAGCACCACAATTTGATGAATTTCAGCTCAAAGTGAAAATAAGCCCACTTTTACTGTGGGATGAGATAATTTGGCCCGTCATTTTCTGTGACTGTTCCTATTGTTGCTGATGCAAAACTTTCTTTCCATTGGCCAACTTCTACTAAACTCTCATTAACCACTTACGCCCCGGAAGATTTGGCTGCTCAAAGACCAGGGCCTATTTTGCGATTCGGCACTGCGTGACTTTAACAGGCAATTGCGCGGTCGTGGGACACTGTACCCAAATTAAATTGATGTCCTTTTTTCCCGCAAACAGAGCTTTGTTTTGATGGTATTTGATCACCTGTGCAATTTCTATTTTTTGCGCTATAAACAAATTTTGAAAAAATAACAATATTTTTCACAATTTTTATATGAAATTCCCCCCAAAAAATTTTAAAATCAAAATGTTTTAACATTTTAGGCCAATTGTTTTTTGTTACATATTTTTGGTGAAAAAAAATCGCAATAAGCGTATTTTGATTGGTTTGCTCAAAAGTTATTGTGTTTACTAACTACGGGAAAGATTTATGTCATTTTTATTGTTTCGTTTTTTTTTTAACTAGTAATGGCGGCGATTTTTTTTTTTTTTTTGCGGGACTGCAACATTGCGGCGGACAGATCGGACCATGGACTGACATTTTTGACACTTTTGGGGGTACCAGTGACATTACTACAGTAATCAGTGCTATACATATGCACTGTTACTGTAAAAATGACACTGGCAGGGAAGGGGTTAACTTTACTGGTAAACAGTGGGTTAAATGTATCCCTTAGGGCGTGATTCTAACTGTGGGGGGCATGGCTTGTGATGTAACCACAGAGACATACGATCCTACATAGCAGGATCGTATAGTCTCTGCAGTTACACCAGGGAGAATGAGAGACGGCTGTGTTTACATCAGCCGTCTGCCTTTCTCTCTCTCCAGCTGGAGATCCCGAGTGGCCAGCGGACATTAGAGCCACTGGTCACTCGCGCAGGGATTTTAGTGAATGAGCGGGGGCAGGAGCTCGCCTCCTAGAGGCTTATGGGTGAGTGACGTACCCTTACGTCACTTTGACCAGGAGGGGCTGACCGCCGCAGTACTTATACTGACGGTGGTCGGCAGACTACAGAAGATACGGCACTATACAATTGTCCATCAGCAGGAAAATGTTAATGAGCAAGACTAGGCTCAAATTTACTAGTAACAAAAAGCACTGACAACCGAACTGATAACAGGCATGGAGGAGCTCAGCTATGATGAAAGATTTGTGGAACTGAATTTATTCTTTCTTAAGAAGAGGAAATAGGGGGGGGAGGGGGGGATATGATTAACATGTATAAATACATAAGGGGTCCATATAGTTAACTTGGTGCTGAGTTATCGAATTTAAGGTCATCACAGAGGACTAGTGATGGACGAACATCGGCCAGGGCGGTTCGCGAACGTCAGCTGCAAATTTTCTCAAAAGTCCGCGAACCACAAGTTTGCGGCGGGCCCCATTGACTTTAATGGGAGGCGAACTTTAAAAACCTTTAGGTCATATTTGCAGCCACAAATGACGTACTAGCTGTGCACAAATAGTCCCAACACATGGACAATATCATAACAGAAGTATTGCAATTGGAAAGGTTGCCCTAAATTTATTTTATTTTTTTTTTCATAAATCAGCCAGAACTGACAGCTGCCGGTAAATACAGTGCCTTGCGAAAGTATGAACTTTTCAACCTTTTGCCACATTTCAGGCTTCAAACCTAAAGATATAAAACTGTAATTTTTTGTGAAGAATCAACAACAAGTGGGACACAATCATGAAGTGGAATGAAATTTATTGGATATTTCAAACTTTTTAACAAATAAAAAACTGAAAAATTGGGCGTGCAAAATTATTCAGCCCCTTTACTTTCAGTGCAGCAAACTCTCTCCAGAAGTTCAGTGAGGATCTCTGAATGATCCAATGTTGACCTAAATGACTAATGATGATAAATAGAATCCACCTGTGTGTAATCAAGTCTCCGTATAAATGCACCTGCATTGTGATAGTCTTAGAGGTCCGTTTAAAGTGCAGAGAGCATCATGAAGAACAAGGAACACACAAGGCAGGTCCGAGATACTGTTGTGGAGTTTAAAGTTTAAAGCCGGATTTGGATACAAAAAGATTTCCCAAGCTTTAAACATCCCAAGGAGCACTGTCTTTCAGCTCATACAAGGAGAAGACTGATCAGAGATGCAGCCAAGAGGCCCATGATCACTCTGGATGAACTGCAGAGATCTACAGCTGAGGTGGGAGACTCTGTCCATAGGACAACAATCAGTCCAATACTGCACAAATCTGGCCTTTATGGAAGAGTGGCAAAAAGAATGCCATTCCTTCAAGATATCCATAAAAAAAATGTTGTTTAAAGTTTGCCACAAGCCACCTGGGAGACACACCAAACATGTGGAAGAAGGTTCTCTGGTCAGATGAAACCAAAATCGAACTTTATGGCAACAATGCAAAACGTTATGTTTGGCGTAAAAGCAACACAGCTCATCACCCTGAACACACCATCCCCACTGTCAAACATGGTGGTGGCAGCATCATGGTTTGGGCCTGCTTTTCTTCAGCAGGGACAGGGAAGATGGTTAAAATTGATGGGAAGATGGATGGAGCCAAATACAGGACCATTCTGGAAGAAAACCTGATGGAGTCTGCAAAAGACCTGAGACTGGGACGGAGATTTGTCTTCCAACAAGACAATGATCCAAAACATAAAGCAAAATCTACAATGGAATGGTTCACAAATAATCATATCCAGGTGTTAGAATGGCCAAGTCAAAGTTCAGACCTGAATCCAATCGAGAATCTGTGGAAAGAACTGAAAACTGCTGTTCACAAACGCTCTCCATCCAACCTCACTGAGCTCGAGCTGTTTTGCAAGGAGGAATGGGCAAAAATTTCAGTCTCTCCATGTGCAAAACTGATAGAGACATACCGCAAGTGACTTACAGCTGTAATCGCAGCAAAAGGTGGCGCTACAAAGTATTCACTTAAGGGGGCTGAATAATTTTGCACGCCCAATTTTTCAGTTTTTTATTTGTTAAAAAAGTTTGAAATATCCAATAAATTTCGTTCCACTTCATGATTGTGTCCCACTTGTTGTAGATTCTTCACAAAAAATTACAATTTTATATCTTTATGTTTGAAGCCTGAAATGTGGCAAAAGGTCGAAAAGTTCAAGGGGGCCAAATACTTTCGCAAGGCACTGTACATGTCTAATACATATAGGGTCCATTCACACATCTGTAAAATGGGTCCGCATCCATTCCACAATTTGACGGAACCTTTACAGACCCATTGTTTTTCATTTCCAGTCTGAAAAATTAGGCATTCACAGCATAAAGAAGTAAGTGTCGGCCATTCCAGGCCCCAAAAATTAGACAATAAGCGTTTACCTGACAGCTAAGAACGTAGTATTCTGTGGCTGAAGGTACATTAGGCATTTACAGGATACATAAGTAAGTGTCGGCCAGTATTGGCCCCAAAAATTAGCCCACATGGGTTTACCTGACAGCTAAGAACGTAGTATTCTGTGGCTGAAGGTACATTAGGCATTCACAGGATACAGAAGTAAGTGTCAGCCAGTATTGGCCCCAAAAATTAGACCACATGGGTTTACCTGACAGCTAAGAACGTTGTATTCTGTAGGCATTCACAGGATACAGAAGTAAGTGTCGGCCAGTATAGGCCCCAAAAATTAGCCCACATGGGTTTAACTGACAGCTATGAACGTAGTCTATTTGGTGGCTAGAGGTACATTAGGCATTCACACAGTATACAGAAGTAAGTGTCGGCCTGTATAGGCCCCAAAAATTAGCTTACATGGGTTCAACTGACAGCAAAGAATGTAGTATTTGATGGCTGGAGGCACATTAGGCATTCACAGTATACAGAAGTAAGTGTCGGCCTGTATAGGCCCAAAAAATTTGCTCACATGGGTTTAACTTACAGCAAAGAACGTAGTATTTGATGGCTAGAGGTACATTAGGCATTCACAGTATACAGAAGTAAGTGTCGGGCCTGTATAGGCCCCCCAAAAATTAGCCCACATGGGTTTAACTCACAGCTAAGAACGTAGTGTATTTAATGGCTAGAGGTACATTAGGCATTCACACAGAATACAGAAGTGAGTGTCAGCCAGTATTGGACCCAAAAATTAGCCCACATGGGTTTAACTGACAGCTAAGAACGTAGTATTCTGTGGCTGAAGGTACATTAGGCATTCACATGATACAGAAGTAAGTGTCGGCCATAAAGGCCCCAAAAATTAGCCCACATGCGTTTACCTGACAGCTAAGAACATAGTATTCTGTGGCTGAAGGTACAATAGGCATTCACAGTATACAGAAGTAAGTGTCAGCCTGTATAGGCCCCAAAAATTAGCCCACATGGGTTTAACTGACAGCTAAGAATGTATTATTCTGTGGCTGAAGGTACATTAGGCATTCACATGATACAGAAGTAAGTGTCGGCCATAAAAGGCCCCAAAAATTAGCCCACATGCGTTTACCTGACCGCTAAGAACGTAGTATTCTGTGGCTGAAGGTACAGTAGGCATTCACTGTATACAGAAGAAAGTGTCGGCATGTATAGGCCCCAAAAATTAGCTCACATGGGTTTAAGTGACAGCAAAGAACATAGTATCTGATGGCTGGAGGTACATTAGGCATTCACAGTATACAGAAGTAAGTGTCGGCCTGTATAGGCCCCAAAAATTAGCCCACATGGGTTTAACTGACAGCTAAGAACGTAGTATTCTGTGGCTGAAGGTACAATAGGCATTCACAGTATACAGAAGTAAGTGTCAGCCTGTATAGGCCCCAAAAATTAGCCCACATGGGTTTAACTGACAGCTAAGAATGTATTATTCTGTGGCTGAAGGTACATTAGGCATTCACATGATACAGAAGTAAGTGTCGGCCATAAAAGGCCCCAAAAATTAGCCCACATGCGTTTACCTGACCGCTAAGAACGTAGTATTCTGTGGCTGAAGGTACATTAGGCATTCACATGATACAGAAGTTAATGTCGGCCTGTATAGGTCCCAAAAATTAGCCCACATGGGTTTAACTGACAGCTAAGAACGTAGTATTCTGTGGCTGAAGGTACATTAGGCATTCACATGATACAGAAGTAAGTGCCGGCCATAAAACGCCCCAAAAATTAGCCCACATGCATTTACCTGACAGCTAAGAACGTAGTATTCTGTGGCTGAAGGTACAATAGGCATTCACAGTATACAGAAGTAAGTGTCGGCCTGTATAGGCCCCAAAAATTAGCTCACATGGGTTTAACTGACAGCAAAGAACATAGTATCTGATGGCTGGAGGTACATTAGGCATTCACAGTATACAGAAGTAAGCGTCGGCCTGTATAGGCCCCAAAAATTAGCTCACATGGGTTTAACTGACAGCAAAGAACATAGTATCTGATGGCTGGAGGTACATTAGGCATTCACAGTATACAGAAGTAAGTGTCGGCCTGTATAGGCCCCAAAAATTAGCTCACATGGGTTTAACTGACAGCAAAGAACGTAGTATTTGATGGCTGGAGGTACATTAGGCATTCACGCAGGAAACAGAAGTAAGTGTCGGCCTGTATAGGCCCCAAAAAATTAGTTTACATGGGTTTAACTGACAGCAAAGAATGTAGTATTTGATGGCTGGAGGTACATTAGGCACTCACAGTATACAGAAGTAAGTGTCCGCCTGTATAGGCCCCAAAAATTAGCTCACATGGGTTTAACTGACAGCAATTAACGTATTGTATTTGATGGCTAGAGGTACATTAGGCATTCACAGTATACAGAAGTAAGTGTCGGCCTGTATAGGCCCCAAAAATTAGCCATTCAATTGACATGAAATGCCTTTTATGCCGCTGTATGTAGCGAAGCCAAGGACCAGGAATTGCTGTGGGTGGATGGTGGTGTGGCGGATATTTGTGGCCTGGCATGGGGAATTTCAATGAAACATGGTCTACTGGTCACATGTGTTGAATTCCTCAGAGATCCATGCCTCATTCATTTTTATAAATGTGAGGTAGTCTACACTGTCATGAGCTAGGCGAGTGTGCTTATCTGTCACAACACTGGACGGGGAGCAAGCCAACAGTTCCATTGCAAATTGTGCAAGCTCTGGCCAGAGGTCAAGCCTGCCCACCAAGTAGTCCAGGGGTTCATCACTCCTCAGAGCGTCCACATCGGCCGTTAACCCGATGTAGTCGGACACCTTTTTTACGCTCCAAAATTTGGGCCACAGAAGCCTGCCTTTTTCCAGAACAACGTGACAGCGGCATCATGGAAGGTGGAGTGAAGGACAAATGTGAGGAGAGAGGAGAAGGCGAAGAGGCTGGACGGTGAGAGCCTGGAGTGTGGCTTTGTGGGTTCTGACGGTGTTGCTCCCACTGGGCTCGGTGATGGTATTTCAGGTGCCTTCTTAAGGTGGTTGTCCCTAGGTGAGTGTTGGGCTTACCGCGACTTATGCGTTGACTGCTAAGGCTGCAGATGGCAACACTGTTGTCAGCAATGGACACATTAAAAAAAGCCCACACAGCGGAGCCATGTGCCGACATCCTGGGAGTGCCAGATGTGACTGTACATGGTTGATGGCTCGCTCCTGATACATTTGCAGTCTGCTTTGTACCTCTTGTGCAATGCAAGTTCTGCCTGCCTCTCCTCCCTACCTGCCGGTCCGTCAGTCCGCCAGTTCTACAAATAATTGGCCAGTAACTGTTGTCACTGTGTGTAGCACAGTTAACACAGCAAAAGAGGCCAAATTTTTGCAGGACTAAAATACAATCTTAGAAAATCATACTGTTAAATAACACCCCACTTCAATATGTGGTATTGGGGGGGGGGGCACTGGTCTATTGGCACTGTATGTACCAGACTTAACTCAGCAAAAGAGGCAATATTATTGCAGGACACAAATACACTTGTTAAAGTTTACTGAGATAACACCCCACTTCAATATGTGGTGTTTGGTATTTGGGGGCCACTGGTCTATCACACCAGTTGTTAAAAAAATTGGCCAGTGAGTTTGGCACTGTGTGTACCAGACTTAACTCAGCAAAAAAGGCAATATTGTTGAAGGCCACAAATACACTTGTAAAAGTATACTCAGACCCGCTTCAATCTGTGGTATTGGGGGGCCACAGGTTTATTACAACAGTTCTACAAATAATTGGCCAGTAACTGCTGTCACTGTGTGTAGCACAGTTAACACAGGAAGAGGCCAAATTTTTGCAGGACTAAAATACACTCTTAGAAAATTATACTGTTAAATAACACCCCACTTCAATATGTGGTATTGGGGGGGCCACTGGTCTATTACACCAGTTGTTCAAAAAATTGGGAGTTTGGCACTGTGTGTATCACTTAAAGAGGCAATTTTGTTGCAGGACACAAATACACTTGTAAAAGTATACTCAGATACTTCAATATGTAGTATTGGGGGGGGGGGGGGCATTGGTCTATCACACCAGTTATAATACATTATAAGTGCTTTTGTCACTGTTTGAAGTATTGCTGCAGCAACGCTCAGTCACCACACCTGTCACAATGCTGCACAGTGCACAATAATACTACTTATCCACTATAATATGCTTTCTACAAAGTATATTATACTGTGGATTACCCCCCCCCCCCCCTATATACAGTAGTGGACTGCACAGCAATACCAAAAAAATTGCAGCCCTTTAAATTACTTTTGTGGACATTAACAGAGCGATTTGTGTGACTGCTGCCGATCTCTAACTGCCCCTAAAGCACCAACTGGGTACCTGCCCCTAACCTGAAAAGATACTAGTAGACCTATACTGAAATACCAGCCCTGAAAAGGACTTTTGTGGATCTTCACAGAGCTATTTGTGTCTGGCAATCTCTCCCTGATGCATACAGCAGACCTCTCCCTACGCTGGCAAAAAGCAGAATGTGAAATGGCCGACAGCTCAGGTCCATTTATAGGGTAGGGGGCATGTCCATGTGCTGAAATATTTTAATTGGCTGTCCCATTCCACTTGACGGCTGTGTCATGGGTCAAAGTTCTCCCCAATGTAAACTAATATGGCCGCCGCGAACAACGCCATGTGTTCGCAAATTTGGCGGGTAGCGAACAAGCAAAATTTGCCGCGAACCGACCGCCGGGCGAACCGCAAGGCCATTTCTACAGAGGACAAGGGGGCACTTGTCTAAAGGAAAGAGATTTTGTCTCTTTTTGGTCCCACGGGAGTCGAGGGTGGGACCAGACTGGCTGTTGAGACCTTGCACCGGAGTCTAAACCATCTGACCACCCAAGAGCTAGCATAATATTTTTCAGCAAGTCCCAGACTGATGTGAGAGACAAGAGGAAGAGCAACCACATAAACCATATCTCTCCCAGGCAGCTTACAAAGAAGTATAGCTCATGTTCCACAATATTCCTAGATGGCAGCACAGTCAGTCAGCCTAACCTCAGAAGCACAATTAAATGTGTTACATTAGCAATATATTACCATATAAAGAACAGGGATTCTGATCGATCTTTGGATATATTTGATGAAAAACAACATTTTTAACAGAGATCATCATCCGGTGCCAAGCTGAATATCATTTAAAGAGCTACAGTGGACAGGACCACTCGTCACCATAATATCTACTTACCTCTGGCCTGTTTGACCCTTTGGAGTCTCTCCTTCTGGTAAGCAGATTTTCCGTGTGGTGGTGGATACACAGTGTTGGAGGTGGAAGTTTACTCCATACTTCACATATTTATTTCGTTCATGATTGGAATTAACTCTTCAATGATTTTGGACTTTAAACATTACATTTATTTTCACCAATCGTTTGGACTATATATGGTGTTTAGCACTTTATTGTTCAATATAACCCTTTTATTATTTATAATATCATATTCACTATTTAGAAATAATTTATCACAGCGCAGCTTTTGTTTTTGTACTTATATATGTAGTGGTATCTCACTGTAAAGTTGCAGCTTTAGAGTTCTTTGTGTTATTCAGAGCAGTTAAGTGTGAATAATTGTCATTTTTGGTCTACGGGACATCTGGACTAACCGTGGAGTTCACACTGGCTGCAGCTTTCATTACGAGTGCATGTTATAATATTGTGCCATGATGCAGTTCTGAAGTTGAATAAAATGTATTTTTATGGTTTTACACAATGAGTCACCCCCCCCCTCCATTTATTTTTCTATGAGTGGAGCGTATCTGTTTCTGTGAAACAGAAAGAGAAGAAATACTACACTATGAAGTTCCATCTATTGCAGTGAGTTTAAGGCTGTCCAGAGGAGTGTGAAATCAAAGTTGGTGTGGTGGAATTTGTCACTTTTTGGAGTGGAGCACCTATATGAATTCAGAGTGGAGCACTTTTATGAATTTTTATTGGGTCATCAATTGAATAATACACTTGTTGATATATATGGTGGAATGAATACTGGTATGCACTGTAATTACTTCATTGCACATATTGATTTTATGTACTTTATGAACCAATATGGCTCAAAATTGATTTGGTCCAGAAATGTTTAGACAGAATAAAGGTGAAAAAAGCACCTGGATGGCATACACCCGTGGATCCTAAAAGAATTGAGCTCTGTGATTTCAAAGCCCATGTTTCTAATTTTTAGGGAATCGTTAAGGACTGGAATAGAACTACTGGATTGGTGTAAGGCCAATGTGGTGCCTATATTTAAAAAGGGATCAAAGTCTTTAGCAAGTAACTATCGAGCTGTTAGTTTAACATCTACAGTTGGGAAGATACTGGAGAGTTTAATAAAACATAGATAAGTTATTGCTGAAAAAAATTGTCTAAGTAACAGACAGCATGGTTTCATGTAAGACAGAAGTTGTCAGACAAATCTGATTTCATTTTAAGAAGAGGTGGAAAATGGATTTACTGTGGAGGTAGTATATTTTGATTTTGCCAAAGTGTTTGACACAGTTCCCTACACATGGCTCATCTGTTAGGTTAAGTCTACAGGTTTGGAAGAATCAGTTTGTAAATGAATAGAAAACTGGCTAAAAGAGCTAATTCATTGAGAAGTGGTTAATGATTCATACTCTGAATGGTCTAAGGTTATTAGTGGTGTACCCCAAGGTTCAGTGTTGGGACCAATACTTTTTAATATATTTATAAATTATATAGGGTCTGGGATTAAAAGAAGCATTTTAGTATTTACAGATAACACCAAGCTATGCAGTGGAAGCACAGTCTTACAGGATGTCTACAACTTACAAGCTGACCTAAATGCACAGTTTCATTGGGCAACTGTGTGGTAAATGAGGTTTAATGTTGATAAATGTAAAGTTATGCACTTGGAGGCTAGAAACATGCACACATCATACATGCTAGAAGGGGAATAGCTGGGGGAGTCAATGGTGGAGAAGGATATGGGTGTTCTGGTGGATCATAAGCTAAATAAGGGCATGCAATGCCAAGCTGCAGTTTCCAAAGAAAGCAAAATCCTTTCTTATATTAAGAGAGGCACGGACTGCAGAGAGAGAGAGAAATAATTATACCCCTGTACAAATCATTAGTAAGACCTCATTTGGAGTATGTGGTTCAGTTTTGGGCACTAGTTCATAAAAAGGATATTGGGGAACTAGAGAAAGTGCAGAGAAGGGCAACCACACTCATAAAAGGCATGGACAAGCTCAGCTATGAGGAATAATTAGCTGAACTGAATTTATTCTCTCTTGAGAAGAGGAGATTAAGGGAGGATATGATCAACATGTATAAATACATAAGTGGTCCTTGTAGTGAACTTGGAGTTATTCACTTTAACATGATCACAGAGGATAAGGGGGCACTCTTTACATCTGGAGGAAAAGAGATTTCAACTCCAAATATGGAAAAGCTTCTTTACAGTAAGGGCTGTGAAAATGTGGAATAGACTCCCTCAAGAGGTGGTTCTGGCCAGTTCAGTAGTAATGATTAAGCACATTCTTATTGTGTGAAACGGGTCTACCTTGCAAATTGTTGGTGTCCTGCGGTACCACTCTGGGAATTCTCAATAAAGACTATTGGAACAAACTATGATATGCAGCCACTGGATTCTTTCCTAAATACACATACTATAACTGGATATTAATATTTATAGGTAAAGTTGATCCAGGGAATGTCCGATTGCTTCTTGGAGCATCAGGAAGGATTTTTCCCCTACTGGAGCAAATTGGATCATGCTTTATTTGGGGTTTTTTTTGCCTTCCTCTGTATTACCTGTGGGTATAGTATTGTATATATAGAATTATATTATGTATGTGAATAGGTATATATGTATGTACTGGATATATATGTATATAGTTTTTTTTCCCTGCTATTTTTTGAACTAGATGGACTTATGTCTTTTTTCAGCCAGACTAACTATGTAACTATGTGGTTTAGTATGTTATTGATAACAGTATTACTGACTGTATATGTTTGTTTAAGCACTAGAGCTTCTTTCTTGGCAGGATTAGTGATGCTCTTTACATGTTTTCATAAGAAAAATGTTTGGCTTGACAAGCACTTTAAGGCTCTGCAATAGTCATTTTAGAGTTTCTACATATTTACCACTGTTGCCCCCTAACCTCGTTTTTTCACCCTAGGTCATCAGACCATAGATTCATGATTTTGAAATTTTGATAAAGCCCCCCTGCCCCAGCCGCAGTGGGAAAAATCATTATTTAATCCCCCTGCAGATTTTGTAAGTTTGCCCACTTACAAAGGAATGAAGGGTCTATCATTTTTATCATAGGTGTACTTTAAATGATAGAGACAGAATATCATCCAAAAATCCAGAAAAAAAAAACACATCTTAGAAGGGATTTTGGTCAACTTTTCCTCACAGATCTTCTCTAAATCCTTAAGATTTAGAGGACACCAGGGGAGTGGTGGAGGCAAGGAAGCACAGAGGCAACATCATGGGAACTGAGGAGATGTCTTTAAAACCTGGTCTAGCAGAGGGTGGACAGTAGGGGACTCACATTGTACAGTGAACGTGTTCATAAGGTTATAAATGGCAGTGATTGGTGGCCTGTTAGCCATAAGTCTCAAGTACTACTTTGCTATAAGTACATGGTAGCTATAGTAACATTGGGGTTATAGCAGGTGCCCTAAGGGTTACCTACATGGCATGCTGCAAGCAGTTCTGCTCTTCCATAACCCTTATTCTGGTGGCAGAATGAGATTAAGATTAATTCAGTAATAAATATACAAAAACTGAAAAAGGAGATACAGTTTTTACTGCTACATTCCTAGCACGGCACGGTTAATAAATTCAAATTTGTTGTTGCCCTTGTTTCTGTACTGTCCTTTCATGTGTTTTTTTTTAAGTTGGACCACAGTTGCACAGCATAATGGCAAATTCTATGGCAATGATCAAGGTGAAATTGTGACATACCGCTGCTGCTGAAGCATGCACACATCCATTAGTTGTTCTTGTAAAGAACACCAGAATTATATGTATCCTTTCCTGGTATCGAAGTTATACTATATAGTGTATATATAGTTTCTGTCACTATTGGTTATCTAGAGATGATGCAAATTCTATGCGGATCAGATGCGAACTGAAAAGCATAGATTTGCATGTCATGTAAAAAAGCATAATTTAAAATGAAGGCTGTTCACATATATGTGATGTGAATTTGATCCGGTTCAAAAAAGGGTCATGTGCAAGTTTTAGTGCAGTGCAGTGTGAATTTCAGCTCCACAGACTTCTATGGGACTGGATTTAAATTGCAGTACAGTGTTCACATCACTGCATTTTTTTTTTTTGTTTATACCTAGATTTTATAGAAAATAAAAAGTGACCACTGCCCTCACAAATTCTTACAAAATTTGCAAAAATTTGGAAACCACACATGCTAAGCAGATTTCTCATTGCGATGTAAAAAAACGCAATGAGAATTCTCACCATGTACCACTTTAAATTTGCACTGCATCAGTGTGAACCAGGGTTTAGAGTTTCAAATGGATACTAAATGTGATTACCTGAGCTGCTGTTAGAAATCACGGGGCCCCATACAGACTACCTGGCAGCGTCCCCCCCCCCCCCCCGAATATATCAAGACAATATTATCACTAAAAATTTACTGAAATCATTATTAGTCTACACAAACATACCAGAGAACCTGTGTGAATTAGCCCTTTTTAATTATTTTTTACATTTAAAAAAGTATTTTGAATGTTAATAATGTTTACAATTATTTTATTTTACAATTTCTTTTACATTTTTTAATTACAATGTTTATTATTATTTTTATAATTTTTCTTTACAATTTGTTCTTTTTTTACAAAACCGGGGAAGCCAGGGGAAGCCTGCATCGCTGTGGGGGCGACGGAGAAGCATTACCAGGAACAATGCCCTATGTCTGTGTCTCTCCCTGCAGCAGCTGAAAGCTGGCAGGAGGGGGAGAAACTGGCTTTCAGTTGCTGCAGAGAGCCACAGGGCTTCCTTCTGTAATTGCTTCCCTGTGTGCCCTGGCCCCCTACAGGAGGACTGGTGCCCCCTCCCCCCCCTATCAGCGGCCCTGCACATAATACACGAGCTGAAGATTGATTACAATAGAGAAGAAGCACTGAAATACTGGCAAGGTTGCAAGCCTGCACATTTTGTCCAATACGATGTGAAATGCTATCTTTTTATATTGCATGATTCGATCTGGAGAATGTTAGAGTTAAATAGATGTTGCCACCTTACCCATGCAGGACAAATGCAGACTGAAGAGGAGGAAGAAGGGGAGAGGGACTGCAGATAAGAAAGCAAAGAAAGCAATTCGACACTCCAAGAAAAGGAGAGGGCTATCACATGAAATAAGTAAGGAAATTGACTAGTCAAAGGCACAGTGCAAGTGGATGAAAAAATATTTTTTAGAAAATCAAAACACTGCAAGTAAGCGTATACAAAATTGATATTCCTGTGCTTCAAGATTAGGTTAGAGACAGTCTCTTTAAAGGGACCTCACCCTGCTTTGTTAGCCTTGGTCAAGGAACAACAAATTAAATAATGATGACCTGCAGATCATTTTTCATTTAATCTGCTTTTGAAGCGAGTAGGTCTTTTAAACATTTGACATAATACATGACATTTAAAGCGCAATTATTAGTGCTTTTTAAAATTGTGTTCAAAATAAATATTCTCCCATTTGATACCTGCATATTGTAAAGGATCTTATTTTTTTCTATGCTTTTTACATACAGAAATTTCAGATGTTGAACAATTCCTTTAAATGTTTTAAATTAGTTTGTGCTTGCTGAGTGAAGGTGGTGTGCTTTTGTATTTTGGGTAGTCTTTTGTGTGTTTGTTTTTGCTGATATTAGATTTCTTACTTGTAAAGATAGATGTTCTGAAAGGTCTACTCCAGAAGCACATGCCATAAGTGCAATAGTAAATTGAGAAGCACAATAGTCAGCATTGAAATCAAAGCCTATTACCTACAACTTGCTTGTTTTGTATCTAAAAGGTACTTCACTGCTTTCAAAGTTTGGACAAGCTAGGGACACCCAAAAATATTCCTTTGGCAGCTCATGTCTAAATTAAACCAGTAAGGGCTCTTTCACACACTCCGTCCGTTGGACGGAGTCTGTTTTTCTCAGCGGGGGATCGAGCCGCCGATCCCCCGCTGAGCAGCAGGAGGACAGCTGTGTCTCTGCGCTGTGTGCGGAGACACAGCTGACAGTTCCCCATGCATCTCTATGGGGGAAATCGGATGTCAACGGACCGTCAGTCCGTTCTCACCCGATCCCATCCGATCCGATCCGCTGGACGGATGGAAAATAGGGTTTCCATCCGTCCAGGTTTGACGGATCAGATCGGGTCGGATGTCAGCGGACATGTCTCCGCTGACATCCGATGCCCCATAGGAATGCATGGGAGGACCGTTCAGATCCGCCAAAAAAATGGACAGGCGGATCTGAACGGTCCGCCTGTGTGAAAGGGGCCTTAGTGAAACAAATTACAGAATAAAATTTGCACTTTTGTTGTCTACAGTAACATTAGTTGTTTTAAAACTTATAACACTTAGAACTTATGTAGCACCCTCCTAGGTAGGTGCTAGAGAGAGAAAGTATAGTTTTGGATTGCCAGGTAAATCTATATTGTTCTCTGCCTACCAGAGTGCAGGATCTGCTAGTGAGGTCTGCTCAATGTGCTCAGGTGCAACTCAGTTTGTCTGCAGTGTTTCATACTGGTCGAATAGGGTGGCATATTGGACAGTGGGAGGAAACCTGACAATTGAGCGCACAGGCATTTAGTACAGCCCTGGTGATTGGCAGATGAAACAGGCCTCTGTGAACGCTGGGATACGGTATAAATGCCAGGAGCATATGTGCTTGGGGTATTTCAAGCTGGAGAGCAGAGTCTCGGAGGGAGGAGGTGGCTGCCTCCTCCTCTGTAGAAGCTGCCATGCGGCCTCAGGTAGTTGACCTGAGGGCCTAAAGAGCTAAAGAGGAACTGAACCCGGAGGTCCTATGAAGCTGACTAAAAGGGAGACACTGGAAGGATCTTATTCTGTACAGTCAGTATAGATCTGTGTCAAGGGGACCGACCAGAGTGGGCCATCCCTGCAGCTAGAAGAGTCAGTGGACGGGTGTCAGTAAACGGGATACTAGAGAGTAACCTGAAGATGATATTGCTTACCAAGTCTATTGCTGGAGAACGAGCAAGGAGACTTAACCCTTTCCATACATGTGGCAGTGTGGTCAAAGCAGTGTGACTTTTTTTCACAAGCAACCTGATGAGGCCAAGTGAGAGTTGTCCTTATTAACTGTATATAGTTCAAGTTGGAGTATCCCACTATTCCCTTCTCTCATCCAAGTTCCACAATAAATACTAAAAACCAACACCCCTGGACTGTTTATTGAGTAACGAGCCATTGGGAGTAAGGATGAATGTGTGAACTGTTCCTAAGTGACTGTCTGCTGGTAATCAGAGGAGGCCTAACAAGTCATCATACAGCAAGCCCTACGGGGACAGTGCTTACCCTTTCCTTTGCAGGCTTGCATAGGATCTTCAGGCCTTGGAAAGGCCATTTACTGTCTATTTTGTATACATGTACAGATGCTGTTTGTAGTCTAATTAGGTAGGATTGTCCAACCTTTACTCATCAGACAGATTTTTGTGTGGTGGGGGTTGCATTGGTCTAAATTCACCTGGTACCTTCCTATATGTAAATGTGTAAATATTGTATAGCAGAGATATATATTTTTTCACTTAAATTATTGTATTCCCTGGCCACATATGGGGTATGCCCCATGGCCCTGTACATATGTTATTTCCCTTCTTCCCCCTTTCTAAGTTTGTGGGATACTCCATGTACAATTTTTATAGGTAATTTTGTAGGGGCGGATGCCCAGAGCCAGTAAAGACATGGCTCAGTTTGGCGGGGAGGGAATGTAGCACCCTCCTATGTAGGTGCTAGAGAGATAGAGTATAGTTTTGGAACCTGTCTGTTTACCAGAAGGATTTCCAGGTATATATATATATATATATATATATATATATATATATATATATATATATACAGTATATATATATATATATATATATATATATTGTTCTCTGCCTACTAGAGAGCAGGATCTGCTAGTCAGGTGTGCTCAGGTGCAACTTAGTTTGCCTGCAGTGTTTCACACTAGTCCAATAGGGAGGCATATTGGACAGTGGGAGGAAACCTGACAATTGAGCGCACAGGCATTTAGTACAGCCCTGGTGATTGGCAGAGGAAAGTTTCTCGGTGCATGCTGGGACACTGTATAAATTCCAGGAGCACATGTGCTTGGGGTCTTTCAGCTGGAGAGCAGAGTCCCGGAGGGAGGGGGCTTTGTCTTTGTGGCCTCAGGTAGTTGACCTGAGGGCCTAAATAGCTTGGGAGGAACTGAACTCGGACATCCTGTGAAGCTGACTGGAAGAGAGACACTGGAAGGATCTGATTCTGCATACAGTGAGTACAGATCTGTGTCGAGGGACCTGACCTGAGGGGGGCAATCCCTGCAGCTAGAAGAGTCAGTGGACGGGTGTCAGTAAACGGGATGCTAGAGAGTATCCTGAAGATGATATTGCTTACCAAGTCTATTGCTGGAGAAAGAGCAAGGAGACTTAACCCTTTCCATACATGTGGCAGTGTGGTCAAAGCAGTGTGACTGCTTCCACAAGCAACCTGGTGAGGCCAAGTGAGAGTTGTCCTTATTAACTGTATATTGTTCCAGTTGGAGTATCCTACTATTCCCTTCTCCCATCCAAGTCCCACAATGAATACTAAAATCCAACACCCCTGGACTGTTTATTGAGTAACGAGCCATTGGGAGTAAGGATGAATGTGTGAACTGTAGACTAAATAACTGTCTGCTGGTAATCAGAGTAGGACCAACAAGTCATCATATAGCAAGCGCTACGGGGACAGTGCTACACTTATAACAAACTAGATATTTTTTGTTTGTTTTCACTGAAAAAAACGCCTTGTCTGGTATATAATCACAATGTATCTATTACTTTGATATCATAAAATAAATATTATTGCAGAATCAATAGCCCCAAAGAAGGAATGCTAAAACTACCCTTGCCCATAAGGGTTTTACAGGTATATGAGCTGAAGTAGTTAATCACACAGAATGCTTAATTATCATTTAGATGTGAAAATGTCAGGGATGGTGTGCATTGTAGTTTTCTGATTTGTATGCTGACTCTGAGACAATTAACTTAAAATTGAATCTACTATTGGGCTTGCTGGATTACTTCTTCCTTTGATGTGTGGATGGATTAGAAGTAAGTGATGTCCTGGGAGCTCATGATTAGTCAGTGCCTGAAGCTGTCTTTGTGCATTTCAGAAATGTTTTATTTGATGAAGTATGGCATTATCCAATGGCCCACAGATATTTTTCCCCAAGCATAATAAAAATGTATCTATTCTATACAAATTACTGTTTTGGGTATATAAACACACCCATGTCTATTAAAATATGTGTCGTGTAAATATTCCTTATTATGTATTTTCAATGTATTGTATTCAGGATTTCAAGCTAAATCACTTTTGGCTGACGTGGTAGAAAATCTATTTCACTGGAATTTCTGATGCAAGTATTCATTTCCCAGTAGCCATATAATAAACACTTGTTAAAAAAAAAAAACAGTGTCACATTGCGGTCACTGTTGAATTAAAAGACATAGGATCAATTAATTTTGATGTACGGATCATTGTAACTGAATTTACTTTTTTACCTTACAAATCACACATATACATGTAAATGTATAAATCACTAACAATAACACTAGGTGTGATACATATCACATAAGTGTTACTAATTGTTAAAACTTATTGATAAAACTCATCTTAAAAAACAAAGAAAATCCCTTCCCACTTCTTTCCTTACCTATTCCTTAGTTTTCATTTGAAAAAAAGCTTCAAACATACACCTAAAATTTCACTCACATGACATGCTTGGTTCCAGCATCCACATTGTCACGCCATGTCTGGAATTCGATCCTGAGGTCTGTATCTGGAACCACAATTTTTGCAACAAATGATTATATTCTGGAATCTTAACTTAGCCTTTGTTCACTAGAGGTAGTGTGGGATGCCTGTATGGTCTTTTCTAGGGGTCAATACCAATTCATCAGACATGGCTGACATGGCTGTGATGGCTTCTAGGGCACACTAGTTAAACGCTTGCTGATTGGCTGCCTTGCACTTGTTGAAAGCGCGCTATAAAAACCGTGCCAAAACATTAAAATAACGTTACCGAACAACGGACAGTACCCGAACATACAGTGAAATGTCCAGGTTCGGGTCCGGGTACCGAATACCCAAAGGTCCGGTACAAACAAGAACAATACAGTCCGGTTTCGCTCATTCCTAGTGCCAAATCCTAAGCATACGTCTTGAAAAATTCTACCTGGATTACATCTAGCCTGGATGTTTTCCCGGGCTGAAGAAAGGCTTTTGCAATTTGTCTGCATATGTTACAGTGACATACACCCATTGCATACTGTTTAATTGTGCCTTGCAATAAAAAAACAATTTAGGGGACAAAAAAAGTTGATTGTGGCCCTGTCTGCATATGTTACAGTGAGATACACCCATTGTGTACTGTTGAATTGCGCCTTGCAATAAAAAAAACTATTTAGCGGACCAAAAAGTTGATTGCGGCCCTGTCTGCATATGTTACAGTGAGATACACCCATTGCATACTGTTCGATTGCGCCTTCCAATAAAAAAACTATTTAGGGGACAAAAGAGTTTATTGCTGCCCTGTCCGCATATGTTACAGTGACATACAACCTTTGCATACTGTTGTATTGTGCCGTGCAATAAAAAAAAACTATTTAGGGGACAAAAGAGTTTATTGCTGCCATGTCCGCATATGTTACAGTGAGATACACCCATTGCATACTATTGAATTGCGCCTTGCAATAAAAAAAACCCATTTAGGGGCAAAAAAAGTTGATTGCGGCCCTGTCAGCATATGTTACAATGAGATACACCCATTGCATACTGTTGTATTGCGCCTTGCAATAACAAAAAATATTTAGGGGACAGAAAGATATTAAATTGCGGCTTAGTCTGTATCTGTACATGTGAGATACACTCATTGGATACTGTTGTTCTAGTCCGCTATTCAATAAACACCCATTGAGGGCAAAAATATTACATTGCGGCTTAGTCTGTATCTGTACGTGTGAGATACACCCGTTGTATACTGTTGTTCTAATCCGCTATTCAATAAACACCCATTTAGGGAAAAAATATTAAATTGCGGCCTAGTCTGTATCTGTACGTGTGAGATACACCCGTTGCATACTGTTGTTCTAGTCCACTATTCAATAAACACCCATTTAGGGAAAAAATATTAAATTGCGGCCTAGTCTGTATCCGTACGTGTGAGCTACACCCGTTGTATACTGTTGTATTGCGCCTTGCAATAAAAACCCATTTCGGGGAAGATCCAAAATTCAATAAATATGAGGAGAAGGTCAAATAAGGGACGTGGCCTGGGTCGTGGTGTTGCTGCTGTCGATCTGTGCCAGCTACACCCACAGGTGAAACATGTTCCTCAGCTGCGAGTAGGCGACAGAACCTGCAGCAGTATTTGGCAGGGCCTAATGTGCCTCTAGAAATGTTGAGGCCAGAATAAGTACAGGCGATAGTAGATTGGGTTGCTCATGGTGCCTCCAGTTCCTTCACATTGTCTCCCACCCAGTCTTCTGCTGAAAGGACAGAGTTGACACCTGCAGCCGATGTCCATCAAACTGTCACCGCATGCCCTTGAAAATCAGCCAAGCAGTCTGAGCCCCAATTCATGCAGCAATCTCTTCTTCTTTTTGATGACTCTGTTAGCATGGTTTCCCAGGGCCATCCATCTAGACCTGCCCCAGAAGAGGAAGAGATTGAGTGCACCGATGCCCAACCACTTATGTTTCCATATGAGTATATGGGAGGACCATCGCAGCATGTCTCGGATGATGACGAAACACAGGTGCCAACTGCTGCGGAATTCCGAATTGTGGAGACCGACAAGGGTTGCAGGGGTGAAGACTGGATGGAAGACGATGTGGAGGACGATGAGGTCCTCAACCCCACATGGAATGAACGTCATGCAGGTGACCTGAGTAGTTTGGAGGAAGAGACGGTGGTCGCACAGAGCCACCAGCACAGCAGTAGAGGGAGCAGGGTGCAAAAGCGAAGCGGCCGTGCCCTAGACACTACGCCTCCTACTGCCCAAAGCAGCAAGGGACCAAGCATACCAAAGCCAACTCACTTGAGTTTCCTAGCATGGTAGTTCTTCAGACAATGTGATGATGACAGGACACGAGTGGTTTGCACGCTGTGCAATCAGAGCCTGAAGCGGGGCATAAACCTTCTCAACCTAAGCACAACCTGCATGCACACCTCAAAAACCAAGAAAGGTCTCTGGCTCCTCCTGCTTCCTCTTCTGCTGCTGCAGTCTCGGCCTCTTCATCAACCTCTGTAGTGACAGTGGCACCTGGCACCCCGCAAACAGAGGATCCACCAGCAACACCACCACCTGGGTCACCAACAACCATCTCCACAATGTCCCGTGGAGGCGTTAAGATTTCTATCTCCCAAACACTGGAGCGGAAGAGGAAGTACCCCCCTAACCACCCGCAATCCCTGGCCCTGAATGCCAGCATTTCAAAATTCATGGCCTTTAAAATGCTGTTATTCCGGCTGGTGGAGATGCAGAGTTTTAAGAGCCTTATGGCGGTGGCTGTCCCACAGTACGTCGTGCCCAGCCGCCACTACTTTTCCAGGCAAGCCATCCCTTCCCTGCACAACCAAGTGGGTAAAAAAATTAGGTGTGCACTGCGCAACGCCATCTGTGGCAAGGTCCACCTAACTACGGATACGTGAACCAGTAAGCACGGTCGGGGACGTTATATCTCCCTAACAGCACACTGGGTAAATGCAGTGGCGGCTGGGCCTGAGGCAGATAGCAGTTTGGCGCATGTCCTTCCACCACCGAGGATTGCAGGGCGCTTCAGTTTGCCTCCTGTTCCTAACTCCTCCTACTCCGCTTCCTCATCCTTTACCGCCTCCTCTTCCACTCAGCATAACACCTTCATCACCAACTTCAGCACAGCCAGGGGTAAACGACAGCAGGCAGTTTTAAAACTTGGCTGTTTGGGTGAAAAACCACACACCGCGCAGGAGTTGTCTAGGGGCATTGAACTGCAGACCGATGAGTGGTTGCTGCCAGTGAGCCTCAAGCCCGGCCTGGTGGTGTGCGATAAAGGGCGAAATCTCATAGCAGCTCTGGGCCTAGCCGGTTTGACACACATCCCTTGCTTGGCCCATGTGCTGAATTTGTTGGTGCAGAGGTTCCTTAGAAATTACCCCGATATGTCAGAGCTGCTGCAGAAAGTGTGGGCCGTCTGTGCGCACTTTCGGCGTTCTCACCCTGCTGCTGCTCACCTGTCAGCGCTGCAGCGTAACTTTGGCCTTCCCGCTTACTGCCTCATATGTGACGTGCCCACAAGGTGGAACTCCACCTTGCACATGCTGGCCAGACTGTGTGAGCAGCAGCAGGCCATAGTGGAGTTTCAGCTGCAGCACGCACGTGTGAGTCGCTCTGCGGAACAGCACCACTTCACCACCAATAACTGGGCCACCATGCGAGACCTGTGTGCCTTGTTGCGCTGTTTTGAGTACTCCACCAACATGGCCAGTGTCGATGACGCCATTCTCAGCTTAACTATCCCACTTCTATGCCTTCTTGAAAAAACACTTCGGGCGATGATGGAAGAGGATGTGGCACAGGATGAGGAGGAGGAGGAGGAGGATGAAGAGGTAACATTTCCAAGGCTTTCAGGGCAGTCATTCTCAAGTGGCTCAGAGGGTGGGTTCCTGCACACACAAACACCAGGGACACAATTGTCCAGCAGGGGCACAGTTCTGGAGGATGACGAGGATGAGGAGGAGGAGATGGAGGAGGATATGGAACCATGTTCACAGCAGGGTGGCACCCAGGCCAGCTCATGGCCATCACTGGTGTGTGGCTGGGGGGATACGGAGGACACAGAGGATACACCTCCCACAGAGGACAGCTTTTCGTTGCCTCTGGGCAGCCTGGCACACATGAGCGATTTCATGCTGCAGTGTCTCCGCAACGACCGCCGAGTTTCCCACATAGTAACTTGTGCTAATTACTGGGTGGCCACCCTGCTGGATCCCCGTTACAAGGACAACGTACCATCCTTAATTCCCTCACTGTAGCGTGATCGCAATATGCGTGAGTACAAGCGCACACTGGTAGACGCGCTGCTGGTGGCATTCCCACCTGACAGCGGGGGCACAGTAGAAGCATAAGGCCAAGACAGGGGAGGAGGAGGAAGAGGTCGTCAATGCTGCCAGGGCACCGCCAGCACCTCAGAAGGCAGGGTTAGCATGGCCGACATGTGGAAAAGCTTTGTCAGCACGTCACAACAAGCAGCAGCACCAGCAGCTGATATGGAATGTCTTAGCAGGAGGCAGCATTTCACTAACATGGTGGAGCAGTATGTGTGCACACGCCTAGACGTATTGAATGACGGGTCTTCCCCCTTCAACTTCTGGTCCAAGTTGGGCACATGGCCTGAGCTTTCCCTTTACACATTGGAGGTGCTGGCCTGCCCTGCAGCCAGTGTATTATCTGAATGGGTATTTAGCACGGCTGGGGGCGTTATCACAGACAAGCGCAGCCGCCTGTCCAGAGCCATGTGGACAGGCTCAAATTCATTAAAATGAACCAGGCATGGATCCCACAGGACTTGTCCGTACCTTGTGCAGAATAGTCATGTATACCGGCCTTACCCAGCCATTGCTGGATTTGATCTTTCTTACTCTTTTTGGGTGTACCCGAATTTAAATTTTTTTTTATTAAAAACCAAAACCAGTGTTGGCTACCTCGTCCTCCTCCTCCACTGCCGCCGCCGCTTCCACCTACACCGCCATATCCACCGCCATATCCTCCGCCACCTCAACCTCCTACTCCATATGGGCCTCGTCCTCCTCCTACATCATTCAAGATGATTATTTTTTATTTTTCAGTTTTTTATGTTCTTTTAAGTTATTTCCCTGTCCACATTTGCTTGCAGAGCACTTGCCATGCACTTAAGATGATTTTGCTGTCATTGGCAGCCCTCTAGCCCATTCCATGTTTGTTTTAGAGGCATTTTAGTGCTCAAAAGTTCGGGTCTCCATTGACTTCAAGGGGGTTCGGGATCAGGACAAAGTTCGGGTTAAGTCCGGGTCACGAACCCAGACTTTTTTTTCAAGTTCGGTCGAACCTGACAAACCCGAACATCCAGGTGTTCGCTCAACTCTATTTGGCACCATGCATTCTTTGAAGGCAGACTTGTTGCCAGCCTTTATGCAGGAGACGTTTGTGGTTCCCAAACCTGGTAAGAACCTTAAAAGCTTCTTCTCTTTATATCCTATATCTTTACTTAATGTAGATGTTAAACTTCTCACCAAGATTATAGCTAATCGTTTGAACCTTGTTGTTATAGCTTTAGTAAATGCTGACCAATCCGAGTAGGGGTACTGATATCGATATTTGTAGACTATACATACAAATGGCCCTGGCTTCCCCAGACTGCCCGGGGGGTGAGGGCTTCACTCGAAGCTGAAAAAGCATTTGACTCCACTGAGTGGACATACATCTAGGCAGTCCTACAGAACTTCGGCTATGGTCCACAATTTATATCATGGATGTAACTCTTAAATGCTGCCCCAATGGATCAAGTGTGGACCATAGTCAAGCTATCTACACCGTTTCCTTTATGACAGAGAATGAGACGGGTGCCCCCTGTCCTCTGGCCTTTCCGCACTGGCGTTAGAACCCCTTGTGATTTTAATAGGGGACACTCGTTTGGTAAAAGGTATTACTGTTGGAATATTAGAGAAAAAACTCTTCTTATATCTATACTCTCCAATGTATTTGGCTCCTATTCTGGAGCTCAAAATATTTTGAGATAAATCTGTTTAATTTCAACTTAATTTTACCTTACCTCTAGATGTAATTCACCCTACCCTCTCACCCGTGGGTAGGGTGAACTTCCTCAAAATATTCTTCGTCCTAAAGATCCTTTTTTGCTTGAACACCTCTGTGCCCATCTCTAATCATTTCTTTAATAAGCTTGATGGCATTATCCTTTCCTTTATTTAGGCTGGGAGGCTCCCTTGCTTGGTGAAGACAACACTCCAATTACCTCTCATGGGGTTGATTTGCCCTCCCCATATTCCAAATGTACTACTGGTCAGCTGTGTTGGTCATGGTCAAGTGGTGGTTTACTCAGCCTAAGGAAACCCCGTTGTGATCCTTGAAGCAGCTATATTGAGCTCCTATGCCCCTCTTATCATCCTGGTGTATTATGGTCTGTAATCCCATGTCAGTATCATGTGCTTAAAGAGGACTATGATACACATTTTGAATCATGTTAGAGAGAGATATCACACTCCATCCACTTACAGCATACACTCTTGTGGGGTAATTTTTTGCTTCCTCGCCTACATGGTAGATCCACAGGTATGAGCATGCAAAAGGGTTACCATCCTAAACTATCATGCAGGGTGGGAAACTTTGGCAGTTCAATTCATTGAAAGTTGAATTTTCACTTCACAATCAGATGTACTTCTGTTATTGGCAGTTGTGGCATGCAGTAGTGTCCCAATTCCCATCACCCCATCTCTAGAATTCCTTAGAGAGATTACTCACATCTTAAGTGATGAGAAAGCTGGTCTTCACTTTATACAGCTGCATGAAAAAGTAGGTGAACCCTTTGGAATGATATGGATTTCTGTACAAATTGGTCATAAAATGTGATCTGATCATCATCTAAGTCACAACAATAGACAATCACAGTCTGCTTAAACTAAGAACACACAAAGAATGAAATATTGCCATGTTTTTATTGAACACACCATGTAAACATTCACAGTGCAGGTGAAAAAAGTATGTGAACCCCTAGACTAATGACATCTTGATGAGCTAATTTGAGTGAGATTTCAGTCAACTGGAGTCCAATCAATGAGATGAGATTGGAGGTGTTGGTTACAGCTGCCCTGCCCTATAAAACACACATCAGTTCTGGGCTTGCTTTTCACAAGAAGCATTGCCTGATGTGAATGATGCCTCGCACAAAAGAGCTCTCAGAAGACCTACGATTAAGAATTGTTGACTTGCATAAAGCTGGAAAGGGTTATAAAAGTATCTCCAAAAGCCTTGCTGTTCATAAGTCCATGGTAAGACAAATTGTCTATAAATGGAGAAAGTTCAGCACTGCTGCTACGCTCCCTAGGAGTGGCCGTCCTGTAAAGATGACTGCAAGAGCACAGCACAGACTGCTTAATGAGGTGAAGAAGATTCCTAGAGTGTCAGCTAAAGACTTACAAAAGTCACTGGCAAATGCTAACATCCCTGTTAGAAAATCTACAATACGTGAAACACTAAACAAGAATGGATTTCATGGGAGGATACCACAGAGGAAGCCACTGCTGTCCAAACAAAACATTGCTGCACGTTTACAGTTTGCACAAGAGCAGCTGGATGTTCCACAGCAGTACTGGCAAAATATTCTGTGGACAGATGAAACCAAAGTTGAGTTGTTTGGAAGAAACACACAACACTATGTGTGGGGTAAACGAGGCACAGCACACCAACATCAAAACCTCACCCCAGCTGTGAAGTATGGTGGTGGGGGCATCATGGTTTGGGGCTGCTTTGCTGCGGGGGCCTGGATGGATTGCTATCATCGAAGGAAAAATGAATTCTCAAGTTTATCAAGACATTTTGCAGGATAACTTAAGGCCATCTGTCTACCAGCTGAAGCTCAACAGAAGATGGGTGTTGCAACAGGACAATGACCCAAAGCATAGAAGTAAATCAACAACAGAATGGCTTAAACAGAAGAAAATACGCCTTCTGAAGTGGCCCAGTCAGAGTCCTGATCTCAACCCGATTGAGATGCTGTGGCATGACCTCAAGAAAGCGATTCACACCAGACATCCCAAGAATATTGCTGAACTAAAACAGTTCTGTAAAGAGGAATGGTCAAAAATTACTCCTGACCGGTGTGCACGTCTGATCTGCAACTACAGAAGACATTTGGTTGAAGTTATTGCTGCCAAAGGAGGTACAACCAGTCATTAAATCCAAGGGTTCACTTACTTTTTCCACCTGCACTGTGAATGTTTACATGGTGTGTTCAATAAAAACATGGCAACATTTCATTCTTTGTGTGTTCTTAGTTTAAGCAGACTGTGATTGTCTATTGTTGTGACTTAGATGATGATCAGATCACATTTTATGACCAATTTGTGCAGAAATCCATATAATTCCAAAGGGTTCACATACTTTTTCTTGCAGCTGTATCTGCATCTATCCATGGCTTATGCCACCAAGTTAAAGAGATGACTTAACTGACCGGAGCGAAGAAGAGGGACTGTGTGGAAAACTATGTTACTAACATGACCTCAACCAGTTTCTACATAGGGCCTATTACACCCCACATCATTTAGCAAGTATCAAGCTATTCTCTAGCCCTTATGTACACTTTGTGAAGCCTTTGTGGGCATTTTTTACTATATAAAAATATAATAATGACCACGCTGAAAATCAGTGAATATATCATGAACTGTAATAAACCTTACATAAGCCTAACACCAAACTTGAAGTAATACTGTAAATGTGTTGTAAACCTTGATTTTATTTAATGGATTTACATAGGACCTTCAAACTTAAATAAAGTGACAGTGCAACCACATAAACCAATGACTCTCAATTATCAAGTGAACCTGTCACTGAATAAAATTAAAGCTTCTTAAAATAAATATGTGCAAAGACTTCCCAAAAATATATAGATCTGCTGAAATATTGGTCCTACATGGACCTTCAAAGTGAATAAAGTGGCAGTGCAGAAAAAGTATATATTAGAACCAACAATATTATGGTTGATTTTGGTCTCTTTACCTACGACTCCCCTTTAATTACCATTTGCTATACCACCTACTCCTTCCCCCTCCCTTTTGCTTCATAGGCCACTTCTACTTTGTTAAATAACGGTGCCTTCATTTGTTCTACTGGGAATGTTTTCTCAGGAATCCTAGCTTACTTGAAGTGTATTGTACACTAAATATTCATTAATTTTCTTCTTATGATAATGTTTTGAGAGCAGGGCATTACAAGCTGTGTTATTTCATACATGGGAGACAAGAGAACTGTTTTTGTTTTTTTGTCACATTTTGGGCTAATTGACAGGTTTTCTTAGAACTGTGTCCAACCCCTACCCCCCCCCCCCCCCACACACACACACACACTGTTAGCTTTATTGCACTTCTACCAATTCATTTGTCCATACAAGCTGTGGGTCTAGACTCACCATGTTGAAGAATATCAATGCATGAATTATTCACCTGCTCTTTTCTTTCTTCCATGTCAGTGTTTGGGCCTGACCCAGCATTGTTTGCTGGGAGGAAGGGGAGAAGGTCACATGCTTACCTATATCTGTATATTCAAGAGCTTAGATGGATAAATGGAGCTAGTAGGGGAGTGTGTCAAATGCAACTATTAGTACGGGGCTGAGATACCATGTCCCTTTCCTCTAAATTTGCCACGCATGTTGCCATACAAGTGAAGGGGTTTACATTTCCATCCTCTTGTAAACACCAATGTTTCTGTAGCAGTTTCTCTAGCAGTGTGTAGCAGCCGCCCCAGCACCCCCTAATACTTATCTGAGCCCCATCTCTATCCAGTAATGTCCACGAGTCCCTTTGGCCATCCTGGACTCTCCCTCCTGATTCACTTAAACACAGCAGCAGTGCCATTGACTTCCACTGCTGTCAATTAAAATCAGTTAGCCAATTAGGAGAGGGGGCGGGGCCGAACGACAGCTTTGTGTCTGAATGGACACACAGAGCTGCAGCTCAGCTCGGTTGCCCCCATAGAAATCTGCTTGCTGTGCGAGGAACTTGACAGGAGGGAGGGGCCAGGCATAGCGAAGAGGGACCCGATAAGAGAAGGATCCGGGCTTCCCTGTGCAAAACCACTGCACAGAGAAGGTAAGTATGACATGTTTATTATTAAAAAAAAAAAAAGAATGAGACTTTACAATCACTTTGATTAGAAATCAGGAACAGCCTAATAGATCTTCAGATATAATATGTATTATTTTTCCTTATACTTTGTTAGCTATTGCTTTTATCCTATGCCAATATTTTGCACAAAATAAAATAAGTCAAGCAAAAAAAGTAATTTCAGTATAAATTAATTAAATCCTTTAATGATCTTATATTAAAGGACCTCATTTAAACATAATCAGACCAAAGCAATATATCTCATTTAAATATAATGAGGCTACATCGGGGAAAACCCGAAGCCAATTAAATGCACTGTTCAGTCCTGCTGAGTGTTTTATAGGTGTATACGCTTTTCCCCTTAAAGAGAAATGTCATTCTCCTGTGCTATATTTTTATCACTCCCCCTCTTTTACTTTTTTAGCATCATTATCCTAAAAAAAAAACATAATCACACACCCAGCAAATCAAGCATTGCTGCATACCCAATACCATAATTTTCTTCTCTTATCATTGAGTGCTGGCTGTCTGTCAGGGTGCCAGGAAACCAGACAACACAAAGATGCAAGTAAAATAAAGCAGTTTGTTAGAGCAACAACAATAAAGAGCAAGAGCGAGGAGCAAAATCAGGAACAGCCAGGGTCCAGTGCAGAGCGAGTAGTCTTTCAAGCAGGGATTGAGTCTAGAAGCGGGTAGACATCCAAGCCGGGCTCGAGTCCAGAGGTGGGTCGCCTGCTGATGCCGAGTCATCTGGCAATGCAGAATTGAGAGCCAGGAAAGTCGTTAGCCAAGCCAGGTCATGCACGGAGGAACATGGAGAACAGAAGACTGCTAGCAGTGATACACCTTGGAGCACAAACACAAGGGCAAAGAACTGCAAGCCAACAGGTGATAAATATAATAAGGTGTGAAACATCATCACTGAGCGACGCCCAGGCAGCAGGCAAGTGATGATGCAAATAGAGTTTATAAAAGACAGCAGTCTGCACATGACCAAGATGGCTGCCAACAGGAAGGCAAGGTAAGACCTTGACACTGGAAAATGTGACATTAACCATTTAACGACCAACCTATAGCACATTTACTGCTACATGATGGCTGTTCTGTGCAGAATCATGTATATATGTGATTCTGCACTTCCAGGTGGGAGGCACATGCACGCGCCGCCAGCACACCACTTCTGCTGTGATTTGTCAGAGCAGAAGGTGATCAGAGGGTGCTGGCCAATGGATGTTCACCGGCAGTCCCCGCTCATCAAGAAGAGAGGCCGGATGGAGCTCTGCCTATTTAAACAAGGCTGAGCTCCGTCCTGACAGCAGGGATGTGATGGATTTTCTTTCCCTGCAAAGCAGGGAAAGAAAATCCATCATACCCCTTAGTAAAAACACCACACACAGCACACAAAAACACTGGCTAGGCAGACATTTACCCCTTTGATAACCCTAGACGTTTAACCAAATTCCCAGCCAGTGTCATTAGTACAGTGACAGTGCTTTTTTTTTAGCACTGATCACTGCATTAGTGTCACTGGTTCCCATTAAGTGTCAAAAGTGTCAAAGTCAAATTGTCCACCCCAATATTGCAGTCCCGCTATAAGTCGCTGACCCTTTCAAATCTAAAGGTCTATAATACAAGGTTAGCAGCAGCCATCTGTTTGCCCATTGGTAGAGGGGACTTTTACTACATTGGGACTTCTGGTGGATTTTTTTTATTGTAGATTCTTTCACACAGTTTGACATGTAGTGACACTTAGTAGGAGTGTGTATATATATATATATATATATATATATATATATATATATATATATATATATATATGTAGTGTATATACTGTATATAAGTGAGTACACCCCTCACATTTTTGTAAATATTTTAATATATCTTTTCATGTGACATCACTGAAGAAATTACACTTGCTACGATGTAAAGTAGTGAGTATACAGCTTGTATAACAGTGTAAATTTGCTGTCCCCTCAAAATAACTCAACACACAGCCATTAATGTCTAAACTGCTGGCAACAAAAGTGAGTACACCCCTAAGTCAAAATGTCCAAATTGGCCTCAAAGTGTCAATATTTTGTGTGGTCACTATTATTTTACAGCACTGCCTTAACCCTCTTGGGCATGGAGTTCACCAGAGCTTTACAGGTTGCCACTGGAGTCCTCTTCCACTCCTCCATGATGACATCATGGAGCTGGTGGATGTTAGAGACCTTGAGCTCCTCCACTTTCCGTTTGAGGATGCCCCACAGATGCTCAATAGGCTTTAGGTCCGCTTGGCCAGTCCATCACTTTTATACTTTAGCAAGGCAGTGGTCGTCTTGGAGGTGTGTTTTGGGGTTGTTATCATGTTGGAATACTGCCCTGCGGCCCAGTCTCCAAAGGGAGGGGAATCATGCTCTGCTTCAGTATGTCACAGTACATGTTGACATTCATTGTTCCCTCAATGAACTGTAGCTCCCCAGTGCTGGCGACACTCATGCAGCCCCAGATCATGACACTCCCACCACCATGCTTGACTGTAGGCAAGACACACTTGTCTTTGCACGCCTCACCTGGTTGCCGCCGCACACTCTTGACACCATCTGAACCGAATAAGTTCATCTTTGTCTCATCATACCACAGGACATGGTTCCAGTAATCCATGTCCCTAGTCTACTTGTCTTCAGCAAACTGTGTGCATCATCTTTAGAAGGGGCTTCCTTCTGGAGTGACAGCTATGCAGACCAATTTGATGCAGTGTGCGGCGTATGGTCTGAGCACTGACAGGCAGACACCCCACCTCTTCAACCTCTGCAGCAGTGCTGGCAGCACTCATATGTCTGTTTCCCAAAGACAACCTATGGATATGATGCTGAGCCCGTGCACTCAACTTCTTTGATCGATCATGGTGAGGCCTGTTCTGAGTGGAACCTGTCCTGTTAAACTGCTGTATGGTCCTGGCCACCGTGCTGCAGCTCAGCTTTGCAGTCTTCTTACAGCCTAGGCCATCTATGTAGAGCAACAATTCTTTTTTTCAGATCCTCAGAGAGTTCTTTGCCATGAGGTGCCATGTTGAACTTCCAGTGACCATTATGAGAGAGTGAGAGCGATAACACCAAATTTGACACACCTGTTCCCCATTCACACCTGGGACCTTGTAACACTAACGAGTCACATGGCACCGTGGAGAGGAAATGGCTAATTTGGCCCAATTTGGACATTTTCACTTAGGGGTTTAATTTACACTGTTAAACACTGTTAAGCGACGTAGGTCTACGTCGCTTGCCATGGGGGGCACCTATACTGTTAACCCCTTCCCTGCCAGTGTCATTATTACAGTAACAGTGCATATTTTTAACACTGATTACTGTAGTAATGTCACTGATACCCCCAAAAGTGTCAAAAATGTCAGTTAGGGGTCCGATCTGTCCGCCGCAATGTCGCAGTCCCGCTAAAAATCGCAGATCGCCACCATTACAAGTAAAAAAAAATAAATAAATAAATAAAAATGACATGTTTCCTGTAGTTAGTAGACGTGATAACTTTTGCGCAAACCAATAAAAATACGCTTATTGGGATTTTTTTTTTACCAAATTTTTTTACCAAAAATATGTAGCAGAAAACAAATTGGCATCAAATGTTAAAAAATTTTGATTTTTAATTATTTTTTTTTGGGAATGTTATATAGCAGAAAGTGAAAAATATTGTTTTTTTTTCAAAATTGTCACTCTTTTTTTGTTTATAACCATAGGCGTGCGCACGGGGTGTGCCGGGTGTGCCTGGGCACACCCTAATGCCCAGAGACATCTGGCACACCCAAGGGCTTTTTTGCTGGCAGAATGTGTGGGATCTCTATTTCAGCACCTCTACTAATTGATAATGGCAGCGCTGTGAGTGAGACTATTTTTCAGTCAGCTGTGTACCTCTCATAAATTAAGTCACTGACCGCGGCTTAAGCAGGCAGGCGGCCGCATTTTCCGATGCTACCTCTATAGTTCCGGCTACAGCATCACTGACAGCTGAATATCACTCCGCCACCTGCTGTCAGGTATGCTGTAGCCGGACTATAGATGTAGCATCAGCCGCAGTGCCAAAACAATAGGGGGTGCAACCCGGCCCCGTGCTGAAGGGGGCCCCTGTAGCTCCCCTGTCACATTTGTCTACAGTTGTGTCGGAGTCGGTTCTAGGTACAGAGGACTACTTGTCACCATCCTGGATAGTGGATACAGCTAGCATCAGGCTGGGTAGGGGAGCCAGCGGGGCGGCATATAGGAGAACCGATCTCCTTATTCACTTCTTGACTCCTGCAGGGCTTTCAGTGGCTGCAGGAGTGGGATCGGTTGTTACTATATGCCGTCCCACCGGACCTCCTATGCAGCCTGCTGCTAGCTATCCACGATTGCGACAAGCACCTGTACCTAGGACTGCCTCCTAGCTCCGCCCCCGACTCCAGCTTCAGCTCCCGCCTCTTCTCTCAATGCCGTTCCTGCTGCTGGGCAAGGTAGGAGAAATGCTAGAAATGCCTCCTATCCCTTTCTGCCTGGTAAGACACAAACACAATGTCTGCCACAGCAGAGTGTAGTGTTCCAGCCTGGTGTCCTACTGACTGTCACTCTGCCCCCCCCATACTGCCCTCTCCCATCATGCTGCCCCCCTTACTGCCCCAGCCCCCTCCTGACACACTATACCCCCACTGCTGCCCCCCCCATACTGCCCCCTCCTGTTATTTTGTCCCCTCCCATCATGCTGCCCCCCATACTACCCCCTCCTGGCACACTCCCCCAGTACTGCCCCCCTCCCATTACACTGTCCCCCTCCCATCACGTTGCCCCCCCCCATACTACCCCTCCTGCAACAGTCTCCCAGTACTGCCCTCCACTGTCCCCTTCCATCGTGCTGCCCCCATATCATACTAGACCCTCCTGGCACACTGTTCCCCCATACTTCCCTCCACTGCCCCCTCCCATTACGCTATCCCCCTCCCATCATGCTGTCCCCCATACTGCCCCCCCGTCACAATGACCCCCCATACTGCCCTCCACTGCCCCCCTCCCATCATACACTGCCCCCCTCCTGTCACACTGACCCCACATACTGCCCTCCACTGCCCCCCTCCCATCATACACTGCCCCCCTCATGTCACACTGACCCCCCATACTGCCCTCCACTGCCCCCCTCCCATTATACACTGCCCCCCTCCTGTCACAGTGCCCCACCCTCCAGTCGCACTGCCCCCATCCCGTCACACTGCCCAGTACCCTTCTTAGATAGGATGGCTACATTTATTTTCTTGTTTAGACTTTCTTTTATTTTCATCTGGTGATCTGGCCAGCAAGTCTGTTGTTTCAACAGAACAAGCTCTCTTGCAGAGGTAGCAGTTAGAGGGATATGACAAACCATCTCCCACTGACAGCAGTGCTTACAATGATCATATTTTTTATGTAAAACCTTTATTCTAAAAGGGAAAAAATTTTTTTTGCTGTAACTGATTATACATTGTTTGCTGGAGTTTGGCTTCAGTTTGTCAGTGTATTTAAATCTGTTACTAACTTTAACACAACCCCCCCCCGCTGAAGGTGCCACCTGTGCTCCCTCATCCAGATTGAGGCACTCTCATACAGAAGGTGTTACTGTGTGTGACAGGTTTGGCAGAAGGATGATGGTGGAGAACAGGGAGCTGCAAAATGCACCATTGCCTTTCAAGAAAAAAAATCCTTGCACTGGCCCTGTATCCAGGTTACTTGTTTCCTACGTGTTCCCTGGTACCCCCTCCCCCGCAGTGCTACCGGCATCCCCAATGTGGCTTCTAGAAAATTGTAAAAACACTAAAAAATAAAACTAAAAAAAAATGGTTAAACTTCTGTGCACGTCCACTGCCCTACTGACACCATCCACTACTGACACCTTCCACTGCCCTACTGACACTGTCCACTGCCCTACTGACACCATCCACTGCCCTACTGACACCAACCACTGCCCTACTGACACCTTCCACTGCCCTACTGACACCATCCACTGCCCTACTGACACTAACCACTGCCCTACTGACACCTTCCACTGCTCTACTGACACCGTCCACTGCCCTACTGACACCGTCCACTGCCCTACTGACACCGTCCACTGCTCTACTGACACCGTCCACAGCCATAATGACAGTGGCAGTATCTGTGCAGCACTGCAGCAGGCAGGGAGAGAGGGTGACCTCTTGTGTAGTGCAATCATTCTCAGTCACACAGTGTGGGGCACCAGGGAGCAGCTGAGAAATGGGAACCCAGCCTGCTATGCTGGGATTTGTAGTCCCATGGAGGGGAAGTGGGAGGGGCTATTGCTGAGCTGACCCCTCTTAGAAATGCTTATGGTTTGGCACACTGGTTTAAAGGGGAACTCTGCAGACTCTGGAGTAAATGGGAACTCTGATGTAAGTGCGATCTCTGTGAACCCTTACATCACAGTCTGCAGAGATCCTTTTTGTGTCAGAGTCCCCCCTTACATTGTATATAAAGGGGGATTCTGATGCAGTCTGCTGGTGACCAGAGACCCCCTTATATCAAAGTTTCCCTTTACACCAGAGTCCACAGTACTCTTTACATCCAATTTCCCAGTGTAAAGGGGAACTTATTGCACATGGTTGTGGGGCGCTTGCAGAATGCCCCCATTCATTTGAATGGGTCACAGTCAGTGGGTTCTACACCTGCTGAAAGCAACTGGGGATATAATTGCAGCTGTGGCATATGAACATGCCCAGCCCTGCCTCTACAGGTAAAAGATGGTAGCGAATGAGGGGTGGTAAAAGAGTGTTTCGAAAGCAGAGTTTTACTGCCCTTCAACCACTATAAACAATTAAATGTTTTAATAAGTTACAAAAATAAAGTGATTTATTTATTTAATACATTTAAAAATTTTTTGATACATTTAAATGTTTGTTCACATTTATTTATAAGGGTGTTTGCGTGTGTATGTGTGTATATATATGCGCATGTGAGTTTGAGTTTTGGGGTGCACACCCTAATGCAATAGGCTGCGCACACCTATGTTTATAACGCAAAAAATTTAAATCGCACAGGTGATCAAATTCTACCAAAAGAAAGCTCTATTTGTGGGGGAAAAAAGGATGTTAATTTTGTTTGGGTACAGCATTGCACGACCGTGCAATTGTCCGTTAAAGTAACGCAGTGCCGAATCGCAAAATAGGGCCTGGTCATTAAGGGGGGCAAATCCTTCCGGTCTTAAATTGGTTAATGATGAGGAGATGTTTAGGATAAACTATATCTTGGAAATATCTGAATGATCTATCCTCACTATCAACAAAGAAAATGTTTTGGTTGTTATTAGTTTTAAGTTAGACTTGAAATCCTGTATCTATCACAATACCCATTAAATTGAAGGTTTGGCAGATGGATACCAAAGTGAGACTTTCAAGAACATCAAAGAATGACAAGTGCTATTCTCTAGCAAGACAAAACAAACATACCCTAAACTATAGTAATGACTATGCTAAATATTACAGAACAATTACTTTAAGGCACCGTGCACACTAGACGCTCAAAACACACTAATATTTAGTGCTTTTTGGCAGTGTTTTTGCAGTGTTTAGGAGCATTTTTAACCACTTCAGCTCTGGAAGGTTTTACCCCCTTAATGATCAGGCCATATTTTGCGATTCGGCAATGTGTTACTTTAACGAAAAATTGCGCGGTCGTGCGACATTGTACCCAAATACAATTGACCTTTTTCCCCCCAAATAGAGCTTTCTTTTGTTGGTATTTGATTACCGCTGCATTTAGATTTTGCGCTATAAACAAAAAAAGAGCGACAATTTAGAAAAAAACTCCATATTTTTTACTCTCTGCTATAAAACATTCCCAATAAAAAAAATTTAAAAAATCTAATTTTTTTATCAGTTTAGGCCAATTTGTATTCTGCTACATATTTTTGGTAAAAAAAATCCCACAAAGCGTATTTTAATTGGTTTGCGCAAAAGTTATATCGTTTACAAACTACGGGATAGATTTTTGGAATCTTTATTTTTTTTTTTTATTAGTAATGGCAGTGATCTGCGTTTTTTAGTCGGACTGCGACATTGCGGCAGACAGATCAGGCCCCTAACTGACATTTTTTACACTTTTTGGGGACCAGTGACATTAATACAGTAATCAGTGCTAAATAATATGCACTGTTACTGTATAAATGACACTGGCAGGGAAGGGGTTAACACTGGGGGTGATCAAAGGGGTTCATGTATGCCTAAATGTGATTACTGACTGTGTGGGAGAAGGGTTCTGTGACAGGCACAGAGAGATTGGGGTTTCATTTTAGCTAAAACTCCTGATCTCTCCCTGCCTGTCTCACAGAAGACTTGCCTGCTTTGTTTACATAAGCAGGTGAGTCTTCTGTCAGTTTCTCTAACAATTGCGTGAGCCCAGCGACAATAGCCACCGCTCCTCCCACGGCCCGCCTCCTGTGCACCGCCAAGACCTCGCACACAAATTCACATGATTTTGCACAGCCGAGCCACCCTGCCGCAGTGATACTGCAGGGGCGGTCTGCAAGAGGTTAAAAGTGTTTAGGAGTGGTCGATTTTATGCTATGGAGCAGCCACTCGCGTTCTTAACAACCAGGGAAGCCTGCCACCATGTCCTTAACAACAGATGACTCCTCAGCTGTCAGTAGGGTTCCCATCTGACAGCTGAATGTAAACTAAACAATTGTCAGCAATAAAAATTCTGAAAAATAACAGCGTGATTTTTCAACCCATACCAGGCTCTTTGGGTTCTGGTATGGATCAACAGATCGCTAATGCCATGCAGGTCTCCTGCAGATCTGTCAGTGTATGGGTTTGCTCATACCTCATATGAGGAAGCCGATACATTCTGACAGGAAGGCTCAATGAACAACCACAGCTCTCACAGTGCTGTGGTAGTTCATGAAAATCTCCAAGCCAACAGCCACAATCCCAGCTTTGGTCAGAATGCAGTGCTGCGGTCATGGTACAGGAGAATGCAGGGCTGCGGGAATGGTACAGGAGAATGCAGTGCTGCGGACATGGTACAGGAGAATGTAGGGCTGCGGACATGGTACAGGAGAATGTAGGGCTTTGGGCAAGGTACAGGAGAATGCAGGGCTGCGGACATGGTACAAGAGAATGTAGGGCTGCGGACATGGTACAGGAGAATGCAGTGCTGCGGGCATAATACAGAAGAATGCAGGGCTGTGGGCATGGTACAGGAGAATGCAGGGCTGCGGACATGGTACAGGAGAATGTAGGGCTGCGAGCATGATATAGGAGAATGAAGAATGCAGGGCTGTAGGCATGGTACAGGAGAAAACAGGGCTGTGGGCATGGTACAGGAGAATGCAGGGCTGAGGGCATGGTACAAGAGAATGCAGGGCTGCAGATATGGTACAGGAGAATGCAGGGCTGCGGACATGGTACAGGAGAATGCAGGAATGCGGACATTGTACATGAGAATGCGGGGCTGCGGTCATGGTACAGGAGAATGCAGCAATGCGGGCATGGTACAGGAGAATGTGGGGCTGCGGGTATGGTACAGAAGAATGCGGGGCCGTGGGCATGGTACAGGAGAATGTGGGGCTGCGGGCATGGTACAGGAGAATGCGGGGCTGTGGGCATGGTACAGGTGAATGCAGGGCTGCGGGCATGGTACAGGTGAATGCAGGGCTGCAGGCATGGTACAGGAGAATGCGGGGCTGCAGGCATGGTGCATGAGAATGCGGGGCTGCAGGCATGGTACAGGAGAATGCGGGGCAGCAGGCATGGTGCATGAGAATGTGGGGCTGCGGGCATGGTACAGGAGAATGCAGGGTGCGGGCATGGTGCATGAGAATGCAGGGCTGTGGGCATGGTGCAGGAGAATGCTGGGCTGCGGACATGGTAGAGGAGAATGCGGGTCTACGGGCATACTACAGGAGATGCAGTGCTGTGGGCATGTACCATGCCTGCAGCACTGCATCTTCTGTAGTATGCCTGCAGCCCCGCATAATGGCAGGTAGTGTGGCTGTGTGTGGAGCAGTCTCACTTATCTGTTCCTAAAGGGCGCCTTAGGATTTAAAAAAAAAGGTCCGCGGCCGGCCTGGCATGCACACTGCGCATGCGCCGCCACCGCCACTCGGTAAAGTCCGTACATGTTCGGCTATTCCCGAAAATAGCCGAATGTTTATGGGCTTTTCCAAATGGCGGCGAAGAAGAGAAGAGGCGGCCGGGGCCGTCCCTCTCTAAGTGCCGCCTGGGTCCCATGGTCCCAGCGGGACCCATGGTAGGGCCGACCCTGGGCGGGGGGGAACGTCCCCTCTGACTGCTAGTAAAACCAATCCAGGGGCTAGTTTTCTGCTAAGATTCCTTTTACAAGACAGCTGACTGCCAGCTCTAAATAACGGTACCACGGTGATTCCTGCAGCTGCATGCATCATCCCGGTAAAACCACCCAAAGTCCAGCAACTTACAGGTACATCGCTGGTCTAGAAGTAGTTACTATACATGCAGGAGACCATCCCCTTAGTTTATCTATAGGTTTATTAATTATTCATATTCTAGTCCCCAATGTAAATAAGTAAACTGCCAATGCTATCAACAATGCTACCGTGGTATATACTGTTTATCAATTTATACTATAAGTAGAAAATGTACCCAGTTTATTGTTTATCTAAAGTTTTATTTAATCCTTACAACCAGATTCTGCAAGATTTACACACTGCTTCCTAGCAGGACTGAATCTCCTATTCTTGTCTCCTTCATGCTCTAATTATTGATGAGGCTAGGCTCAGAGAGGGGTCATGGTTGGTATCAGTAAAAATCCGTATTGTGCTGATAGAGGAGAATTCAGGCATATTTCATACATAAGAACACTGCAACCACATGGATTTATCTAGCTCTACATGTCAAAAGAATGTCACTATTTAAATCAACTTCACTGAGTTTGTATATGAAAGCTGTTCTGTTTGTAAAACAGTAAACATACTACATTTTTTTAACTGGTATTGTTAGCCTGATGCAACAAAATATGCATATACTTGATCATGGTGTTTTTATTCATCCATTCCATAACTAACTCAAGTAGATGCATTAAATGTTTATTTTTTTTTTTTTTACTATAATAGCTTTGATTTTACTCCTACCTATACTTTAACAAACAGGCACCGGTGTCTTAAAAATTGCAATTTCCATCAAAACCGTTTTTACATTTTTATCTTTTCAGTAACTACACTATGAAAGACATAACACAATCTCTCTCCATATGCTGCTGTTTCCATAATTCCATTCTGCCAGGCTCTCTTGCCAATCTTAGTTGCTTTGCCATTTAGCTAGAACATAGTGGGAATTACTCATGATACAGTTGTAGGTCCAAATAAAGGTTAAAATGAAGCACACACAAATAGAGAGAATCCCACAGAGGCAGATACTTCTAGTTTGTAGCATTGTTTAAAAATGCGTTTTTTCTGTATCACCTCAGAAACATTTGAACATTGTACAATATATACACTATATTGTAAAAAGTTTTGGGACACCTGCCTTTACACGCACATGAACTTTAATGGTGTCCCAGTTCTAGTTTGTAGGGTTCAATATTGAGATGGCCCACCCTTTGCAGCTATAACAGCTTCAACTCTTTTGGGAAGGCTGTCCATAAGGACAAGAGTGCATCTTTGGGAATGTTTGACCATTCTTCTAGAAGCGCATTTGTGAGGTCAGGCACTGATGTTGGACGAGATAGCTGTCTAAGGCATTTCCATGTCCTGTTAACATTTAGCACTCTGGGCTCAGTTTGCTGGATGTATTCAGACTGTGGAGTTGATTTATTAAAAATGGAGAGTGCAAAATTTGGGGCAGCTGTGCTTGCAAAACCTTTTCTTAAAAAAAATTGCACAGCAGTGAGTAGACCTATTAAAAAGGTTTAAATGGAAACATTAAAAATACACAATTCCTTTAAATAAAATGCTCGGGGAATGCCTTAAATTTGCATGTGAATTGATACACCTGTAGGATGTACTAAAGCAAAAGTGACATTTAGAAAAAAAAAACTATTGCCACTAAAATACATTCTGTTTGTAAACAAAGTACCTAGGGATTCCCGTCAACACTTATACCAGAACCTAATTAAGGATAATGGTCTGGTATGGATTCTAGAGTTGGGGTCCCATCTTAAAAACAAAAAAAGTGGTGTGCAATCCAACCTCAAATCCATACCAGATCCTTATGCTTGAGGAGGGTCTTATATAGATTTTAAGGGGGGACCCTATGCAAAAAATTAAAATGTAGGGTCACCCCCTAAAAGTGAGCATTTGCCCTCCCACAGAAAATTACTAGAGGAGGTTACCTTGCCAGGGGAGCTCCCTAGGCATGGCACCATATTACCACATTGCTGAGGACAAGGGCCTCATTCCAATATTAATGTCCCAGTGGTCACAGGGTTGGAGGGACTTATCAAAATCTGCAAGCACTCTTTAACATAGGGGCCCCAGATATTGCCCCTTCCCCAGGTTCAACATGAACCGGCGATAAAAAGATAAAAAGACAACAAACATTGTTCTTGCTTGTTGTGTAATACACAATTTATAAAGTGAGAAGAACCATAATTGGCTGAAGATGTTGATATTGGGGATGAAGTTCAGATTCACATTACCTCCGCCAAATGACATGAGTTTTTATGCTTTCCTCCTGGCTTACTGAACAATACAAGCAACACAGCTTCAATCTTCATTTTATAAATTCCAAAATGGAAAATGAAAAATAGAAGCTGATTGGTTGTTAGAGGCAACTAGAACAGCAGAGAAAGAATTCTGTCTCAAACGCTCTGTGGTGAATAAACGAAGACTTCAGCATACAGTAAAAATAGAGGGGGGCATGGTGGCTGCCTGTGAAGATGACCGACTGATACAAGAGCTCCGCACCCCTGCTGGGAATTAAGATCTACATCGGAGCCACCCGCATTTCTAAGCTGCATCTTGTCATCCCCCAGCCCTCTGAAGCTCCTCACCATGCCCCATCACCGCTGAGAGCCTCCACAGCTACAGAAACTGTCAGGTTTCTTTCCAACAGTGAACCGGCGGGTACAACAAAATGGTGGTGGGGCTCAAGCTGCTCAGGCCGTGGACGCACCTTTAACGGCAGATAGCCAGCGCTTTATAAATGGAGAATTATTAACCCCTGGGGACCCTGAGACTCTGCATAAATAAGAGTGCCCAAACCTTCCTTCCTACCCGAGAAAATACCCAGAGATATCATTCTGAGAGTACATTTCATTCAAGTGAAAGAGCAACTACTAGCAGCTTTTTGTCGCCCTGACCAATTACCTGAACAAGTGGCTAAACTTCAACTACTCCCAGACTTCTCTCAATATGCACTTCAATAATGTACAAATCTCATCTCCATCACAAAGGCCCTGAGGAATCATACAAATGGAAATACCCGGCAAAGCTGAATAGCAATTACAGAGGCTCTACCTCATATGCAACATCTCTGGAAAAAGGTCTCCACCTGCTACGACAATGGGACATCATCCCAGAGTCCCTGCTACGAGACTGCCACCAACATCTTCCCCGTAAATCAGTTCAAGAATGGCATATGGTTTCGCCAAGACACCCAACTTAATAATCTGCGGGTTGGCTCATAGCATGTCTTTCACTACAACATGTTCAAATTTCTGGTGGGGTAGGACAGTGCGAAATGACGCACCCACAGTTTTGTCAGACCCCAACTAGGTCCAGCAGCTTAGTCTGCTCGAGACCTTTTCTGTTCCCTGAAGGAATTTCTCTTTTAAGTTTTAATGTTTGGTATTTTTCACTTATCTACCCTTAGGAGCTAATCAGGCACTTCATGAAGATTGTTCAGGCCTGGTCACACCTGGTTCAGTTGACTGTTCTTGTCTATTTCTTTTTTAGCAACATACATAAACCTTTCTATCCTGCAATTGACTGTACCTTTAAATCCAAAGTACCTCCTGCCTAAACTACCTACTACATCTTTCTTAGCACCATGGGGATTACATTTTATCACTAAATGTGAAGGGGCTGGATCATCCCGCTAAGAGACGCTTTATGTGGAAGGAAGTTTGCTTTCATGTCATTGTTATACTCAATGTACAGCAGGCTCACTCTCACCTGGGAGCAACACCAATGTGTATACACCCTACTTCATGTTTTTTTTTGCAAGCGCACCTGAGAAAAAAAGAGGAGTCCTAATCACGGTCAGGAACTCTGTTGCATTCCAGCTGAAAATATGCATCTCTGATCCAGATGGCAGGTAACTCATAATTTCATGTTCTCTGAACTCCATACCCCATACCCTAGTCAATGCCTATGCACCGGACTCGCACCAACTGCGGTTTGTCCGGAAACTGCTGCAAAAAGTGGCAAAAGTGAAGTCTGGCCATCTGATTCTCTGCCTGGATTTCAGAATCCTGAATGAATCCTGATCTTGACTCTACCTCACTGCGAAAGCACCACCATCCCTCACTGAGGAACCTTCTCCACAATGAAGAACTTTATGATGTATGGAGGTGTCATCAAAGCGGGGAAAGAGACTATACATTCTTTTCTTCTAGACACTGTTCGTACTCTAGAATTTATTATTTTTTTTATAGATGAATATGTGCTGCAACAGGCTACCTCCTCCTCCATCCATGACATTACATGGTCGGTCCATGCTGCAATTATGTGGACGATGGAGGAAAGGATGTCTGCCCACCAACTTATTTGTGACGATGCAATAACATGGTTATCCAAAATCCCTCGAACAAAGATTTTCTCTCACAACATCTCCAGGACTATTCTGATACCAATATCTCTCTCGAGTTTAATATCTTTCCAGTATGGAGCGCGCACAAAGCCTACATACGAGGAATGATACTGCAAACGGGTTACAGGTATAAATGCCAATACAATGGTAAAATCTCAGACCTGTTAGCATCTATACATGATTTAGAATTCCGAAACAATGTGTTCCCATCTGAATCTACTTCTGCCTCTCTCACTAAATTGCAGTATGAACTTTGTACCTTGCTGAGTTCTCAGTATGACAACTACTTAAGGCAACTGAAACTTATTTACTATGCCAATAATAACAAAGCTGGCAAAATTTTAGCTTATATGTTAAAGGTTCGTACCGCAAATTTGAGAATACCATTCATATATCACCCATCGACGAAACAACAAATAGCAGACGCCTTCGTGGAAAATTATAGTGCCCTATATACAAACCCGATTCCAAAAAAGTTGGTACACTGTACAAATTGTGAATAAAAACAGAATGCAATGATGTGGAAGTTTCACATTTCAATATTTTATTCAGAATACAACATAGATGACATATCAAATGTTTAAACTGAGAAAATGTATAATTTTAAGGGAAAAATAAGTTGATTTTAAATTTAATGGTTAGGGTTGAGCGAACACGGACTGTATTATTCGTGTTCCTACTGAATAATTGGATTTTTGTTACCCGAACACGGACCCGAAAACTTTACTGTATGTTCGGGTAAAAATCCGTGTTCGGTCGTTTTATTTCCGGGTTTTGCATGCATTGGCGCGCTTTTAATGGCGGGCTTTCAACAGCCAATCAACAAGCGTTTAACTGGTGTGCCTTAAGCCATCCCAGCCATGCCTACAAATGTATTAGTAGCTGTGATTGGCCATCTGAAGCATGTGACCAAGTCTTTATAAGTCCGAGGCAGCGCCGCTGCGTCATTCTGCTGTGTTAGTTTAGGGACAGAGCACACATCATACGTCCGGGCTGCTGATTAGGGACAGACAGGAAAAAAAAAACATTTGTGTCTGGATAGAATTGAGGGACAGGTCGGAGTGTGTTAGGCAGGGCGAGTTGTAGGCATTTTAGGGCGAGGCTGCTGATTTTTAGGGTCAGTTTTCTACGATCTATTTTGCTGTGTGGGAGGGGTTTTCAGTGACCGATCTACGATCTTATCAATCCTTTTACGGAGAGGCTGCTGCTGATTTTTAGGGTCAGTTCTCTAAGATCGATTTTGCTGTGTGGGAGGGGTTTTCAGTGACCGATCTACGATCTTATCAATCCTTTTAGGGAGAGGCTGCTGCTGATTTTTAGGGTCAGTTTTCTACGATCGATTTTGCTGTGTGGGAGGGGTTTTCAGTGACCGATCTACGATCTTATCAATCCATTTAGGGAGAGGCTGGAGATAGGCAGGTGTCAGTGGTCCACATCGATTTTGCTGTGTGTGGGGTGCAGTGAACACAATTTTTTTGCCCACTGAGGAGGAGGGAGAAAAGTATTTTTCTATCAGTCACTGTGTGCAGCATTTTTCCTTCAGCTGTGCTGTGCTGACTGATCATACACTGCTGTGTTCAGTTCACATGTGCTATTATTGAGTGGTTTTAAAAATCATACACTTTTTTCTATTCCACTATTCAATATACAGCCTTGGGTTAAAAAAAATTAAATTGTGGCCCGCAGCAGAGCTGAATGATATTTGGGGTTTTTGGGGTTCATCTCATACTTCTGAAGATTTGAGGGTGCTGCCTGTTCCAAACTCCTCCTACTCCTCATCCAGCCTTTTAGGGGTACAAACAATAGTAATTGGGGCCTAGTGTGGTTTTGTACGTGTGAGATACATACACTTTTTTTGATCATATTTTCTATTCCGCTATTCAATAAAAACCTTTAGGGAACAGTTAAATTGCGGGATAGTCTGTGTTGGTAGGTGTGAGATCCACATTTCCAAGTTTTTGGGGTTCATCTCATACTTCTGAAGATTTGAGGGTGCTGCCTGTTTCAAACTCCTCCTACTCCTCATCCAGCCTTTTAGGGGTACAAACAATAGTAATTGGGGCCTAGTGTGGTTTTGTACGTGTGAGATACATACACTTTTTTTGATCATATTTTCTATTCCGCTATTCAATAAAAACCTTTGGGGAACAGTTAAATTGCGGGATAGTCTGTGTTGGTAGGTGTGAGATCCACCTTTACAAGTTTTTGGGGTTCATCTCATACTTCTGAAGATTTGAGGGTGCTGCCTGTTCCAAACTCCTCCTACTCCTCATCCAGCCTTTTAGGGGTACAAACAATAGTAATTGGTGCCTAGTGTGGTTTTGTACATGTGAGATACATACACTTTTTTGATCATATTTTCTATTCCGCTATTCAATAAAAACCTTTGGGGAACAGTTAAATTGCGGGATAGTTTGTGTTGGTAGGTGTGAGATCCACATTTCCAAGTTTTTGGGGTTCATCTCATACTTCTGAAGATTTGAGGGTGCTGCCTGTTTCAAACTCCTCCTACTCCTCATCCAGCCTTTTAGGGGTACAAACAATAGTAATTGGGGCCTAGTGTGGTTTTGTACGTGTGAGATACATACACTTTTTTTGATCATATTTTCTATTCCGCTATTCAATAAAAACCTTTGGGGAACAGTTAAATTGCGGGATAGTCTGTGTTGGTAGGTGTGAGATCCACCTTTACAAGTTTTTGGGGTTCATCTCATACTTCTGAAGATTTGAGGGTGCTGCCTGTTCCAAACTCCTCCTACTCCTCATCCAGCCTTTTAGGGGTACAAACAATAGTAATTGGTGCCTAGTGTGGTTTTGTACGTGTGAGATACATACACTTTTTTGATCATATTTTCTATTCCGCTATTCAATAAAAACCTTTGGGGAACAGTTAAATTGCGGGATAGTTTGTGTTGGTACGTGTGAGATACACCTTTCCAAGTTTTTGGGGTTCATCTCATACTTCTGAAGATTTGAGGGTGCTGCCTGTTCCAAACTCTTCCTACTCCTCATCCTGCCTTTTAGGGGTACAAACAATAGTAATTGGGGCCTAGTGTGGTTCTGTACGTGTAAGATACATACACTTTTTTTGATCATATTTTCTATTCCGCTATTCAATAAAAACCTTTGGGGAACAGTTAAATTGCGGGATAGTCTGTGTTGGTAGGTGTGAGATCCACCATTCCAAGTTTTTGGGGTTCATCTCATACTTCTGAAGATTTGAGAGTGCTGCCTGTTCCAAACTCCTCCTACTCCTCATCCAGCCTTTTAGGGGTACAAACAATAGTAATTGGGGCCTAGTGTGGTTTTGTACGTGTGAGATACATACACTTTTTTTGATCATATTTTCTATTCCGCTATTCAATAAAAACCTTTGGGGAACAGTTAAATTGCGGGATAGTCTGTGTTGGTAGGTGTGAGATCCACCTTTCCAAGTTTTTGGGGTTCATCTCATACTTCTGAAGATTTGAGGGTGCTGCCTGTTCCAAACTCCTCCTACTCCTCATCCAGCCTTTTAGGGGTACAAACAATAGTAATTGGGGCCTAGTGTGGTATTGTACGTGTGAGATAAATACACTTTTTTTGATCATATTTTCTATTCCGCTATTCAATAAAAACCTTTGGGGAACAGTTAAATTGCGGGATAGTCTGTGTTGGTACGCGTGAGATACACCTTTCCAAGTTTTTGGGGTTCATCTCATACTTCTGAAGATTTGAGGGTGCTGCCTGTTCCAAACTCCTCCTACTCCTCATCCAGCCTTTTAGGGGTACAAACAATAGTAATTGGGGCCTAGTGTGGTTTTGTACGTGTGAGATACATACACTTTTTTTGATCATATTTTCTATTCCGCTATTCAATAAAAACCTTTGGGGAACAGTTAAATTGCGGGATAGTCTGTGTTGGTACGTGTGAGATACACCTTTCCAAGTTTTTGGGGTTCATCTCATACTTCTGAAGATTTGAGGGTGCTGCCTGTTCCAAACTCCTCCTACTCCTCATCCTGCCTTTTAGGGGTACAAACAATAGTAATTGGGGCCTAGTGTGGTTCTGTACGTGTGAGATACATACACTTTTTTTGATCATATTTTCTATTCCGCTATTCAATAAAAAACTTTGGGTATCAATTAAATTGCGGGATAGTCTGTGTTGGTATGTGTGAGATACACCTTTCCAAGTTTTTGGGGTTCATCTCATACTTCTGAAGATTTGAGGGTGCTGCCTGTTCCAAACTCCTCCTACTCCTCATCCTGCCTTTAAGGGTACAAACAATAGTAATTGGGGCCTAGTGTGGTTCTGTACGTGTGAGATGCATACACTTTTTTTGATCATATTTTCTATTCCGCTATTCAATAAAAACCTTTGGGTATCAATTAAATTGCGGGATAGTCTGTGTTGGTACATGTGAGATACACCTTTCCAAGTTTTTGGGGTTCATCTCATACTTCTGAAGATTTGAGGGTGCTGCCTGTTCCAAACTCCTCCTACTCCTCATCCTGCCTTTAGGGGTACAAACAATAGTAATTGGGGCCTAGTGTGGTTCTGTACGTGTTTGATACATACACTTTTTTTGATCATATTTTCTATTCCGCTATTTAATCAAAACCTTTGGGTATAAACAATTAAATTGCGGGATAGTCTGTGTCGGTACGTGTGAGATACACCTTTCTAATTTTTGGGGCACATCTCATACTGCCAAGGATTTGAGGGTGCTTCAGTCTGCCTCCTGCCTGTTCCGAACTCCTCCTACTCCTCATCCTGCCTTTAGGGTACAAAAAATTGTAATCGGGGCCTAGATTGTGTTTGTACGTGTGAGATACACCGTTTTGTAAAATTTGTCCTATTCCGCTATTCAATATACACCTTGTTTGAGTGTAAAAAATTAAATTGCGGGATAGTCTGTATCACTACATGTGAGATACACCTTTTTAAATTTGTTTGGCGCATCTCCTTCTACCGCCGAGGATTGCAGGGCGCTTCAGTTTGGCTCCTGTTCCCATCTCCTCCTACTCCTCTTCCTCATCCTGCCTTTAGGGTAGAAAAAATTGTAATCGGGGCCTAGTTTGTGTTTGTACGTGTGAGATACACCGTTTTGTAAAATTTGTCCTATTCCGCTATTCAATATACACCCTGTTTGAGTGTAAAAAATTAAATTGCGGGATAGTCTGTATCGGTACATGTGAGATACACCTTTTTAAATTTGTTTGGCGCATCTCCTTCTACCGCCGAGGATTGCAGGGCGCTTCAGTTTGCCTCCTGTTCCCAACTCCTCCTACTCCTCTTCCTCATCCTGCCTTTAGGGTACCAAAAATTGTAATCGGGGCCTAGTCTGTGTTTGTACGTGTGAGATACACCGTATTATAAAACTTTTCCTATTCCGCTATTCAATATACACCCTTTTGGAGTGTAAAAAAATTAAATTACGGCATAGTCTGTATCGGTACGTGTGAGATACACCTTTTAAATTTGGTTGGCGCATCTCCTTCCCCCGCCAAGGATTGCAGGGCGCTTCAGTTTGGCTCCTGTTCCCAACTCCTCCTACTCCTCTTCCTCATCCTGCCTTTAGGGTACAAAAAATTGTAATCGGGGCCTAGTTTGTGTTTGTACGTGTGAGATACACCGTTTTGTAAAATTTGTCCTATTCCGCTATTCAATATACACCCTGTTTGAGTGTAAAAAATTAAATTGAGGGATAGTGTGTATCGGTACATGTGAGATACACCTTTTTAAATTTGTTTGGCGCATCTCCTTCTACCGCCGAGGATTGCAGGGAGCTTCAGTTTGCCTCCTGTTACAACTCCTCCTACTCCTCTTCCTCATCCTCCCTTTAGGGTACAAAAAATTTTAATCGGGGCCTAGTCTGTGTTTGTACGTGTGAGATACACCGTTTTTTATCCTATTCCGCTATTCAATATACACCCTTTTGGGGTAAAAAACATTAAATTGCGGCATAGTTTGCATATTTGACTGTGAGATACACCCATGCGATACTGTTGTTGTTTTGTTCCGCTATTCAATAAACACCTTTCTAGGGCAAGATCTTAAATTACAGAAATATGAGGAGACCATGGCCTGGGTCGTGGTGCTGCTGGTAGAGCTCCTGTTGCAAGGAGAGGACGTGGTCGATCTGTGCCAGCTACACGCACAAGTGAAACACCTTTCTCAAGTGTTAGTAGGCGACAGAACCTGCATCAGTATTTGGTAGGGCATCATACGCCTCTAGAAGTGATGAGGCCAGAACACAGAGAGGCGATAGTAGATTGGTTTGCTGCTGACAGTGCCTCCAGTTCCTTCACATTGTCTCCCACCCAGTCTACTGCAGAAAGGTCAGAGTTGGCACCTTCAGCCGATGTCCAACCGTCTTTCACCATTTCAAAATTCTTGGCCTTTGAAATGCTGTCATTCCGTCTGGTGGAGACGCACAGTTTTAAAAACCTTATGTCGTGGCTGTCTCACAGTACGTCGTGCCCAGCCGCCACTACTTTTCCAGGCAAGCCATCCCTTCCCTGCACAACCAAGTGGGGGAAAAAATCAGGTGTGCACTGCGCAACGCCATCTGTGCCAAGGTCCACCTAACTACCGATACGTGGACCAGTAAGCACGGTCAGGGGCGTTATATCTCCCTAACGGAACACTGGGTAAATGCAGTGGCGGATGGGCCTGAGGCGGATAGCAATTTGGCGCATTTCCTTCCACCACCGAGGATTGCAGGGCGCTTCAGTTTGCCTCCTGTTCCTAACTCCTCCTACTCCGCTTCCTCATCCTCTACTGCCTCCTCATCCGGACAGCGTAACACCTTCACCACCAACTTCAGCACGGCCAGGGGTAAACGACAGCAGGCAGTTTTAAAACTTGCCTGTTTGGGGGAAAAACCACACACCGCGCAGGAGTTGTGGAGGAGCATGGAACAGCAAACAAATGAGTGGTTGCTGCCAGCGAGCCTCAAGCCCGGCCTGGTGGTGTGCGATAACGGGCGAAATCTCATAGCAGCTCTGGGCCTAGCCAGTTTGACGCACATCCCTTGCCTGGCGCAGGTTCCTTAAAAACTACCCCGATATGTCAAAGCTGCTGCAGAAAGTGCGGGCCGTCTGTGCGCACTTTCGGCGTTCTCACCCTGCTGCTGCTCGCCTGTCAGCGCTGCAGCGTAACTTCGGCCTTCCCGCTCACCGCCTCATATGTGACGTGCCCACAAGGTGGAACTCCACCTTGCACATGCTGCAAAGACTGTGCGAGCAGCAGCAGGCCATAGTGGAGTTTCAGCTGCAGCACGCACGCGTGAGTCGCTCTGCGGAACAGCACCACTTCACCACCAATAACTGGGCCTCCATGCGAGACCTGTGTGCCTTGTTGCGCTGTTTTGAGTACTCCACCAACATGGCCAGTGGAATTATCCCACTTCTATGCCTCCTTCAAAAAACAATTCGGGCGATGATGGAAGAGGATGTGGCACAGGATGAGGAGGAGGAGGAGGATGAAGAGGTAACATTTCCAAGGCTTTCAGGGCAGTCATTCACAAGGGGCTCTGAGGATGGGTTCCTGCACACACAAACCCCAGGGACACAATTGTCCAGCAGGGGCACAGTTCTGGAGGATGAGGAGGATGAGGAGGAGGAGCTGAAGGAGGAGATGGAACCATGTTCACAGCAGGGTGGCACCCAGGCCAGCTCATGGCCATCACTGGTGCGTGGTTGGGGGGATACAGAGGACACGGACGATACACCTCCCACAGAGGACAGCCTTTCGTTGCCTCTGGGCAGCCTGGCACACATGAGCGATTACATGCTGCAGTGTCTCCACAACGACCGCCGAGTTGCCCACATTCTAACTTGTGCTGATTACTGGGTGGCCACGCTGCTTGATCCCCGTTACAAGGACAACGTACCGTCCTTAATTCACTCACTGGAGCGCGATCGCAAGATGCGCGAGTACAAGCGCACGCTGGTAGACGCCATGCTGCTGGCATTCCCACCTCACAGCGGGGCCACAGTGGAAGCACACGGCAGAGGAGGAGGAGGAGGAAGAGGTCGCCAACGCAACCAGGGCACCGCCAGCACCTCAGAAGGCAGGGTTAGCATGGCCGAAATGTGGAAAAGCTTTGTCAGCACGCCACAACAAACAGCAGCACCAGCAGCTCATATGGAACGTCTTAGCAGGAGGCAGCATTTTACCAACATGGTGGAGCAGTATGTGTGCACACGCCTACATGTAGTGAATGATGGGTTTGCCCCCTTCAACTTCTGGGTCTCCAAATTGGGCACATGGCCTGAGCTTGCCCTTTACGCCTTGGAGGTGCTGGCATGCCCTGCAGGCAGTGTATTATCTGAACGGGTATTTAGCATGGCTGGGGGCGTTTTCACAGACAAGCGCAGCCGCCTGTCCAGAGACATGTGGGCAAGCTCACGTTCATTAAAATGAACCAGGCATGGATCCCACGGGACTTTTCCGTACCTTGTGCAGAATAGCGATGGATACCGACCTTACACAGCCATTGTTCTATTTTTGCTCTTTCTCACTCTTTTGGGGTGTACCCTCATTTAAAATTTGTGAAAAGAAGCAGTGTTGGCTATCTCGTCCTCCTCAGGGCCAGATTAACGTAGGGGCTATTGGAGCTGCAGCTCCAGGCCCCTACCTTTATATAGGCCCCGGGCTGGCCATATTCACTGTTACCGCTCTTCTGTCACTTGTAAACACAGAAGTCTGGCTTCTATGCTCGCTTCCCCAGGCAGCTCCCTCAGAACCTTCCCACACAGCACGAAGGCTGGACAAGGAGGGACAGTTGCCGATGCATGGATGTGTTTATGGGCTTCAGAGACAGCATCCCATGTTGAATTAGGCATGCATGGCTGCACCCTTCCTCCTCTGGTGCATGCCAAGGCACGGCCCTTAAGGCCCTTCAAAATCCTCAGCACCAAGCCCATGATGCTCTTAATCCGGCCCTCGTCCTCCTCCACCGCCGCTTCCACCTACACCGCCCATAGGTGTGCACAGCCTATTGCATTAGGGTGTGCACCCCAAAGTTGAAATACACATGCATGTGTTTGCCTACATGTACATGGCCCCAATACATTACTCTCCCTGCTGGCAAAGAGAAATAGAGCAGAGCAGGTCCGAGGGAGATCTTTCCCATCTCCTCACTGGCAAACAGAGCGATAATGCTATGTGCCCTAGGTGATTAGGGTGTGCCCAGGCACATCCGGCACACCCTGTGCGCACGCCTATGAGACCGCCACATCCACCACCACCTCAACCTCCCTCCTACTCCATATGGGCCTCGTCCTTCAGAGATGAAGAACATTGTTTTATTTTTCTGGTTTTTTTTTGTTGTTTTAAGTTATTTCCCTATCCACATTTGTTTGCAGAGCACTTGTCATGCTCTTAACAACGTTTTGCTGCCATTTGCAGCACTCTAGCCCTTTCCATTGGTGTTTTAGAGCCATTTTAGTGCCTGAAAGTTCGGGTCCCCATTGACTTCAATGGGGTTCGGTGTCCGGGAAAAGTTCGGCAAAAATCCAGGTGTCCGCTCAACTCTATTCATGGTATCAACACATCTCAAAAAAGTTGGGACAAGGTCATGTTTACCTCTGTGTGGCATCCCCTCTTCTTTTTATAACAGTCTGCAAACGTCTGGGGACTGAGGAGACAAATTGTTCAAGTTTAGGAATAGGAATGTGGTCCCATTCTTGTCTAATATAGGTTTTCAGATGCTCAACAGTCTTAGGTCTTCTTTGTTGCATCTTCCTCTTTATGATGCGCCAAATTTTTTCTATGGGTGAAAGATCTGGACTGCAGGCTGGCAATTTCAGTACCCGAATCCTTCTTCTACGCAGCCAGGATGTTGTAATTGATGCAGTATGTGGTCTGGCATTGTCATGTTGGAAAATGCAAGGTCTTCCCTGAAAGAGACGACGTCTGGATGGGAGCATATGTTGTTCTAGAACTTGGATATACCTTTCAACATTGATGGTGCCTTTCCTGATGTGTAAGCTGCCCATGCCACACGCACTCATGCAACCCCATACCATCAGAGATGCAGGCTTCTGAACTGAGCGCTGATAACAACTTGGGTTGTCCTTGTCCTTTTTAGTCCGGATGACATGGAGTCCCAGTTTTCCAAAAAGAACTTCAAATTTTGATTCGTCTGACCACAGAACAGTTTTCCACTTTGTCACAGTCCATTTTAAATGAAATTAAATGTAGGAAAAAGTGACCGCACTCCAAAGGTTCAAATCAAAAAGGAGTGATTTATTCTTCATCAAAAAAACATCAAGAAATCAAACTGTGAGACATGGGAAAAAAGGTCACGACTAAGAAGGTCGCTTACTCATTAATGAGTAAGCGACCTTCTTAGTCGTGAAACGCTTCTACCTTTTGTCCCATGTCTCACAGTTTGATTTCTTGATGTTTTTTTTGATGAAGAATAAATCACTCCTTTTTGATTTGAACCTTCGGAGTGCGGTCACTTTTTACTACATTTAATCTAGTTACCGGATGACGGATCCGACCAGCACCTGATACTGCCTCACCTAGAGCGGTCACACCCAAGTTTGGATTTCAGACCATTTTAAATGAGCCTTGGCCTAGAAAAAACGCGTGCGCTTCTGGATCATGTTTAGATATGGCTTATTTTTTGGCCTATAGCGTTTTAGCCGGCAACAGTGAATGGCACGGTGGATTGTGTACACCGAAAATGTTTTCTGGAAGTATTCCTGAGCCCATGTTGCGATTTCCATTCCAGTAGCATTCCTGTATGTGATTAGAGATGTCCCGAACTATTCGCCAGCGAACAGTTCCCGGCGAACATCGCTTTTTCGCGTTCGCCGCGGCGGGCGAACAAATGCAATGTTCGGTCCGCCCCCTATACATCATCATTGAGCAAACTTTGACCCTGTACCTCACAGTCAGCAGACACATTCCAGCCAATCAGCATACCCTCCCTCCCAGACCCTCCCAACTCCTATAAAAAAGCAAGGACAGCATCCATCTTAGATTAATTCTGAAGCTGCAGAGTTAGTTAGAGCAGGGAGAGTGCTTTGTATGGCTGAATTTGCAGCGCATCCGCAGCAAACTCGCACAGGAGGCATTTTTTGAGCCGCCTCAGAATCGGATCGCACAGTGGTTCACACTTGTGCGATCCGATTCTGTGCGAACTGTCAGATCGCACTGCGATATGCGATCAAACTGGGGGTGTCGCTAAAATGTAATTGCCACCCCCTGCATATTGCATATGGCAGTGTGAACTGCCAGATGCGCGGATGCGATGCGGGATCACGCTGTATATTCGCAGCCTTCCCGCATCGCACAAATATGAACTGAGCCTTAATTTTTACACTTTAATATAATTGCAGTTGCCTGCCAGTGTGTGTCAGGCCCACTGACTGAACTGTGCCCACTGCCAGTGCCCACCACTCATATAGGGTGGCACAGCACCTTGCAGATAAAAAATTCATTTAATTTTTCCTCTGTAATATAATTGCAGTTGCCTGCCAATGAGTGTCAGGTCCACAGACTGTACTGTGCCCACTGCCCACCACTCATATAGGGTGGCACAGCACCTTGCAGATAAAAAATTCATTTAATTTTACCTCTGTAATATAATTGCAGTTGCCTGCCAATGAGTGTCAGGTCCACAGACTGTACTGTACCCACTGCCCACCACTCATATAGGGTGGCACAGCACCTTGCAGATAAAAAAATCATTTAATTTTTCCTATAATAATAAATAAAATTCATCCATAAAAACAGGAACTGGCTTTTTCATGCGAATGTCAGTAGCGCAGGGATGGTGATAACCTCTTACCAAATAAATAGGATGATAACATATACCAAAATATATGAATCAGATGTGATAAATATAAGCATTAATTCATAAGTACATAAAAGCATGGAATCACATCAATAGGAGTCCATAAAGTCCATAGGTATAAAGTGCATAGAGCAATGAAAGTGCAAACCTGAAGGATCACAGGTGTGACTTATGGGGACCACCCTTGCTTGCCACCACCACACAGTGCTGGGAGAAGTATCTGAAATTCAGACTCACCAGATGCCTATGCCTAACCACTCTCATGGACTAGGCAACAACAGCATATAGTAAAATCAGGTTTCCTCCAGATCTCTGATTTGTGCAGCAAAGACTCATCTGGAATATTTCCTGGTAAATTTATAGTGCACTATAAATTGACCAGGAAATCTTCCAGAGGGGTCTTTGCAGCACAAATCAGAGATCTGGAGGAAACCTGATTTTAACAATTTTAAAAAAACATATCCTTCACAACTGCTCCCATAATAGTTGGAATTCACCTGGGCTTTGACAGTAAACAAGCATTTCAAGCTATATGTATTTATATTATTAACCAGGGTAATATTTAGGAAAATATATTCCTATTCCTACTGTATAGTCTCTACATCAGGACCAGTAAGTGACGTCACCGTCTGTCGGAGTTGATCCCCTGCGTTCTACAGACCCGGGAAACCACGGACACCACCCAGTAATCCCTCCACCATGAGAGCAAGCAGGGATATCGCCACCAAGGACCCCCAGGATTGCAGTGTTCAGACGCCTCTTTTTTATACTACATGCTTTTAATAAGCTTAACCTTGTGAGTAAGTTTTTATTACACCTACATTAAAGTTGCCAATCTGCTGCACTTAGAAGGCACTGTGCTTTTCTCTCTCCTAGTTTCTCCAGAGTTGCTTCTACCTCCTCCACTAGCAGCCACTACAATGAGCAGTATCCATATTGATTTTCCATGCTGATTCTCCCCCTTTCCCATAATTATCCACAGGTTGTTGAGGTGACACTGTGAACTCTGTTTTGAGCCAATTACCTTGTTTTTTGCTCCCCTTCCACCACTGGAATTTATGCCAGTGGACTCTGTTGAAATATTGAATATCGGTTGAATTAGTATTAGGGTAATATACTGAACAAAATTATAAACTCAACACTTATTTTTGCCCCCATTTTTCTGAGCTGAACTCAAAGATATAAGAAAACCAGGATTCGTCCGTGAAGAGAACATTTCTCCAAAGTGCCAGACACCATGGAATGTGAGCATTTGCCCACTTAAGTAGGTTTACGATGACAAACTGCAGTCAGGTAGAGACCCCGATGAGGACGACAAGCATGCATATGAGCTTCCCTGAGATGGTTTCTGAAAGTTTGTGCAGAAATTCTTTGGTTATGCAAACCGATTGTTGCAGCAGCTGTATGGGTGGCTGGTCTCAGACAATCTTGGAGGTGAAGATGCTGGATGTGAAGACCCGGGGCTGGTGTAGTTACACGCGGTCTGCGGTTGTGAGGCCAGTTGGATGTACTGCCAAATTCTCTGAAATGCCTTTGGAGAGGGCTTATGTAAGAGAAATGAACATTCAACTCACAGGCAACAACTGTGGCAGACATTCCTGCAGTCAGCATGCCAATTGCTCACTCCGTAAAAACTTGCGACATCTGTGCCATTGTGCTGTGTGATAAAACTGCACATTTTAGAGTGGTCTTTTATTGTGGCCAGCCTAAGGCACACCTGTGCAATCATGCTGTCTAATCAGCATCTTGATATGCCACATCTGTGAGGTGGATGGATTATCTTGGCAAAGGAGAAGTGCTCACTAACACAGATTTAGAAAGATTTGTGAACAATATTTGAGAGAAATAGGCCTTATGTGTACATAGAAAAAGTCTTAGATCTTTGAGTTCAATCAAAAATGGAGGCAAAAACAAAAGTGTTGCGTAACTTGCGTTTATAAATTTGTTCAGTGTATAAGGGGAGAGTCAGATAGGGAAGGATTCTTGTGTCGTGCTCCTGTATTTGTTCTTTTTAAAAGTTCAATATATTAAGAATTTTTTTATTACATGTATTTTTAAACAGTTATTGTGTAAATAAAAAACACATTTTATCATACTGACTGTTTTTAAAAATACACTTTTCCAGTCCTGCTAGCCATTCATAACTTTATTGATTGTTTTTTCAAATTCTGTTTATTGAAACTTTATTGATTTTTAAATATTGGGATGTGGTGCTAAATGTATCTACCATCCCAGTTCTTTTTGTTGTATATACTTTCTAATCATTTAGTGGTACACACCTTTTTCTGATAGTCTAGTCTATTTAGTAAATTTTATTATTAATGAAAAACAATTTAACTTATTCTGGCCTAGTTCTTGCTGGGGTTCCATACCATGCCCTTTGGGTCTTGAATGAATTGTAATGGGGACCGATGCCAAAGAAACAAAAAAAAAAAAAAAATTGTGAGGTCCCACCCAAAGTCCATGCAAGACCTTTATCTGATCATGTAGTCTGGCAGGCCAGGAAAGAGGTAAACCAAGAGAAACTAAAAAGATCTTGCTCCCAGATAATAATAAGTTAAAGAGTGCATAAAATGTATAAATGAATAATTTCTGTGAATTTGGCTGCTGCAGATTAAAACAAGTGCTATATAATCAAAACACTGGGGTTGATTTGCTAAAACTGGACAGTGTAAAATCAGTTACAGATCTGCATAGAAACCAATCAGCTCCAAGGTGTTATTGTCAAAGCTTAATTGAACAAGCTGAAGTAAGAAGCTAATTGCCTACCATGCACAGCTGCATCAGATTTTGAACTCTCAAGTTTTAGTAAATCAACCCCAAAAGTACAAAAGATAATTTCATAGATAAACCGTGCTGCTCTAAACCTTCATGGACAAAATATGAAGCATGAAGGACAAAATATGAAGCATGACTATAACAGACATGCTATAGCAATACAAAACAACATTAAGACTAAGTAATCATACAAACAGTGAATAAATCAAAGTAAAAAGTCCCAAATAAAAAAGTGCTTATGGAGATGTAAACAAACAGGTGCCCTGCTTCTCAGTGCCTCCAGTGTTCCCATATAGACATACACTCACCACACTATGACCTACTATTGCTAGTCAGGTCAGTAACGCTTGTGTTTGGGGATATACCCCTAAGTCTCCAATGGCTTTTTCCTATGGGTCCTTCTCAGATGGTGTCCCTTCATGCATGCAAATAAAAGAACATGAAGGATCTCCTAGCGTAAAACCATTTGATTTTATTAAAACACACAGAAATATTGAAAACAAATTTACATTCACATTTGTAGGTGCCTATAAGAACTGGCACTGGGTTTGTATGGATTGCATAGGGAGGAAAAAATGGCCGCAGCTGTGACCATACCAAATTACATGCCCTCAATTGGGGGATGGGGGTACCTTGCCAGAGGGTACCTACTTAGCAAAGCACCCTGTCCCAGTATTTGGTCTATTATTATTATTACTATTATTATTTAAGATTTATTTAGCGCCAACATTTTGTGCGGTGCTTTAAAATTTTAAAGGATACAGTACAGTTACCATACAATACAAGAGGGTCAAGAGGGTCCTGTTAATAAGAGCATACAATCTAATAGGGTGGGGGCAAATGTTACACATACAGGGAGTATATTACAAGCTCAGTTTTAGAAAGATTTAGTTTGAGGAAGTGGTGTGACATCTATGTTGATAATTCAGTTAGTAAGTTAGTAATGCAAGAGAAGACTGAAGGAGTGAGGTGAGGAGAAGAGAGATGGATTTGGGTGTCATCCGCATAGAGATGGTATTGAAAGCCATGGGAAGTTATCAATTGAACAAGAGAGGAGGTGTAGATATAGAATAGGAGGAGTTCAAGAACAGAGTCTTGAGGAGGCCCCCATCGAAAGAGGAAGTGGAGAGGTGGAGACAGAGTTGTAGATAACACTTAATGAGTGCTTTGATAGATAGGAGGAGAACAAGGAAAGAGCAGAATTTTGGAGGCTAAGGGAGTGGAGTTTCTAGAGTAGAGATGGGTGGTGAACATTATCAAAGGCCACAGAAAGGTCTAGTAGTAAGGGTAAAATGTGGTAACAGTTGGTTATAGCAGTTAGTAAATTGTTAGTGAGTTTTAGTAGAGCAGTTTTTGTGGAATTCTGCGAGCGAAAGCCAGGCTGTAAGGGGTCAAGAAGGTTGGTTTCAGTGAGACAGGATCTCAGATGGTTTTAGACTAAGCATTCTAAAAGTTTAGAAGTAAATGGGAGCAAGTAGATTGTGTTTAGGCTCGTAGGGTCCAGTGAGTGCTTTTTAGGTATGGGGTTGATCTGTGCATGCTTTAGGGGGAGAGGGAGGTGCCAGTAGAGAGGGAGAGCTTGGAGATGTGAGTGAGAGAACATAGAATACAGGAAGGAGGTGGCTATAGTAGATGCAAAGGAAAAGAGGCCAGGGGAAAATTAGTTAGGTGGGCGCCTACAGAAGTTCAATACCCTTTTCTGTGGTAGCTGGGTCAAAAAAAGAAAGCATTAAATGTTGATTGGACAGGGTATGTTAAGTGGGGAAAATATCTGTACAGCTGAAATGCCCTCACAAATTGCACAAATCGTGTTTTAAAGTGATTGGCAATCTCTAGGGCACTGAGTTAGTGGGTGTATCAGTTGTGGATTTTTTTACAAATGTTCCCAATACATGTGTAATAATAATCTCTCTCACCCACCGGTAGTTTTAAAATGACTGCTGCATATTTAATGAGCTATGTGGTTGTGGGGGATGTACAGCCATGTGTTGCTGCAAAGTGACCTAGGAGTGGTCAAAAGATATGACCACATCCTGTGGGTGGTCTTTATGTGTACAGGACTATAAAAGGGTTAATTTGCATGAGAAAAGTCACTTTTCCATCACCCTCGCTCCTTGGAGAGTCACACAGAGAAAACATCCATGATGTAGTTTTGCTTTTTTGTTAGTTTTGGCTGTTTGGAGAAACATGCGGCCAAGACCTTTGTCCTTTGTTGCAGAGATCCATTGGAAGCTCTTACAACTACCAAATCTAAGTATTTATTCAATATTCTTGGGACAAGGGTTGTATGTTTAAGGTGTATTTGTTCATGGTAACTTTTACAGTATGTGTAAGGAAGCTTTATGTATTATGATGTCCAGTAATGGTAACTTTTAAGATGTGTAAGGAAGCTTTATGTGTTTATATTGTCCAGTAAAGTTTTGTTTTATGCTTTTTTATCAAAACTGCTCTTGGTGCCTGCTTTCATTTTAAATATTCATGAGATATGTCAGTGGCTGTCCAGTATACCTGAATTATAAATTTTGTTGTTCACCTTTTGATACAGTGGGTATTTTTGCTTCTTTGTGGGTATTTGTTTGATGCTTGGAGGGATTGGTGGTTGAAGACCAGGTCACTGTAAAACTGATGAAGTTGTGATCAGAGAGAAGAAACCAGGTCTTGGCGAGATTGTCAGGAGTGAGAATACAAGGGTATTACCACTGGAGTGAGTGGAAGTGTGTGCCCATTGTGTTAGGTCAAAAGAGGAGATTAGGTTGAGAAGTGAAGAAGTAGCCAGGCTATGACCATTAACAGGGATGTTAAAGTCATCAAGAATGATGGTGGGTATTTCAGAGTTGAGAAAGTAGGCTAGAAAGGCAGAGAATTCATCAAGAAAGCATGATATCAGTCCAGGAGGCAGATAAATCACTGCAAGCTTCTGAAAACTTGTAGAAAACAGAGAGATACAGTGAGTCTCAAAAGAGAGAAGGGATAGAGAGGAAGGTGTAAGAAGGATTTGGAAGGTGCTCACTGGGGACAGAAGCATTCACAGTTCCACCTTGTTTCTGTCAACTGGGTCTGGATGAGTGAATTCAGTCAATCCTCCATTGGAGAATGCAGCAGGAGAAGCCAATGAGAAGCCAGGTTCAATAATTACAAGTATGTTAAAGGAATGGGAGATAAAAAGGGCATGTACAAAGGTGAGTTTGTTACAGACAGAAGAGGTTTATTGCATAGCATACATAACAGACTTACATTAAGGCAATGGCTTATCCTTAAGGCTCCTGAGTCCCTTTAGTGGCTTGGTGCCTCCACCTTCCGGCCGAGCCAGCATCCGGGAGATGACAAAACCTCGGGGAAGTCCAATGGGGGAGCCGGATCAGGCCGAGGATGGCGGTAAGCCACTCGTCCGCTGGTGATGACGTAGCGTGTTTCGGAGCATGCGCACAAAAGCTCTTTCCTCAGACAAATTTTTGTCTGAGGAAGGAGACCCAAATTAGGTACTGATAAGTACCTAATTTGGGTACTGATAGTACCCAAATTAGGTACTGATAAGAGACACTTGAATATAATAGGAGATTGTCAAAAAATCAGACCAGCCACAGATACAGGGCAAATTCATAAAAGCTGATTCTTTGATCACTACAGGTAAAAGGAAGTGAGAATCAATCTCCAAAAATACAGAATAATTGAAAGGATAGTGGAGCATTTACCATAGAGTGTACATGCTGTGTCAACTATCAATCATACTTGCATGGAGATGAATAACATGGATACTCCAAGCAGCAGTAATTTGCCACAGAGTAATAGCACAATCACAGTCAATTATGTCATCTGAGTGATCCCGCCCTTATGTTTACTGCAGGGACCTGGAGATTCAGCGTGAGGTAAGCATGGGATTGGATGTGTCTCAGGGGATATCTGTTTGTTTTTTCTTTTAGCCAGGTCAGCAGCTAACGTTCATCATGACTGGTGTAGACCTAAATCACTGAAGGACATGACTGATGACAGATGTACATTGTGGGACATCCCCCCCCCCCTTTCCTTACCTGGCATGTCAGGCTACATGCCCAAATAAGGGTCTGGCATGGAATAGGACCTCACACAATATTTTTTTTGGCATTGGGAGCCCCTTTAAATTCATAGCAGATTCAAAGGGTCTGGTATGAATTATTGAGGAACCACCACGCCATTGTTTTTAGCACTGTCCCGACTCCTTTATTTACATTCATCTGTTAGCCAGGAATCCCTGGCTGGCAGCTAAATGAGCAGGGCAGGGGTGAGTCACTGATTGGTAGGATGCCAGCTGGTGCTGGCTCCCTGACAATCAGTAGCTGAGTTGAAAGTGTCACATTTAGCAGTGGTAGGAATACCACTGCTAAATGTTTCACTTCCCACTGCAGACAAAGGTCTGGCCTGCAGTGAAAAACTACAGTAAAACAAATAAGGTGTAAAAAAAAAAAAAAAAATGCGCTTACACCTAGTAACAGTGTTACTAAACCCACTATATCTGGTCTCCCATAGTACACAGAACATGAAAATGCATTTTTTTTTAGTAAATATAAACTGCTAAATACCTTTTCTCATCAGCAGTATATATAGCAGTATTGTGACTTCTATCAGTTCCTGGTAAAGCTTGCAGGAGGAGTTTTTATAATGCACTGAGCTGTCCTATCAGGATCCAGGACCCCTGACCCTCTGCCTGGACAGTGCTAATTGGCTCTGTGCTGATCACATGCACTCTCCAAAGAAAAAATAAAAACACTCTAACAATACACACCAAGCTGAGCATGTGCAGCCTGCCTCCAAAGGCTCTGTCTTATCTGGATATGTTCTGGAGTCAGTGAAAGAAGAGGAGGATCTGTGCATACAAGAGCATGCTTTACTGCATATACAGACTGATTTTACTGTTGTGGGTTTAGTAACACTTTAATACTGCAAAACAAAACAAAAAAAATGAATGCATGCTGTATTTAATGCATGCGTTTTAGTAAATTAACATGCTTCTGAGATAAATATCAAATGAGTTACATTATTTTAATAAAAACTTCAAGTGGTATTTATCTGAATAAATCCCTCACTCTTCTGAATATTTGGTTATTTTTGAGGGTATTATCAATGGAAATTTCAGTGAAACTATGTGAAGTCATTTGTATATTTCCAGAGCCAATATGCGAAAATGTTATTCCTGAGCTCTTTTTATGTGTAAAAAAAAAAAGATTTTAATTGAATTAATTTGGGATATTTATTGTTTACTTCTTAGTAGCAACTAAAAGGGTCCCACTGTCCTCCCTTTTCTCCTTCTGTATTTATTCTGGTGCATAAAATATTTAGAAAAATAAATTTCTAAAAATTAGAACTCATGTGTTCTGCTGATACACATTTTTCAGAATAATAAAACTGTAAATGTAAAGCATTATGAGAAGCAAACATACGCAAATGTACACATGATATGAAGGAAATTTTAATTGGATGTTATAAAAAGGAGTACTTTGATTTAGACCAGGAAAAACCAATAGCTCTGCCAGCAAAATGTCTTGTCACGTCACCAGATTTAACTTTTTTATGAGAAGTTGCTAGATGAACATCTTGAGAAAATTTAATAGAGAAATAATAATCAAGAAAAAAAAAATATGAGAGACAAGATGGCATTCCGCACAGACAGGGCATATAAATGGAACAGTAATGACCGATTTAGGGGATCTCAATCTAGAAATCATGATAGACAGTTATTAACTAATGTTGGAGATGGAATGAATCTGACATATAATTTTCCCTTTCTTAATAGTTGATAGCGTCAACTTAGAAATCACAAGAATGGAGTGATACGCAGACACGCACAGGACAAAAGTGTTCATAGAAATCACATTCTACTGCCACTAAAAGGTGGATTCTTTAAAAAAAATAATAATAAATTAATAATTATCAGGCTCACAAATATCTCATGGACAAATCCACTCACAAAACAGATTGTGCTTCCAAAATAGGTTCACATTTATAAAGCACAAGTTTTGTATTGTCACACAGAGCCAAACACAGCATCCCACAATAACACCATCAAATTCCCTAGGAACAAATACGCGCCAACTAATGTGCAGTATTATCACACCCCATATATCAGGAATACACAGATAAGTAATAGAACATGTTTCCTGTTGCTATCTCATAAAGGAGATTTATAAAACTTACAAACTGACCAGCAAATTTAGGTGCAATTCCCAAGAGTGCTTTTTTAGGACAAGCTCAAATGGTGTAAAATCTAGAAAAAAATCCTAATTTCTAGTGAGGATCTTGGTGGAAGAAACAAGAAACGATCAATCTGTTCTTATCAAGATATAGGTACATATATTCAATGTAATAAAAGTAATATTTACATTTATTTTTATGTAATTTGACCTTGAAAGTGTTACATGATAATGAACAGAAAACAATTATCTCAAAGCTGTGATAACACAGAGCAATGGAAAAATGTCTCTATACAAGATTTTCGTCCACTTGAAGTGGTTGAAAATCCATTTAGTCCTAAATGGTCCCCAGGCAATAATTATTGTAATACAAAGTGATTGATATAGTTGAACAGCAGCCAGTGGGCGTGTACATTCAGAGCAAGCGCTGTCACTTCTGGAGTAATGTGCGCCTGCTGCTCTGTGGATAGTGGGCTGGTGGGTGATAAGTCATGGACGGGGTAGGGCTGGAGGGGGAGGAGTGAGAACGGACATTAACCACTTTACCACCGGAGGATTTTCCTGCTGTACGTCCAGGCACTGTGCGACTTTAACTGACAATTGCACGGCCATGCAACGCCGTACCCAAACGAAATTCCTTTTGTTCCCCACAAACAGAGATTTATTTTGGTGGTATTTGATCACCTCTGCGCTTTTCATTTTTTGCGATATTAATAAAAAAAGCGACAATTTTGAAAAAAATAACAATATTTTTCTACTTTGACAGTTAAAAAATATCCAATATATTCAATTTTTGTCATATATTTAGGCCAAAATGTAATTAGCTACATGTCTTTGACAAAAAAATTCTTAAAAAGCATATTTTTAACCGCTTTAAGACCGGGAGATTTTACCCCATTCCTGACCAGGCCATATTTTGCAATTCGGCACTGCGTTACTTTAACGGACAATTGCGTGGTCATGCGATGCTGTACCCAAATTAAACATATGTAATTTTTTTCCCCATAAATAGAGCTTTCTTTTGGTGGTATTTGATCACCTGTGCAATTTTTACTTTTTGCGCTATAAACAAACAAAGAGCGACAATTTTTAACAAATAACAATATTTTTCAAATTTTTTTATATGAAATTCCCCCCCCCAAAAAAAGTAAAAATCTAAATGTTTTAACATTTTAGGCCAATTTTTTTTTCTGCTACATATTTTTGATAAAAAAAATTGCAATAAGCATATTTTGATTGGTTTGCGCAAAAGTTATCGCAGCTACTAACTACGGGAAATGTATGTCATTTTTATTGTTTTTTTTTTTAACTAGTAATGGCGGCGATCTGGCGGCGATCTGGCGGCGATCTGCGATTTTTTTCCGGGACTGCGACATTGCGGCGGACAGATCGGACCCTTGACTGACATTTTTGACACTTTTTGGGGTACCAGTGACATTACTACAATAATCAGTGCTATAAATATGCACTGTTACTGTAAAAATGACACTGGCAGGGAAGGGGTTAACTTTTATTGGTGATCAAGGGGTTAATGTATGCCTGGCGCTTACTAACGTGTGTGGGGGGAGGGGACTGTGTGACACAGGCACAGATCGCAGGGTCAGCTATGTTGAATCCTACAATCTGTCACTGTTTCTCACTTAGGATATCCGCCCGCTTTGTTTACACAAGCAGGCGGATCTCCACACTTGATCCCTAACGATTGGGGAAGAGCGGCGGTGATCACCGCCGCTCCTCCCCTGGCCCGACTCCCGCTGTGACTGAATACAGCGGGAGCAAGCCTCCGGCGGCGCGCGCGAGCCTCCGACAACGCGCGTGCGCCGCCCACTAGGGAAGGAGTCCAGCAACGTAGGTCTACGTCACTGGACGATATCGAGCCACTTTGCCGTAGTACCAGCTCAGTGAGCGGTCGGCAAGTGGTTAACAATGCTACTTAGAATTTTCTGTGAACAGGCACAGTCTGATGTACAGGGAAAACATTGTTGACCACAGAGAGGGTTGCTGTATGTCTGCATTCGAAGACTGTTTGTAATCAGGCATTTAGCGATTCAAAAAGTGCTTAAAGGGTAACTCCACTTTTGTGGGGGGAAAAAATAGCAAATAAAGAAAAAACAATATAGGGTATACAATTGCGACATAAATCATACTGTAATTGAATGTTATTAAAAATGACCTTTCCTTTTCAATCTGCAGCTGTTGTATTTTCTGAAAATGCAATGCAATATGGCTACCTGGAGCTGTTCTTTACACAACATGTGTACTGACCACACCCCAAAAACATAATTTCCTGCTTGTGTGATTGGCTCACCAATTTTCCCAGAAGTCTGCACTAAGATACAAGTCAGATTTCAGGCATTCCCTGCAAAAAAAAATCATTTTTGGCGAGACACTCCCAATAACAACACGTGTTAAAGGATGCAGGCCCAACAGAGTTCCTCATTAGTGTCCTGCAGCTGTCACAGCTGATAGATAATTATGAAACCACTCCCATTAGACCCACTCAGCACAGAGGAACAGACATTGATTTCTTCAGAATAACAAAAGGCAGGAATCTGCAACAAAGTTTGTTAAAATCCTTGAAATGTACATAGATCACCCAGAGGGGAATGCTTTTTTTTCTCAACAAAAGTGGAGTTACACTTTAAAGGGGTTGTAAAGTCACGTCGAATAATTATTGATCCTCTGTTTTAGGTCCATGTCTAGTACAGTGTGTGTGTTTTCTTACAACTATAATGTTAAGTACAGTGGGGATCGAATGTTTGGGCACCCCAGGTAAAAATTTGTATTAATGTGCATAAAGAAGCCAAGGAAAGATGGAAAAATCTCCAAAAGGCATCAAATTACAGATTAGACATTCTTATAATATGTCAACAAAAGTTAGATTTTTAGATTTTATTTCCATCATTTACACTTTCAAAATAACAGAAAACAAAAAAATGGCGTCTGCAAAAGTTCGGGCACCCTGCAGAGTTAATATCTTGTACTGCCCCCTTTGGCAAAGTATCACAGCTTGTAAACGCTTTTTGTAGCCAGCCAAGAGTCTTTCAATTCTTGTTTGAGGTATCTTTGCCCATTCTTCCTTACAAAAGTCTTCCAGTGCTTTGAGATTTCTGGGCTGTCTGTCACGCACTGCTCTTTTAAGGTCTATCCATAGATTTTCAATTATGTTGAGGTCAGGAGATTGTGAAGGCCATGGCAAAACCTTCAGTTTACGCCTCTTGATGTAATCCCCCATGGATTTCAAGGTGTGTTTAGGATCATTATCCATTTGTAGAAGCCATCCTCTCTTTAACTTCAGCTTTTTCACAGATGGCATCAAGTTACCATCCAAAATTTGCTGAAATTTTATTGAATCCATTTTTCCTTCTACTCGTGAGATGTTCCCTGTGCCACTGGCTGCAATACAACCCCAAAGCATGATTGATCCACCCCCATGCTTAACAGTTGGACAGAGGTTCTTTTCATTAAATTCTGTGCCCCTTCTTCTCCAAACTTACCTTTGCCCATTCCAGCCAAAAAGTTCAATTTCAACCTCATCGGTCCATAGAACTTGTTTCCAAAATGCATCAGGCTTGTCTATATGTTCATTTGCAAGGTTCAAACGCTGATTTTTGTGGTGAGGACGTAGTGGTTTTCTTCTGATGACTCTTCCATGAAGACCATATTTGTACCTCTTTATAGTGGAATAGTGTACCACAACTCCAGTCTCTATCAGATCTTTCTGGAGGGATTGTGCAGTCAAACGTGGGTTTTGAATTGTTTTTCTCACAATCCTGTGAGCTGTTCTGTCTGATATTTTTCTTGGTCTTCCAGATCTTGCTTTAACTTCCACTGTTCCTGATGACTGCCATTTCTTAATTACATTCTGAACAGAGGATATTGACATCTGAAAACGCTTTGCTATCTTCTTATAGCCTGCTCCAGCTTTGTGAGCGTCAACTATTTTCAGTTTCAATTTTCTAGACAACCGCTTAGAAGATCCCATGGTGCTGATTGTTGGGGCAAGGTCAGATGAGTCTGGGCATTTAAAACCTTTGAGATTGACATCAGCCTTGCAAAGGGGGCAGTGCATGCTATAAATTCTGCAGGGTGCTCAAACTTTTGCAGACGCCATTTTTTTGTTTTCTGTAATTTTGAAAGTGTCAATGATGGACATAAAATCTAACTTTTGTTAGATTTAGATTTGTTAATCTAACATATTATAAGCATGTCTAATCTGTAATTTGATGCCTTTTGGAGATTTTTCCATCTTTCCTTGGCTTCTTTATGCACATTAATACAAATTTTTACCTGGGGTGCCCAAACTTTCGATCCCCACTGTACCTTCTTTGCACAGTGCTGCTTTGCAGTCATGTTTCCTTCCTCTGTTTCCCTTCCTGATCTAAGAGACTACCGTGGGAGGTGCTGAGATTCCCTTTTGATGTATGCTAGGTGGCAGAGGGATGACATGTGACTGCACAGTAGCACTGTGCAAAGAAGGAATGCAGCATTATAACTTTAGGAAAACACACAAACTGTACTAAACATGGACCAAAAACATAGGATCAAAGTAATTTTATAGATGTTTCTTTACAAGCACTGGAGCAGCTCCAGAGAATACTATTACTCAAGGCAGGAAGGGAGGGGAGGGCAGGGAGGAGATCTGCTTCCAAGTTCACACACAGGCTACAAAAATGACAGGGAGAGTGGGGGAGATGCAGAGACACTGAGGAGAGAACAGGATGACGCATGCACATAATATCCCCATGCTATCATGGATCAGCAGTCGTGATTAGCATGTTAAGATTACAGGGGGGGGGGGAACAGGAACAGGCAGGATCAACTAGGTACTGTACAACATAGAAAGGGTCAACTGACACTGCAAAAGCACTATGCTATACAGTATATCATGACTTAAAGGGATAGGATTTTTTTTATATACAAAAAAAAAGAGGATGTTTGATTTTTTTTTTTTTTTTTTTTTACTGGAGTGTTACTTTAAAAATGTACTCCAACTAATGGAGGAAAACAGCTCCAGCCAACTTCTGGAAAATCTTTGTATAGATTCAGATCAATTGACTGATACTGTACATTTTTGACTGAAAACAGATATGCTCAGAGTGAACAGAATCAAATGGAAGGATTGGGCTGCCCCACATATAAATCTATAGCTCAAATATTTCCCATATTCAACCAACATATTTGGACCTTCTTACAGCATGTAGCAAAATGAATCAAAGATCTACCTAAATGTAAGCAATACAATAAGTCTTGGATAATTTGCAAACAAACTATGACATCACAATCAAGTCATCTGACACAGATAGAAATTAGTGATTTTGGATAACACCCAATATTAGAAGATGTTCCTAGATATACTAAGAAACAAAGATTTCTTCAGGAGAAAGAAAAAGAATGACTCCTCCAGAATTAATTTCTGGAACAGGATGCAAAATGGCAGATGCAAGATGGATGACTCTCTAAGGCCTTAGTCTAACATAATATATTAAGCATCACATGAGCTTTTAAAAAACATTGACAGGATAATGGTAATTCCTGAAAGTCTATTGGTAAACATCCCCATGATGCAGGCATTAAAACTGAAACCTTTTTAGGAGAAAGAGAGTGTATCTACAACTGTATATAAAATATATACAGCCAAAAATGTTACATGCCATGAGCACCCATTCCTCTTCACTAATTAAAAGCATTCCATTCAGTCAATTTCAAAGATGAAAAATGTTATTGATGACTTTGAAACTAAAGTGAAATCATTAAGTGACAGGCTATTACAAAGAGGTTACAGTAAGACTCTGGTAAAGAAAGCTTACCATAAAACTCAACTAGGAACACCTGATGTGCTGCTATTTAAATCCAGATTGGAGAATAAATAAATAAATCACCGGGACCGGATGGCTTCCACCCGAGGGTTCTTAAAGAGCTCAGCCAGGTGATTGCCAGACCATTATTCGTGATCTTTAAGGATAGTTTACAGATGGGTATGGTGCCAGCTGAGGGGGGGGGGGGGGGGCTGGTCAGCCTAACATCTGTAGTCTGCAAGATTATGGAGGGGATGTTAAGGGACCACATACAAGACTTTAGTAATGAAAATTGTATTATTAGTAGTAATCAGCATGGATCCATGAAAAATCGTTCTTGCCAAACCAATCTATTAACCTTCTATGATGAAGTGAGCTGCCACCTAGATAAAGGAAAGCCTGTGGATGTGGTGTATCTGGACTTTGCAAAGGCCTTTGACACCGCTCCCCACAAACGCTTACTGTTCAAACTAAGGAAGGTAGGTATGGACCATAAGGTGAGTACCTGGATAGAGAACTGGCTCCAGGGGAGAGTGCAAAGGGTGGTGATTAATGGGGAGTACTCAGATTGGGCGGGTGTGGAAAGCGGGGTCCCCCAGGGTTCTGTCCTGGGGCCAATCCTGTTTAATTTATTCATAAATGATTTAGAGGAGGGGATATCTAGTACAATCTCAGTATTTGCGGATGATACTAAACTAAGCATGCCAATATCTTCTATGCAGGATGTGGAAACCTTACAAGCGGGCCTGAACAAAATAATGGGGTGGGCAACTACATGGCAGATGAGGTTTAATGTTGAAAAATGTAAAGTAATGCACTTGGGTGCCAGAAACCAGAAGGCAAGCTACTCACTAGGGGGGGAACCTCTGGGTGAGTCTAGGATGGAAAAGGACCTGGGGGTACTGGTAGACAACAGGCTTGGCAGTGGCATGCAATGCCAAGCCGCTGCAAGCAAAGCCAACAGAATACTGGCATGTATAAAAAAGGGGATTCACTCCAGAAATAAAGAGATTATTCTCCCTCTCTACAAGACTCTGGTCCGGCCACATCTGGAGTATGCTTCCAGTTCTGGGCACCGGTCCTCAGGAAGGATATGCTGGAACTGGAGAGAGTCCAGGGAAGGGCAACACAAATAATTAGGGGAATGGAGGACATCAGCTATGAGGAAAGACTACAAGCACTGAATTTATTCTCTCTGGAGAAGAGACGATTGAGGGGGGGGGTATGGTATCAATGTACAAATACTGTACTGGCGACCCTAGCATAAGGAACAAACTATTCAAAGAAAGGGAATACAATAAGACACATGGCCACTCACTAAAACTAGAGGAAAGGCGGTTTAACCTTAAAATACGTATGGGGTTCTTCACTGTAAGAGCAGTAAGGATGTGGAATCCTCTTCCGCAAACAGTTGCATCAGCAGGGAGCATCGATAGTTTCAAAAAGTTTTTAGATGGGCACCTTAAAGACCGTAACATACAGGGGTATACAATGTACGGTTAACAGCAAACACACACACACATCATAGGTTGAACTGGATGGACTGATGTCTTTTTTTCAACCTCACTAACTATGTAACAGCATAATTAGTTCCAGAAACATGCTTGTAATCCAAAGCACTCGTATAGCAAGGCAAATTTCCCCATAAGAAATAATGGAAACTCAGATGATTTGTTCGACAACCATGTATTCATATAAAAATGATTACAGCAATACAAAATACAGTACAGTATAAAGTGTATGGTGTATACAGTGCGTGGCCAGAGGTCCGGGGGCAATACAAGCTGTAGAAGGGTCACAGTTTTAATGTAAAAAGAAAGAATTACACTCAAAATGTTAAAAACAATATCCCTCATTAGGGAGTCTGATGCTCATCCATGTAAAGCTACTAGTGTATACATTACTGTATATGGCCAGAGGTTCGGGGTCGCTGGTGGCTCCCTGGAGAACTTGGAGACACTCTAGAACTGTTGAGACTTCAGGGTGCTCCAAACGCGCGTTATGCCCGCCCCACCCAGCTGGGAGGGTCTCTGAGTTCTCAAGGAACAGCTGGGAGCCACCAGCACCCCAGGACCTTTGGCCACATACAGAACTGTAAATACCAGTGGCTTTACTGTTTACACAAGCTGCTTTACATGGATGAGCAACAGACTCCTTAACGCGGGATATACTGTATTGATACTGCATTGTGAGTGTAATTCCACTTTTTTTTTTAACATTAAAACTGTTATCCTTCTACTGCTCATCTTTAAAGACAGCGCTCGCATATCAAGTTACAATTTAAAAAAAATGTTGCTCGTTTACCACGTTATGCGTAAAAACTAAGGTATTACTGTACCTAAATAATTAGTAACCACAGGAATATGACATCATTTTTTTCTGATATTTTAAACAAGTTTAATAGATGTTGAAGAAATACTGGTATATTCTTACCAGTAATGGCACAGTTTATAAATGTATACATGATCAACCCGACCTTGTTTTTTGACGTTCAACTTCTTTAAGACAGAAACTTGTTTCATAACAGGGGCACACTTATAGGAACTTATAAAGATGTTTCTTTATGGGCATATATGGCTCCTGTAGGCAATACCCATGGGTAAGTTTAGACATCATTGGGATACTACCCAATGGTCACACATTGAGGCACTGCATATTGTATTTCTGGTTTAATAAAATTCATGCAGTGCTTAAAAAAATCAAAGTCAAAATGTTACTGCTGAATTTACAGTCGCATATATCTAATAGAAAATGGGAAGCTAACCACACTAATAACAAACCTGTTGGACTAAAACGCAAGACAAGATTTTCTATAGTAGCTTTGTGGCATTAGACCACATACACAAAGACGCAAGGAGAGGGAACCTTGAGGGGTCTATTTTGAAGAGTGAAGCCTGGTGAATTTATCTACTGTACCTAAGGCCACACAACCACCTGGTCTCAATGAAACCTTGAGCTATAGGCTGTTCCTATGGGTAATATATGTCATACAGTATATTAGTATGCACTTGATTGGTCTTGTATCCTAATTAATACAAACTATAAATAGTTTTGTTTCATGTTGCACTAATTGAAGTGTGTCACTCATGTAATGGGGTATCTTCATTTCTAAGACAGTCTGGTATGGGACCACATATTCACAAAAAAATGATTGTGGTAGTGAAATCACATACCTGTTTTGCATATGCCATGAGCTACATATATATTTATATACCTTAACTGTTAAAACATATGAATGTTTCATTTGTAATGTACTAATCGCCATCTATTGGACTATGATTGTAACAATAAAAAATTAAAAATCAGCTTACATTTAGGGATGACAATTTTTTTTTTCTTTTTCTTTATTTTAAAGCAAAAGATCAATTTTTTTTTTTTTTTTTAATCTTTTGCTTGTAAAGGTAAAAGAGAGATTTGGGATCTTTTTGACCCCAGATCTCACCTGTCATCCTTATTTCTATTAGAAGGTTTGTTTACATTCATTCATCCATTACATTCATTGTAATAGGAATAAAAGTGATAAAAAAAATTAAAGGGACAGCGTAAAAATAAAAAATATAATAAATAATTCCCAAAAATTTTAAGCGCCTCATCCCTCTGTGCTGGCACGCAGAAGCAAACGCATACATAAGTCGCGCACGCATATGTTAAGGGTGTTCGTGCCACACATGTGAGGTATCACTGTGAATGTTAGAGCGAGAGCAATAGTTTTAGCGCTAGACCTTTGTAGCTCTAAGCAGGTAAATTGTAAAGACATTTGAAGCATATAAGAAAAAAAGTGTAATATCTGCGATAGTATTTAATTAATATGTGAAACAACAAGGTGTCAATCAACAAAACAAATGTGTGCATATATGTGAATTCAAACAAATATGAGAATAGCAGCACTTAAATACATTGCACATAACAATAGAAAATACCATGTATAGAAAATAAATGTGCTTATCCAAAACAAAGTGCTAAAAAAAATCATTAATAACATCAATTAAAAAAGGGTGTTTTTATCAAAACTAAATGGGAGGGAGATGTGGGAACTCTGGAGGATGAGGAATGGGATGACGCACTTGACACATGTAAACTAGTTTCCCTGAAACTATCAGACTGACTAACCCAACTGTATGTTCTTCACCGGGCCTACCTGACCCCTATTATGACGGCCAAGTACAGAGGCAACGCCTCTGAGTTATGCCCCATGTGCCAGCTGGAACAGGACACCTTTTATCACCTCCTTTGGAGCTGCCCAGATCTACAGGTATTTTGGACACAAGTGGTTAAATTTCTTCATGATACAATGGGCTCCCCTCTAACGATGGCCCTGAAGACATGCCTGCCAGGGATATTCCCTGACATCAGTGTAGATAAATTCACTACCCGATTCTTACATGAGACACTATTTCTAGCCACACTATTTCTAGCCAGGAAATGCATTGCATGGCAATGGATGCGGGATAAACCTCCCTCCCTCCCTTCAAGATTGGCTCTGAGAGGTCAATACAACACTGCTCTACAAAAAACTGATCTATGCCCACCGTGGGTGCCCCTCAAAATATAACAAACTATTGGAAAGATGGGTGCAGGCCCCGGAGACGTGTCTAGACTTTGCACTGTTGTGCATATTGCACTTTTTATATCTTGCTTGTATTTATTGTCGAGGACGTTGAAATATTTCAGCCACAAGGATGGCTATGTCCACAATCCATATATGCTCTTGATGTACCTAGCTGCTCCCTCCACTACAGATGGTTTATTTTGTTTCTATCTTTTCTTCATGACTTGCTGTATTCCCATGGCGACTTTCCGAAGTGCACTTGTATTCCTCTGTAACTGAGTTTTTTTTTTTTCAATAAAGACCCTGTTTAATTAAAAAAAAAAAAGGGTGTTTTTCACAAACAAAGTAAAATAATTAAACCAAAAGTGGGTCCATGAATAAATAAATAGATAAAAAAAATTCCTGTACTAGTGATAGCGTGATCAGGTGTAGATTACCAACAACTATTCAGAGGTAATTCTTCCAGTATAACATTGTGAATCTATTTAAATATACCGTACACCACTGCAAACAAAATCTATCTGTTATTAATAAAAAAATTAAAATCCCAATCAATAATCATACCTGGATATATGACATACAGCGTTGCTACCTCACCAGTGAGAGGATAATGATTCTATCCCTCCAATTTTTATTCAAGAGGGATCTTAGTTGTACTTTTGAGCAAAATGTCTTGATAAGCTATGTTTTTTAAAACCTGTCCTAACATTAGTAAGATGTTTCCCTATGCGTACCTGTAGGGCTCTTTTAGTTCCACCTACATATTGAAGCCCACAATCACATTGTAAAAGGGTAAAAGGTAAATTACATTCTTAATAGAACATGTAATACAATTCTCAGTTCTATTTAACCTTCCTGTGACTGTGGAGTCAAAAGTTCTTTGCTATACTCTGCTCAGATTTCTTAGTTAGCTATCAGAGTTGCAATACCGATACGCAGATTAGAGAGTACCTTTTCTTAATAATTCAATAATTCAAATCAGACTACATGTTTACAAGGAACGTATTGATATCTTTATTATTTTCTCTGTTTTCTCCAACTTTTGTAACTTTTCCTATTTTTCAAAATAAACATTTGATGGAAAAAAAAAAAAGTTCTAGTTCTAATAGTATTGGTATGACAACATTTGCACACAGGTCACCTCCGTCAAGGGTAAAAACTCTTTAGGTTTCCAAAAAACATGGGTTTGGTTTGCGGTTCTAAAACATTAGGTGCCACTAGATGTCCCAAACCTGGCCCCTTCCTGAAAATGACTCCAGGTCGGTCTGGGAGAGCTAGGCCTAATACCTTATCATTATTCAGGATATGCCAATAGTGGTATTTTTACACAAACTCCCAAAATTCCCGTAATATATTACCTTGCCAAAATTCATAAGTCACTTATTAAGCCCCCTGAACGTCCAATAGTTAGTGGGATTGAGTCTGTCACATCTAGGGCAGGTAAATATATTGACTACTTCCTACAGCCCATGGGGACAGACACTCCTGCATATCTTAAGAATACCAGGGATGTTATTAATATTTTAAAAGAACTACCGTAATAGTGGAGGGTGAGTGTTTTCTTGTGACAGCAGATGTTTCTTCTCTCTATACGATTATCCCTCATGATAAGGCATCTTTGGCAGTCAGGCATTTTTTTTGATAATGTGGAAACTCCCAGACATGCAGAAGAACTTTATACTGACACTTTTGAACTTCTGCATGAAACATAACTATTTCTGGTATGGTCTGACAAACATTTTTACTTACAGTGCACTGGAGTTGCCATAGGGGCTAAGTTTGCTCCCAGTGTGGCCAATCTATTTATTGCCCACTGGGAGGAAATGGTTATCTATGGGCAACAATCTGAGGAGTTAATCCTAAGGCGGTATTATTTAGATGACGCCCTGTTCATTTGGAAGGGGTCTGAGGATAACCTCCATTCATTTATGAACAATTGAAATTCAAATAACCTTGGAATTAAACGGAACTATGAATACAGTCTATCTGATATGAATTTTTTAGATTTGACCATCAGTAGGGAAGGTAATGGTTTTTCACAAAAAGAAAACAGACAGGAATTATTATTATTAAGGATTTCTATAGCGCCAGCAATTTACGCAGCACTTTACAATATTAGAGGGAGACAGCACATATACAATACAATAAAATACAAGAGGATTTAGAGGGCCCTGCTCAGAAGAGCTTACAATCTAATGGGAATGGATATATTCCATTACATAGCTGTCATCATCCGAGATGGTTAAAGAGGATCCCCAAAAGTCAGTTTGTAAGAATTTGTCGGAACTGTTCAGATACACAAGTTTTTTTTTAGAACAATCCGAAACAATTAAACAATGCTTCATAGAAAAGGATATGATAGCCAACTATTAGATCCGTGTTTTTCAACTTTTTTTAATCAAGGCACCCTTTTAAATCTGGCAGAATCTCGAGGCACACCAACCAAAAATGCAGCCTGGACTGGAAGTGGCATCGCTCGAGTTCTCCAAGGCCATAGAGGCAATCAAAGAGGATCTACTCTTTCATCACCTCTGGGACTAGCCGGGTACACCATTGGATTGTTTCTCGGGCAAACCAGTGGCAGCTGGGGGGGGGGAGGGGGCAGCAACATCCCCTCAATCCCTCCCACCACTTCTGAAAGCATTCCAGTAGCTCATGATCCGCTTTGAATACTTTCATGAGAAAGCTGTAAAAAAAACAATACCAAGGTTATGGCTGATAAACCATTCCAAAACGTATATACACGTATTGCGGTCTTGAAGTGGGAAGAAAAAAAAAACTATATAACACTGGTTACAATTAGGGCACTTTCACACTGACTCACTGCAGTTTGGCCGCAGCGCAGGTGTAGCATAGGGTACCTGCGGTTTTCATGTAGGTTACCTGCAGTTTCTCATAAACTTCTATTATGTCCTACATTTTGGTGCATTTTCTGAAAGCACACCAAAAATGAGGGACATAATAGAAGTCTATCAGAAAACGCAGGTGACGAACATGAAAACTGTGGGTACCCTGCGCTACACCTGCGCTGCAGCTAAACTGAAGCAAAGCAATGTGCAAGCGGAATACAAAATAAAAAGTAGTGCAGCTACCATTAAAGTTTAGTTTCCATTACCAATAATAATAACCCACATCTTATGTATATTTATATTACATTAAAAAAAAAAAAAAAGAGCAATCACCAAGCCTGCAATTACACCCAATACAAATACATGCAGGTAAATTACAGGTACAATTGTTGTATCTCGAGAAGCCCAAGTGTAGCCAGTGAAGAGCCTCATCCTGTTCTTCCTCATCTCCTCATACTCTGCTTCACCTCTCCTCGGGGAAAAGCGCCCCAGCCAGCGTCTCCCAGGACCTGCAGCTCGCACATCCCAGAAAGCCGTGCATACACCCGACCCGCCCCTAGCAACCGATGACGTCATCGGCTGGCAAGATATGGTTGGGAGGCCTGAACAGCTTCGCGAGTGCCTGTGGCAACGGAAAGTGAGCTTTAGACAGCGGATCGGCACCGCTGTAACAGCAAGGCTAAACTGAGTGGCCAACAGCAGTATGTTGATCAGATAGCTGCCTAAATTGGGGTCATTTTTCCCCAGCACACCTGGGGACTCTTCATGGCACACCAGGGTGCCGCAGCACACTGGTTGAGTAACATTGTTAGATGATACCATCCGATAGGTGACTTCTATGGATAGAAGTAATACATTAAAGCCCAAAGTCAAATGGGGGAACAACTCAGGGTATGAGTGATCTTTTTCTACCACTTATTCCAGCCAATACCAAACAATAAATATATTGCTGAATAGGCATTGGCATATCCTGAAGAATGATGAGGTAATAGGCCCAGCTCTCCCAGACCGAGCTAGAGTCATTTTCAGGAAGGCGCCAGGTCTGAGACATCTAGTGGCACCTAATGTTTTAGAACCACCAACCAAACCCATGTTTTTTGGAAACCTAAAGGGTTTTTTACCTTGCCAGAGGTGCCCTGTGTGCAAATGTTGTCTTAGCAATACTATTAGAACTAGAAATTTTGACTCCACAGTCACAAGAAGGCCATAAAGATTGAATAGATGTATTACAGGTTATACTAAGAATGTAATTTACCTTTTACAATGTGATTGTGGGCTCCAATATGTAGGTAGAACTAAAAGAGCCCTAAAGGAATGCATATCTTAACAATATTAGGACAGGTTTTAAAAAACATAGCTTATCAAGGCATTTTGCGCAAAAGCACAACCAAGATCCCTCTCAATTAAAAATAGGAGGGATAGAATCATATTCCCCTCATTGGCGAGGTAACAAAGCTGTACATGTTATATCCAGGTGCGAAACATACTGTATTTTTGAATTAAAAAGCCATTGCCCGAAGGGTATGAATATTAATTGGGATTTTAATTGTGTGTTTATGGTCCTTTTTCTTTTTTATTTTGCAATTTTTGCCTCATAATATTTTCTATGAATACATTTTTACCAGGTTGATTATTTTTAATTTTTTTTTATATTGGATTTTTATTAGTTTTCATAGTAAGCATCTCAAATACAGTAACAGAGAATTTACAGAGAGATTGTACAATGCAATCAAGTAACCACGCAGATAAAAATAAAAATATCTTAACATGGACATCCTGAGGAGTGGGAAAGAAGAAATGAAAGAAAGGGATCTAAATCCCTATTGGTTTACCTGTTGCCTCTTTGGAAATTTTGCCATACATCCCAAGTATTTTTATCTTTGGTGAGTGAGCCAGACTGCAATGCACAACATAGTTCTATATCTTTTGTGAGGTTAAGTTGAAGTTTCATGTCAGAAAGATTGGGAGCCAAGGAGTGTCTCCATTTGGGCATTATAAGCAATCTAGCTGCAAACAAAATATGCATGACCATAATTCTGAAATTAGGTGGGAAGCTATCAATTCCAATACTAAGAATAGCTAAGGAGGGAGAAGGATTCATTATGATACCAGTGACTTTTATAAAAAAGTATTTACCCTTATTTCCAAAGTGGGCACTCCCATATAATGTGGAGTAAAGACCCAGTTTGGGAGCATCCTCGCCAACATTTATTGTCATCTAGGTTAGCAAATTAGTACATTTGTGCTGGGGTTAGGTACCATCTCTGGTGGCGTTTTGGGACAACTCCCAGTAGTTGACACTTAGAGGAGCTAAGATTATAGTGGATAGTTTGTCTCCTTTGGGAATCAGAGAATGAGATTTTTAGGTCCCATTCCCATCTCTTGAGAGCTGGCATTTTTACGAACGTGTCTTTAGCTTGAAGAAGGTTGTAAAAGAGTGTAATGCCCTTCGTATGGAAGGAATCCGAGGACCAAGAATTCCATGCCTTTTTACGTACGTAAACCTTCGGGATAGAAGTTTTATGAAGGTATGAGTCCAACTGTCTAAAAGTAAATATGCCTTGAGGAGGTATATTGAAATTTGCTTGGAGAGCAGAAGATGAAAGAATTTTATCATTCTGGACTAGTAATGACAATTGCCTTTGTCTCAGGGAAGACCAATATTTAAGAGACATATTTCAGTATCAGAAATTTACCAATTTCCAGTGTAATTGGGATACAGGTATCTAGTGTCTCCACTGGAGTTTCTTGAACAAATATCTTCCTTGTGGACAAAGCAGCTGTGATTGTTGGGTGGTCTATTTTTTGCATTATGCTAGATACTGAGTGGGCTAGTAGAGGGGTTCTTAAATCTCTGGAGGCTTGTTCTATATGTCTCCATTGTCTGTTGAAGATGGGAGTGAACCAGTGTCTGATCTGGTCCAGTATCACTGCCAAGTAATAACTCCTTACCTCGGGGAAGCCCATCCCTCTGGCTCTTTTACGTCTGACAGTTGTGGCATATGGGCAGTGCAGTTTTCTATTCAGCCAAACAAAGGAGCCTAGGATTTGTTTAAGGGAGCTGTAGAAAGAAGATGGAACTGATATGGGTACGGTCCTATGTATATATATATATATATATATATATATATATATATATATATATATATATATGAGCTTTGGGAGTATTATAATTTTAAACGAGGCCACCCTGCCTGCCCATGAGAGGTATTGCTTGCTTATTTTTTGGAAGTCTTGTTTTCAGGTATTGAGGAAAGGAGTGTAGTTAAAGGAGTACATATTAGAGGAGGGAGATAATAGAGATACCTAGGTAGGGCATGGAGGCTGAAAACCCATTGAAAGGGGAATTTAGATTTGAGGGATATCTTATTAGAAGCTGGGACACCTACAGATAGAATGTTGGATTTAGAGTCATTCACTTTGTAAAATGAGCATGCAATAAAGACATCTAATACTTTACAAACTTCTGGCAGGGAAGAAGCCGGTTTAGTCAAGGTTAGGATGATGTCGTCCGCAAATAAGGTGGTTTTGTATTCCTGGTCAGCTACCGGAATACCTGACAAGGTCTCTTGCTCTAGTATTCGTGGGGTCAGTGGTTCCATTATGAGTGTAAAGATTAGAGGGGAGAGGGGACACCCCTGTCTGCTACCACTGGTAATGGTAAATAGATCTGACAGAGCGCCGTCCAAGAGACAACTCGAGCTGTAGGCTTCGAGTATAGAGCCAAGATAGCAGACAATATGTTGCCCGGGAAGCCAAATTTTGAGAGAGTGCACTAAATATCCCCCAATGAATTCAAACACTTTTTCAGCACCTAGCATTACAAAGATAGTCTGAATGTTTTTCGTTTCGGTGTAATGCACCAGGTTGATAATTTTACGGGGGGCATCTGGTGCCTGCCTGCCTGAGGTGTACCTGACCTGATCAGGGTGTATGAGCTGTGGCATAATGGGAGCTAATCTCTGAGCCACTAGTTTTGCATATACTGTAACTTAAGGTCGGTGTTCAATAGTGAGATGGGACAACATTTTGGGGGAATAACTGGCTCCTTCCCTGGTTTAGGAAGTATCACAATATTAAGCATTTCATCTGGGAATTTACCAGAGGACGCAGCAGCATTGAACACCCGACACATTTGAGGGGCTTGGGTGCTTGTAATATTCGGCCGAGAAGCCATCAGGGCCTTGCTGATCTCATTAGGAGAGAAGGGGGTATTGAGGGCTGTTAAATGATCCTTGCTTAGTTGAGGAAGTTTTTAAGGATTCCAAAAAGCCTGATATGGCTAGATCTGAAGGTTGATTCACTGTGGGGTCATCTCGTAGATTGTATAGAGCGCTGTAGTATGCTCTAAAGGTATTGGCAATCTCTTTTGGGTGGAATAGTTTGCCGTTCGTTAAGGGGTCTAGAATGTAAGGGATTTTTTGTTTGGCCCTACGCTGGTTAATTTGATTTACGAGTAGCTTGCCTGCTTTGTTGCCAGATAAGTAGAAGTTAGCTTGCAGTTTTAAGCGTTTTTTGCATTGAGAAGAGATCCAAGTTCATTCCTTGCCTGGTAGGATTAGATTTGTTTGTTAGTTCTAGTTTGTGAATAGTGTCAAGTAATTCTGTCAGCTGCTGTGTCCTTTGGCGTTTTGCCCGTGAACTAAGTTTGATTTGGAAGCCGCGAAGGTAAGCCTTGTGTGCGGACCAGCTTAGGAAAGAGAGGACATCGAGTTCAAAAAAGTCTTCCAAGTGTTTGCGAATTATGGAGATATTGTAAGAGTTTGTCATCAGTTGGGGATCGTTACACCAGCTGAACAACGGGGGGGGGGGGGTCCATTTTCTCGCCTACCAGGACTGATATGGGTGCGTGGTTGGACCACGTGATGGTGTGAATCTCAGAGGAGAATGTTTCTTCTTGTATTTGTAAGTCTCCCATGAATAAGTCTATCCTCAAAAATGCGCAATGCGGTTTTGAAAAGAAAGTGTAGTCTCTCTCTGGAGAATATTGGCATCTCCATATATCAAATAAGTTATTTCCTTGTAGGAAGGATGTTAGTGTGGACGAGTGAGGTTTTTTCAGAACTGAGCCTTTGATGTCAACAGAGGCATCAGGAACAACATTGAGGTCTCCCTATAAGATGACTCTACCTTGTTTGTTCACTTTTTTTCCACAGTTTGCGAAGGAACACTAGTTGGCCTGTGTTGGGTGCAAAGGGGTTTACTATAGTGTACAAAGCGTTGTTGATTTCACAGATTAGGATTAGGAATCTCCCTTAAGAGTCGCTGATTTAGTTGATTAGCTTGAAGGCCACAGTATCTTTAATGGCAGTGAATACTCCTTATGTTTTGTTGGTTGCATTTTGCAAAGAAAACATGTGGGAAGTTTTGTGGGTCATTTTTGGTGCTTTGCCTTGGCTAAAGTGTGTCTCTTGGAGGCATAGAACATCGCAGTTTAGTTAGCGTGTCTCGGCCCTGAGAGAGCATCTCTTGCTCAGGTGGTTGACATTAAGAGTAGCTAATTGAATGTTCACAGAACTAGTGTGTAAATTTGCTGAGTAGTGGGTATAAGACGGAGGTATGGTGAGGAGTTGTTTAGGAAGGTGATTGTAAATATAAGCTGTGCAGAAATATGACTTACTGTTGCAAAGTCTTGATTCCAAAGATTTCTCTGAGGAACGGGTGTTCAAGGCGACTGTGTCTGCGTCTTCTTGGTGAATTGTGTTAACGGGTATTACTTTGAGGGTAGGCTGTAGCAAGTAGAAATATTACTGTAAGACAGGGAATTGAAGTTGCAGGGAGAAAACAACTGAAAAACAGACAAAGGAAAAACTGTAAAAAAGGCAGCTTAAAACTGCGTGAGCGGAGAATTGCAACTAATAATTGAGGGATTTAACCATCGTGATGGTCTCCTGCGACTCTTCCAGGGCTGTAGTGGTTGTTTGAGTACAGGGTGATTAGGTGGTCATTTCATCTGGGGGTTCTAGGTCATCCCACTGGTCAGTGCTGCGGGAGCGTTGGTGTCGTCTATCTGGTCGCTGTTCGCGGGGTTCCAGGATGTTACATTGTCTCAGCAATGAGAGTACCTTATTGGTCTCTAGGGATCTAGAGGCTAGGGATTGAACAGTGAAAATATAGTTTTCTTTCGTAACCACTAGCTTCACCGGATGACCCCATTTGTATAGAATCTGTTGATTGCGGAGAGGCTTGGTGGTTGTAAAAATACTTTTGTGTTGAAGCATTGTGTAGTGGGACAAGTCTGCATAGAAGGATAAGTTATAGGTCTGCGGGTAGGTTGTTTTATTCCTGGTGGACTGCATGAGTTTCTCCTTCACATGATATAAATGTATGCGGACTGTGGTGTCCCTCTGAGTGGTTTCTGGTAAATGCGGTTGGCTTGGCAGTCAGTGAATATGGTTGATGATTAATTCCCCCCTGAGTGGGGGGGGGGGGGGTTATCAGGGCATACTCTTAGAGCTGATTGTTGAACGGACTCTGGGATGTCTCTGGTTTTGATGTTGTTCTTTCTGCAACGGTTATCTGAGTCTCAATTTTTGCTTTCATCCCCTCTATATCTTCTACTTTTTCACCATGGGCGTCCATTAGGAAATTGAAAGATTCAGTAAATTCCCCCATTTTAGCTTCTAGATTGATAACTCTCTCTCCTATGTAAGAGATTTCAGAAGTACAGCGGCTCATCATATTGGCTATTTCAGAATGAATGGAACCTTGCAATGTCAGCAGCATGTCCCTTAAGGTCATATCTAGCAATGGTTGATTGGAAGTTAGAAAGGCTGCACTTGTGTTATAAAGCGCTGCACCTTCAGTGTTGTGTATCATAGAAGGGCTCACCTCTGATTCCTGACCCCTGCTGTGTGTGAGTCTGGAACTTGATTTAGCAGGGCTGGCTGAGGGTGAGGAGGCTGGAGTGTTTTTGCCAGGCAGAGGATTAGCTTTATTTCCTCCGGCCCTGTGACTGCCTACTCGTCGCGCGTGGAGGCTGTATTTCTACCGGCGCCATCTTGGGATCGCGGCATGGACAGCGGAGGGTAGAATTTGGTCATCTTCCTGGGAGCCGATCGCTCCTTTCTCCTTTGAGACATGCTGCCAAGTACCTAGAGGGTCCTGGGAAGGAAAATGCCGCTGTTGCTGGGTGTGAGTCTGTGTAGTGAGCCCAGGAGAGCCACTGGAGTCTGGAGCAGTTCTAGAATTCGGCAGTTCCTAGGTTGATTCATTTTTAATGGGCAAAATATTGATACCATTTTCTGTCATTTATTTTTATTATACATAATGTGATAATGCATGCCTGTCGTTGTGGCTCTACGAGATGTGTTTTGGAGGTATGCACATCTCGTATTTCCAATATATTAATCTATAGTGAGGTGCTTAATATAATTAACCGCCTTTGTCAGTTGTGTTTTAAATGGAAAATATCATTGTACCAGAATTTTCTTCCTTTGCTTTATACACCTTAGTTGTAACCTATGTTATGAATAGACAGGTGCAGACTTCAGAAATGTCGCGGCTGGAGTCTTTTTTAACAAGGTGTACAATGCCCTCTAATGTTTATTCTGATGGAAAGATAGATAAAGCCTGCCCTCTGTGAGAACCGCTATTCATGTGAAGATGTTCAGTAGAACTAAACATATGTTGGGTTAGTGGTAGTAGTGACGTCTTATTTTCTGTAAGGACGCCAGACACTGTGTGCAACTGATTTGCCTATAATAGCCTTCTTTCTTGTATGTGCATGTCTATACCAATAAATAGTTTTTTATTGATGTCTGCTCAATGAGTTGTTTCCTCCTTTTTCCTGTGTGACACAATGAGCTTGAGTGTAGATTAATATCACCGCTTAATGTTAATGAGATGTGGTTTATCCATCCATACGGAGATCCTGGATTTGCTAAGAAAGTGTCATCCCATAGATGAGGTCCTTTGCTTGCATTGAAAAAGCTGCAAAAAGGCTGTGTTAGAACTGTAAAGGTTGATCCATCTGGTAAGAGGCAGATCCTCTTTTGAGTGCATTGGTGCACAGTGTATTTAAATAGGTTCACAATTTTACACAAGAAGAATCCTGTTGGGAATCTACACCTGATCACACTGTCTTATGCATGGGACTTTTTTCATCTATTTATTTAACCATGGACTCATTTTTGGTTTAAGCGCATTTATTTTCTATACATTTAAAGCATCGCCTTTGGAGATTTTTTAGGTATCTTAGTTTGGCACCATTCCACAAGCGCAATTTTAAAGTGTGACATGTTAGCAATCTATTTACTTGGTGTAACATCTTTCATATTATACAAAAAAAAAATGGGGTATATTTTGTCTTTTTTTTATTCAGTAAAATTTATTTTTTTTTCAAAAAAATTGTGTTTGAAAAATCACTGGGCAAATAACATATGACATCAATTACAATGATTGCCATTTTATTCCTTACAGTCTCTGCTGAAAAAAAAAAAAAATTATATATATATATACAGTATTTCACAAAAGTGAGTACACCCCCCACATTTTTGTAAATATTTTATTATATCTTTTCATGTGACAACACTGAAGAAATTACACTTTGCTACAATGTAAAGTAGTGAGTGTACAGCTTGTAATAACAGTGTAAATTTGCTGTCCCCTCAAAATAACTCAATACTCTGCCATTAATGTCTAAACCGCTGGCAACAAAAGTGAGTACACCCCCAAGTGACAATGTCCAAATTGGGCCCAATTAGCCATTTTCTCTCCCCAGTGTCAGGTGACTTGTTAATGCTACAAGGTCTCAGGTGTGAATAGGGAGCAGGTGTGTTAAATTTGGTGTTATCATTCTCACTCTCTCATACTTGTCACTGGAAGTTCAACATGGAACCTCATGGCAAAGAACTCTCTGATGATCTGAAAAAAAGAATTGTTGCTATACATAAATATGGCTTAGGCTTTAAGAAGATTGCCAAGACCCTGAAACTGAGCTGCAGCACAGTGGCCAAGAGCATACAGCAGTTTAACAGAACAGGATCCACTCAGGACAGGTATGGTCGACTGAAGAAGTTGAGTGCATGTGCTCAGCGTCTTTGGGAAATGGGCTAATGAGTGCTGCCAGCATTGCTGCACAGGTTGAAGGGGTGGGGCGGTCAGCCTGTCAGTGCTCAGACCATGCGCCACACACTGCAACAAATTGGTCTGCATGGCTGTCGTCCCAGAAAGAAGCCACTTCTAAAGATGAGGCACAAGAAAGCCTGCAAACAGTTTGCTGAAGACAAGCAGACTAAGGACATGGATTACTGGAGCCATGTCCTGTGGACTGATGAAACCAAGATAAACTTATTTGGTTCAGATGGTGTCAAGCGTGTGTGGCAGCAACCAGGTGAGGAGTACAAAGACAAGTGTGTCTTGCCTACGGTCAAGCATGGTGGTGGGAACATCATGGTCTGGGGCTGCATGACTGCTGCCGGCACTGGGGAGCTACAGTTCATTGAGGGAACCATGAATGCAAACAAGTACTGTGACTTACTGAAGTAGAGCATGATCCCCTCCCTTTGGAGACTGGACAGCAAGGCAGTATTCCAACATGATAACCACCCCAAATGACAACCATTGCCTTGCTAAAGAAGCTGAGGGTAAAGGTGATGGACTGGCCAGGCATATCTCCAGACCTAAACCCTATTGAGCATCTGTGGGGCATCCTCAAATGGAACGTGGAGGAGTGCAAGGTCTCTAACATCCACCAGATCCGTGATGTCATCATGGAGGAGTGGAAGAGGACTCCAGTGGCAGCCTGTGAAGCTCCGGTGAACTCCATGCCCAAGAGAGTTAAGGCAGTGCTGGAAAATAATAGTGGCCACACAAAATATTGACACTTTGGGTCCAATTTGGACATTGTAACTTAGGGGTGTACTCACTTTTTTTCCAGCGGTTTAGACATTAATAGCTGTGTGTTGAGTTATTTTGAGGGGCCAGCACACTTACGCTGTTATACAAGCTGTACACTCACTACTTTACATTGTAGCAAAGTGTCATTTCTTCAGTGTTGTCACATGAAAAGATAGAATAAAATATTTACAAAAATGTGAGGGGTGTACTCCCTTTTGTGGGATATTGTGTGTGTGTATGTATGTGTGTGTGTATATATATATATATATATATATATATATATATATATATATGATAAATGTGAAAAAACACTGCGGTATCTATAAAGTAGAAGCTGCCATCTTCCATGGTTCCTACGTTATAGATAGCGCAGTGTTTTTTCACATTTATCATCTCTTGTTTTGACATTTTCCCCGTGTAGCTTTCATTTTTATGTTTGGGTACATTTGAATACTTTATTGTATTGTACTTGCACACTCTTGTTTGTAACACAATTCATAAGATGTGGAGGTCTTTGAGTATCGGGCTGCTATAACAATCACCTCTGATGGGGTTCATTTCTACCAGCTCTGATACTGAAATTGAAGGTATATTTTTGCGACTTAAGAACCTCATGGTCGCAGAATTACATTCTGAGTGGGATATAGCATTTTTAGAGCATTATTTTTTTAGAATCCATGGTGCCTAGAAGTCTAATATGGGAGGTACCAACTCAAAATGGTTTTCCTATTTTAACGATGCTGGTCTCAAGCTTTTAAAACATCTGACTGATATCAAGTACAATAAATTGGTGACTCTTGACCGAGAGATCAAAGATCTCAAAGATAAAGTTTCACCACATATTGCAACAGCCGAATATAAGTCTTTATCCACCAATTTACAGAAATTTTTAGGGAAGGAAGGACGTGAGCAGAAGAAAAAAAAAGTACTCTAGAGATGTCACGGATTACAAAAAGGGGACAGTTTTTAAGTGGCAAAAAAACATTCCTGATAAAGGATCTGGGGGGCAACCAACATCACGTTACCCAGGAATGACACAGACAGGGTGTCTTCCCAATCCCTTACCAATTCACTAGCTACTAAAATGGGGAGATCTAATTCTAAAGGCAACCCCCAACAAAGAAGTGAATGACAGTATGTGTGTACCCATAACCATCATTACCCCCAATCATCAAATAATTATTGGGGTGGTCCATGAAGAAATTGTTCTAATCCCAATTATACCAACTCACCCAGAGGAAATTGGGGTCACAGGGGTAACTTCAGGGGGCCTCCATCCCTACCCCCCTATAGACCTCCCCCTCAATAATGGTAGTTACACTCCACAATCACACAATTCAGGGCGTTATATTGTTGATACCCATAACAGGTTTTCACCTCTCGGGGAGCAATCCAACATAAAAGACCCTTATCCATATATGGAGGGTGATTGGGATGATCGCAATATGTCACCATACAATTACAATCAGAACTACCCAGGTCCTAGTCATAGTTGGGGTTTTCCCTGGGAATCCCATAATCGAAAACTAGGTCCAGAACAAAGAGAGGCACCAGAGGGGGATGGAGGATACAAAAGAAAAAGGAGAAGGACCTAATAGGTTCAGGTATCTTTAATTTACGTAAAGTAGTTCTGACCAAAGAGGAATAGTTCGCTTTACATAAAGGCTTGAAGTACGTTCTCCCCCAAAAAATTGAACAAATTCAATACTTTTATTGATGTACACAAATACATCCATAAGTGAACATTTAGATTCATCTAATTTCTAATTATCTCACCATGTCCACCAGAACATACACGTCCAACGTTAAACATTTTGGACTCTCTAATCCTTCACTGTTTAACCCCTATGGTCCATTGGCCCCTTCTGTTGGAGTATTTAGGGATCCAATCATTAAAGATTTAGCCAAATTACCTCTCAAATCAATTGGCCACATCCAAAGTTAAAAGTGGGTCTCAAATCCCTCTGTGAACAAAAGGACTTAATGATCCGCCCAGCTAACAAAGGCGGGGTTTTTGGGGTCCTGGATAAGGCAGAAACAGAAATGGAGAGAATTTTGAGTGACCGTGAGACATATATAGAACTTCCCAATAATCCCACCATACACTATAAGAAACTAGTTAAGGTAATAGAAAAAGGTTTTAAGGGCCACATTTTTGATAAAAAGGGAAAAGCTTACCTTATACCAACAGCCCCAAGGGTACCTGTTATGTACTATCTCCCAAAACTACGCAAGAAATCTACCCATCCGCCAGGTCACCCAATAGTCAGTGGAATTTATTCTATCACGTCCCGAATTAGGAAATATATAGACTATTATTTACAGCCTTTGGTGTGTACTATGCCTTCTTATTTGAGGGATACTAAAGATACTATCAACGTTCTAGAGAGTGTTAGTCTAGAGGGAGAACATTTATTGGTAACTGCTGATGTGGCCTCTTTACACATGCATTCTCCATTCTCATGGATTCAAAGCTGTTGAACATTTTCTGGCTTCGGATGTCACAGTCCCTCAAAACCAGTGAGACTTCCTTCAGTATTTGCTTTTATTTGCAACTGGACATAATTATTTTTGGTTTAACCACAAATTTTACCTTCAATAGAAAGGAGTGGGCATGGGAGCTAAATTTGCTCTTAGCTTGGTTAATTTATTTATGGCTAAATGGGAGGAGGATGTCGTCTATCCTTTTAGAGAGGCCTGAATTGACCCTTTGGGTTTGCTACATAGACAACATCCTTCTCCTATGGAAATGTGACCGTGCATCCTTTGATGACTTTATGTCATTTTTCAATGCTAATGATCGAGGCATTAATCTGTCTTATGAATCCAGTAGTCAGAGTATCCATTTTTTGGATTTATAGATCTGTGTAGTTAATGATAAATGAATCACCAACACATACTTCAAAAGTACAGATGGAAATTCATGTTTATCCATCGACAGTTGCTATCATAAGGCATGGCTAAGTTTGGTTCCTCTGAGTCAATTTTTCAGACTCTGTCGTAACTTCACTCATGTTTCTGATTTTCAAAGACAAGCCCAGGTCTTAAAACAGAGATTCATAGCCAAAGGGTACAGGTCTGCAGATCTAAATTCTGAGATCAACAGAATATCCCACCTAGATAGAGCATTTTGTCTAACCAGCCCACGGTCAATAATGATTTAAATTTTGCTAGCTGTCTTTTTTTTTTTTTTTTTTTTACTTAATTTTCAACACAATAGACAGATCCAAAATATTCTGAACACTCATTGGGATGTACTTAGGAATGATCATGTCTTGGGTCCTTCCCTTCCAGAAAAAGCTTGGGTTATCTTTATGGGTGCTCCATCCCTAAAAGGAAAATTGGCTCCCAATGTCATCAATCCCCCAACTAAACTACTATTTTTCATAATATGAAAGGCTATTACCCCTGTAAGAGATGTAAAGTGGAATGTTCCCTTAAAGAGGAAGTTTTTATCTTTTCAATCCATGGTCACTAACTCCATTTTTCGATAAAAAATGTTTTCTACCTGTGCTACTACCAATATTGTCTATTTGCTGACTTGTCCTTGCAATAAACAATATGAAAGTCGTACCATCAGGTCTTTCTCTGTGAGAGTCAATGAGCATATTGCTAACATCAAAAAAGGTAAAACCACACATAGTGTTCCTAAACACTATTTACTTTATCACAATAAGGATCCTAAGGAAACCAGTTTTCAGATCATTGATCATTTTGTTGCCCCTTGGAGGGGGGTCTAAAAAAAGAGGAATCTCGTGCTTAGAAAAATACTGGATATACACTTTGCTATATAATAACCCTATGGACTTAATATAGATTGGGATATTATTGCATTTATTATTACATCTTGAACCCATGTGTGGTTTAGTGATGACTTTTTTTTTTTTGTGGGGAGGGGGTTGTCATATCTTCACAGTGGGTGTCACTTTGGTATTTTATTTAGTAAGGTTTCTTTTCTCTTTATTTTTTTGTTTTTTGTATTTTATGTATGCCATTGGAGTCTCTCTTTCTTTTTTTGTCCGATGGTGCCCAGGTCACTCTTCTTCTTGTGTTGTCCCTCACCGGATGAGAATGACTCATGACTTCTCATTTTTATTGCCTACTTTTTAACAATTTTCAGTCATTTTTATTTTTATCTTCATTTGCACAATCAGATGTTATTGCTTCATTTGGGAGGTGGTTGATATTTTCACATTGATCCCCCCTCTCAAATTGTGCTTTTAAATTGTGTAATATGACATCTGTGTGAGCTGTCCCAGAGTTGAGTATTCTTTTTTTTGTTCCATTTAATAATTTACACTTATGTGGAAATGATTCTACATGATCCATTTGCCATTTAAGTTGGGGACGTACGAGTGTTGTATTTGTTTAAGCAATTACTCCATAATCTACATACACGTTACTAGTGATTAGGTCTGTTTATAGACCAAGATAAAGTCTACACTCCAAGCCTTATCTAGAATGAGGCTTGGAGTGTAGACTCTATCTTGGTCAGTGTGTTGAGCTTGTATGAGGAGGGTTTGGCCTCTTTCACAGTCTCCCAATAGGTGTTGATATTGAGCCCTGGTTTGTTCGAAATTGAGGCTTGAGCCGCACGCCGGCGCCATTTTGGATTACCATAGTGATGTAAAGCTCCAGGACCTCTGCTAACAGGTGTAAAAGATTTATTGATATTTCAAAGGTATACAGTATATACTGTATATATATATATTTGGAGTGGTTAGTTTGGTTGGCAAACCTTATGAATAGGTTATATATGATGAAATGCATCGCATTTTCCTACCTGTAATCACTCTGTTTACTACATGCTAGTTATCTGCGAAGTTCTGTAAGTTTTTTTGACCATTTTTAAATAAATCTTATTGAAGCAGTTTTACACTATGTATGTGCACTTTGGCTTATTTCCTTATATCGGTATGCTGACAGGAGACAAAGCCATCATATCTCTGAAATATATGGATATACTTTGATCGACCATCCCTCATTAGTGGACTACTTTCTCCTATGAGGATTATATGGCCTGGTTGACCCATTTACTATAAGGTTCCTGGGTCCATATTGTCTTTTTGGAGGGGGGGGGGGGTTAGCGGCACTCATCATGATTGATGCTGGATTTACTTTGGCGGACATTGTTTTTTTTGTTTTATAATAAAGGACTTTTCAAAAATTGTCTCTTTGTTTTTATTTACAATGTACCCCATACTCATTCACAATGGGGGGGGGGGCTGGGAATTGGGGCCCTTGTCACCACCAACATGCTTTTTTCTTTGTAAATGTCAGTGTTGCTGTAGTGAGCCATTGCTGTTTTTTAGCCATTGAGTTTAATCAGTTAAGCTGACTCCCAACACAGTCCCCACCCTTGGTCTGTCCACATTCTGAAATTGCCGTTTGGCTTTGTACCATACTCTGGTTTTGTCTCTGCTGAGCCATCATCTAGACAGGTTTGCCCAAGGGGCCACAACCTGATATAACCACCAGCCAAGTCCTTCACTCTTGAGGGGTCTGGTGAAGATCTGAGTGCATGATACTGTGCTTTGGCTCCTTTTAGTGCCCACAGCCTGTCAAAGGTGCAGAGGGTCCACTATCCAGTTTGCTTGTGACAGAGAGTCTTGCAGATTACACTTGGAGAGCAGTTCTCTGGGTGAAAGTAGCTCCCAAAACACTGAGTCAAGTTGAATGTTGAGAATGTTGCAAAAAGAAATACTTACCTTTAAAATTTCTTCTCCAGCGCTGCCATCTCGGATGTGGGCAGCTGAAGCCAGCGCGATCCTCTTCTGCGTCCTCTTCCGTCCTCTTCGGTCCCACGATGCACTGCATCGGCCCCGCTCGTCACTTCCGGTGCGACGCTGCATTCCTAAACAGCTTCTGGGCATGCCCAGAAGCTGTTTAGCAGGGAATGCGGCGCCACACCGGAAGTGACGAGCGGGGCCGGTGCTGTCGCATTGATTCCTGGGAGCGATGACGTTCAGCTCCCAGGAATCATTGCAAACCGGAAGTGACGGTGAGGGAGAAAGTGGAAAAAAGGAAGAAAGGTGAGTATATTTTTCTACAATAACAAGGTAAGTAAAAAAAAAATCGTAACTATCCATTTCCTGTTCAGGTGACTAAAAGCAAGCAGATGGCTGGAACTCCGCTTTAAATGACAAGAAAGGTGCTAAAAGATTTTTTTTATTTATTTCAGCCACTGGAAAATACCATGACTAAATCATGTGATTACATTACAATACATGAATTAATTAAAATGTTAATTTAATTATAATGTATGACTAAAGTCATGTAATGTGATTAAAAGTAATGTAAAGTAGTTCAGTAATATCATATTTTCAAAAATTGCATCTAAATGTTAAAGAGTTTGCTAAATGGCAAAGTGTTTCGTTATGCAAAAATGCCCCTACCCATTAAAATACACTGAAATGGTTAAACTATATGTACTGAAATGGGAAACTGTATGTACTGAAATATAAACGTTGTACTGGAGGATGATCATCACTAATCCCTAGTCTCTTCATCAAAAGGTTTTTAAACAGTGCTAATTATGATCACCAGATGGCGATAAAGATCTTTTTAATGTAAACTGTGTACTGTATCATATTATATAGACTATCACCATACCATGGCAAAGATTATACATTTTTAAATTGTGTTTATCTGTATTTTAAAGATTTTATTTATCTGCTTCAGCTACAGAAAGTTTACCCCCTTCATGACCAGGCCATTTTTTTGCGACACGGCACTGCGTTACTTTAACTGACAATTGCGCAGTCATGCAACACTGTACCCAAATAAAATGGATGTCCTTTTCTATCCACAAATAGAGTTTTCTTTTGGTGGTATTTGATCACCTCTGTGATTTTTATTTTTTGCGCTATAAACAAAAAAGGCAGACAATTTTGAAAAAAACGACATTTTTTACCTTCTGCTGTAAAACTTATCTGATAAAAAATGTATAACATCAAATTTCTTAATCAGTTTAGGACAATATATATTCTGTTATATATTTTTGGTAAAAAAAAATTCCAGTAAGGGTATATTGATTGGTTTGCAGAAAAGTTATATCGTCTACAAACGATGGGATATATTTGTGGAATTTGTATTTATTTATTTTTTTTACTAGTAATGGTGGTGATCAGTGACTTATAGTGGGACTGCAATATTGCAGCAGATAAATCAGTCACCAACGGCCACTTTTTTTTGTTTTTTGGAACCAGTGACATTAATACAGTGATCAGTGCTAAAAATATGCACTGTCATTGTACTAATGACACTGGCTGGGAAGGGGCTGGGAAAGGGTTACCATCAGGGGTGATCAAAGGGTTAAATGTGTTCCTAGGGAGTGCTTGCTAACATTTCAGCGGGGGGGGGGTGTTCTTGGAGCTCTCCTTTGTTTGTAGCAAGGCACTGCATAATTTAAAAGAAAAATAACACCAATTACAAGAACAATGTTTACCTAAATCAACTAGTAATTTATAATATAAAATTGATAATTATATCACTTACAGTCACTGCTTCCCCCATCCTCAAAGTGAAAATAAAAGTTAGGCATACACTGGTTAGACTTATTATCAAAGATTAAAACTGCCATGCTGCTGGCCAATTTTACACTGCTATAAACTCTACAGTATCCTAATTCTTGTAGTAAAACAACTACCTGTGCATTTGTCTTTAGTGAATTAGGGCTTTGCTCATTACTATTATTCTGCTGCTGCCCAATTTTACACCACTGTGTCATCTTCAGTACCCTTTTTCTTATAGGAAAACACCTCCCTGTGCTCTTTAGCCAGTATTCTCTTTACACTGTTTTTATGTGTAGTCTCTTAATGGCCAGCACCAGGACAGTTTTGCACCAGCGGGAACAGGGACAGGTTCGCCAAATTACTGGTCAATTTCAATCCGCTGGTTAGAAGCTGGCCTACTACAATTAAATATAAAGTTTAAAGCCCGACCTAGCTATTGTTTAAAAATTGAGACAGTGCAGAGACACTTAAAAAAAATGGGAAAGTATTAGCACAGGGTTAGTCTTAATATTACAACCAGACCCTTATCTAGGCATGCAGCCAGGAATCTGTCATTTAGTGGCAGGAGTGAAGTGTGTACATTTTCTTTAGCAATGGGTCATTGTGATTGACATGGATTATATCACAATATATCATGATTTGCCTAGATTACCCTGCTGGACAACCTGATTAAACAGTTGCCAACCACCCGCCTGCAGTTTTGCTGCGGCAAGGTGGCTCAGCTATGTGAACAGACGTAACTGTATGTCGGACGCGCGTAGGGCTAGGGGGCCCATGAGCACGCCTGGGATGTGCTTTTTGGTTCAATGATTTTTGGCCTGGACCTGGTGATCGGTTCTGACCAATTGCAGAACATCCTGTGCCTGTGTAATGTAAACACAGACACAGGAAATTATGCATTCTTCTGTCCTGGAGCCTTTTTTGGTTCCAGCGTGAAATAAGAGAGCATCAGACAGTGATTACACAAACACTACACTAACACCAGTACGCATAGGCACATTTGTCATCCCCTAATCACCCCCCAGTTAACCCTTTCACTTCCTGTCACAGTGTCACTATATACAGTATACAGATAATTTACTGATCACGGTATTAGTGTCACTTTTGACGCAAGTTAGTGGGGAGGCAATAAGTGGTAGTTAGCGGCAGCCCCAAATAGGTTTAGGGTACCCGTCATATATCCCCTTATAAAGATTCACCCCAGTTAACCCCTTCATTGCCCTGTCACAGTGTCACTATTATAGTGTACAGATCTTTTTTCTGATCACTTCAGTTAGCGTTAATGTTAGCGTCAATCCAGGACAGATTCAGATTGCCTGCCGCATATTTACTAATAAACTTTAAGCCTTTGATTGCCAATGACACACACTAAACACCTCCATTACTAGTATAGTGTCTGAACGGATCAATATCTTTATAATAACTATACTAGTGCCCCCGATAGTTTAATATAGTGTGACCAAAAGGCAGCGTTAGCCCCGACACCTGCCAGCACCTGTGTTTAGCCCCTCTGCCCAGCCCACAAGAAGTGCAGTATCAGCAGATTACTGTAACTTCTAATACACAGCACACTAAACCGCAGCATTAGTAGAGTCAGGCCTGATCTCTGCTAGCACTAGCAGTTAAATTTTTTGGTAGTGGTTCAAACAGACTTTGACAACCAGCTGCTTTTTTACCTGTGAGTCACACTAGGTACCTATAAATGTATTGGCCAAAATGTCCAAACAGAGGTACACTAGTGAAGAGGCCTACACGATGATGAGCATGACAGATGAGAGCGATGGGGAAGCCTTACTGTCAGAATCAGGCTCAGTATTCGAAACTGTAGAGAGGAGTGACACCCTGACATATAGCTCTGACGACGGAGTAGTGGTCCCTGCTAAAGTCAGGCGTACCCGACCCCATTCTTCTGTTGCTGAGGTGCAACAATCGCAAGGTTCTGGTATGCAGCAGAGTGTCGGTACTAGTGCTGCTCAATCTTCTGATGAACTGGCAAGCACCAGCAGCCTAGTACATCCTGGTCGTAGTCAAACCAGCACTGCAGTAACACTTGGTGGCGTATCGATTCCCATAAGTGCAGTTCAAGCTGGTGCGGTGGCCAGCACAAGTAGTGTCCCGCAGCCACCAAGAATTTGAAGACAGGCCCGTAGATGCCCATAGTGTCCTTCCTGATGTGCTTGCAAATCCTAAATGGGAGCCCACCACCTCTGCAGCGCCCATACTTCCCCTATTCACTGGCCAACCCGGAATTCAGGTGGAAATGGACGATTTTACTCCCCTTGATTTTTATGAGCTGTTTTTCACTGAAGATCTGTACAGATCTATTGTGGACTAAAGCAATTTATATGCCGATCAATTAATCACCACAAATCCAAATTTGACCCTTGCCAGAGAATTTGCATGGAAATGTATCACTGTTTCCGAATTTAAAATCTTTCTGGGCCTATCCCTCATCATGGGCATTACTAAAACAAATAAGTTGTGATCATATTGGTCCACTGACCCAATTCATCATATGTCCGTGTGCTCTGCTGCCATGGCCAGGACTAGATATGAGCAAATCTTGCAGTTCATGCATTTCAATGACAACAAACTCTGTAGTCCTCGGGGTGACCCTGAATATGACTTGTTCCACAAAACTGGGAAACTGGACCTCTCGTAAATCATTTCAAACAAAAGTTTGCAGCCTTGTATAAGTCCCAACAAGCTGTCTGCATTGATGAGTCCCTGATTACATTTTCTGGCCGCCTTTTTTTCCAAACAATTTCTCCCCAGCAAGCATACCAGATATGGGGTCAAGATGTATAGGCTATGTGACAGGGCAACAGGCTATACATGTCGTTTCAGGATTTACGAGGGAAAATATAGCAATGTGGAGCCCCACAACTGCCCAGACTACAAGGGGAGCAGTGGCAAAATTGTTTGGGACTTGGTGTCCCCTTTATTTGGAAAGGGGTACCATTTATACGTGGACAATTATTACAAAAGCATGCCACCTTTTACTCACCTTTTTTGATTCTGGAACTGGCACATGTGGCACCTTACGGCCTAATTGCCGGGGCTTCCCCCAATGGCTTGTGGATTCCCCACTTGGACAGGAGGAGAGATTGCTTGAAGTGTATTAAATTGCTTGCAGTGAAGTGGAGGGACACACAGAATGTTTTTGTTCTGTCCTCCATTCACACAGATACGACAGTCCAAATTGCAACAGAGACTGGTGTTGAGAAGCCCCTCTGTGTCCACGAATACAACCTTAACATGAGAGGGGTGGACTTCAACAACCAGATGATGGCATCATACTTAATTGCCTGTAAGGTAAGATGCTGGTACAAGAAAGTGTATGTATACTTATTCCAATTGGCTCTGCTGAATGCGCTATACAAAGTGTCAGGAAGAAGTGGATCCTTCCTAAAATTCCAGGAAGAGATCATCACAGCCCTTCTATATCCAGAAGATGCTGTGGCCCAAATTCACAATCCAGATGCAGTGAGCCAGCTGCATGAGAGGCATTTTCCGGATGTCCTCCCTGGTACTCCTAATCAAAGAGCACCCCAAAGAAGATGTCGTGTCTGTAGAAAATACGGATATGGATGTGACACCCGCTTTTTTTGTCTCTCTTGTTCTGGCCAACCTGGTCTCTGCATCAGGGACTGTTTCCGTCACTACCACACACTAGTAGAGTATTAGTATAGGGTACAGCATGGCACAGTCTAGGGCCCACTTTCAAACAGGGTTTCGAAAGATGCTAGATGGCTATTGCATTTTGAGAGACCCTAGCTTGGAACGTTTAAAGTATTTTTTACAGTTACAAAAAAAGTGTAAAAAAAAAAGTTAAAAAAAAATTAAAAAATAAAAAAGCCAAAAATAGTTGACATTTTAATGAGGTAATTTTCTGTTCTTACAGTTTTACTGTACTTTTTAATATACTGCTATACTGTAATGTTTTACTGTTGCTGTGTTTTTCATTGTTAACCATAGTTTTCTTTGCAGATACCACCATTCTACTGTTTTACTGCACTGTATACTATTATATTGTAATGTTTTATTGTTACTGTGTTTTTTTGTTTTCTTCATCCACATCAATCAATGCGAATGGAGGAATCTATGTTCTTTTTTTCTTTCAGCCTATGGGCTAAATGAAAAAAAAGAACATTGCATGTATGCCCATCATTAGAAGTTGGTGGGTGATGGTAGTTCTAATGGTGGGCATACCACACACTTTCTGGCAGAGATTTTTTTATCCACATCAATTGATGTGAATGGAGGAAACTGTTAGGTTCTCTTTTTTTCATTCAGCCCACAGGCTGCATGAAAAACAAAGAACCTTACAATATATGCCCAACAAGGACCAGCAACGTACTGGTACACCGCTGGACTTTAAGTGGTCATACCAGGATGATGTCTGCAGATTTAGGCATCCTTTTGGTATATTTTTTTACAGCCAGCGGTCAGCTTTCATGTAAAAGCACTCCTTAGCAGCTAATTAACTGCTAGACTGCTTTTGCAAGCAGTGGGAAGGGACTCCCTCCCCCTCCCACTGCCTTCCACGGTTTTCTTGGGCTCTCCTGTCCCAGTGTGTAACCCGAGACTGCAGCCGGTGGGTCCATAAGCTGACCATAGAGCTGATTGGAGACCAGAATGACTCCAATCATCTCTATGGCCTAAGATACTGGAAGCTACAAGGATTTCATTACTTCAGTTTCGCCAGATATAAACAGTGCCATTGGGAAAGTGGGAAAGCATCTTTTCACACCAATCTTGGTATGGTTAGATGCTTTAAGGGCAGAGGAGAGATCTAAAAGACCCACATTTTTTCAAAAAAGAGTACCTGTCACTATTTATTGCTATCATAGGGGATATTTAAATCCTCTGTGATAACAACAATAAAAATTATTTAACAAAAAATGAAATGGAAGGTGTCAAAATAAAATAAAAAAGCAAAATAAATAATAATAATAAAAAAATTCAAGCACCCCTGTCCCCCCATGTTTTCATGCAAAGGCAAATGCAAGCATCAGTCTGGTGTCATATGTAAACAGCAATTGCAACATGCATGTGAGGTATCGCCACAAACGTCAGATCGAGTGCAGGAATTCTTGCAGTAGACCTCCTCTATAAAGCTGAAGTGGTAACCTGTAAAGGCTTTTAAAAATGTACCTAGTTTTTCGCTGCTGCACGCCCGCCAATTTTAAAGTATGTCATGCTTGGTATCAATGTACTCGGTATAAGATCATCTTTTATATGTTACCAAACAATTGGGCAATATATAGTGTATTTGTGCATTCAATTTAAAAAAAAGGGTTTTTTTCCCCAAAAAATTGCGTTTGGAAGATCTCTGCACAAATACTGTGTAACAAGAAAATTGCAACACCCACCATTTTGTTCTGTAGGGCCTCTGCTTTAAAAAAAAATAGATAATAATTTCATGTAAACAAAAAGTGTCAGAAAGGGCTTGGTCTTCAAGTGGTTAGAAGAGTGGGGATATATGTGGCATAGGCTTCTAATATTGGGCATAAAATGCCAGGACAGTTTAAACCCCCCCAAATGACCCCTTTTTGGAAAGTAGACACCCCAAGCTATTTGGCATGGTGAGACAATTGAATATTTTACAATTTGCCACAAGTTTCAGGAAAAATGAGACATTATTTTTTTTTATTTTTAACACAAAGTTGACATTTAAATGATATATTGCTCAAACATGCCATAGCTATATGTAAAATGACACCCCCAAAATACATTCTGCTGCTTTTCCTGAGTATGGGGATACCACATGTGTGAGAAGCCTGCCTTTTTCCAGAATGTGATGACGGCATCATGGAAGGTGGAGTGTTGGACAACTGTGCGGAGACAGGAGAAGGAGAAGAAGAGACTGGACGATGAGAGTATGGAGTGTGGCTTTGTGGGTTCTGACGGTGTTGCTCCCACTGGGCTTGGTGATGGGATTTCAGGTGCCTTCTTAAGACGGTTGCCCATAGGTGAGTTTTGGGCTTACTGCAACTTATGCGTTGACTGCAAAGGCTGCAGATGGCAACACTGGTGTCAGCAAAGGACACATTAAAAAAAGCCCACACTGCGGAGCCATGTGCCGGCGTCCTTGGAGCGCCAGATGTGACTGTACATGGTTGATGGCTCGCTCCTGATACATTTGCAGTCTGCTTTCTACCTCTTGTGCAATGCAAGTTCTGCCTGCCTCTCCTCCCTATCTGCCGGTCCGTCAGTCCGCCAGTTCTACAAATAATTGGCCAGTAACTGTTGTCACTGTGTGTAGCACAGTTAACACAGCAAAAGAGGCCAAATTTTGCAGGACTAAAATACAATCTCAGAAAAGTATGCTGTTAAATTACACCCCACTTCAATATGTGGTATTGGGGGGGCCACAGGTTTATCACACCAGTTCTACAAATAATTGGCCAGTAACTGTTGTCACTGTGTGTAGCACTATTTACACAGCAGGAGGCCAAAATTTTGCAGGACTAAAATACAATCTTAGAAAATTATACTGTTAAATAACACCCCACTTCAATATGTGATATTGGGGGGGGGGGCATTGGTGTATCACACCAGTTCAAAAAATTGGCCAGTGAGTTTGGCGCTGTGTGTACCAGACTTCACTCAGCAAACAAGGCAATATTTTTGCATGACACAAATACACTTGTAAAAGTTTACTCAGCTAACACCCCACTTCAATATGTGGTATTGGGGGGGCAATTGGTCTATCACACCAGTTATAATAAATTATAAGTGCTTTTGTCACTGTTTGTAGTATTGCTGCAGAAACGCTCAGTCTCACCACCACACATGTCACAATGCTGCACAGTGCACAATAATACTACTAATCCACTATAATATGCTTTCTACAAGGTATATTATACTGTGGATTACCCCCCCCCCCCCTTTTTTAGTGCACTGCACAGCAATACCAAAAAATTTGCAGCCCTTTAAATTACTTTTGTGGACATTACCAGAGCGATTTGTGTCACTGCTGACGATCTCTAACTGCCCCTACAGCAACGACTGGATACCTGCCCCTATACTAAAGAGACTGTAATAGACCCTATAACGACATTGCAGCACTTTAAATGACTTTTGTGGACATTAACAGAGCAATCTGTGTCCCTGCTGATGACGATCTCTAACTGCCCCTACAGCACAGACTGTATAACCTGTCCCTATACTGAAGAGAGACTGGAGCTATACCGACATACCAGCCCTGAAAAGGACTTTTGTGGACATTAACAGAGCGATTTGTGTCACTGCAGCCAATCTCTAACTGCCCGTAAAGCAACCACTGGATACCTCTCCCTAAACTCAAAATGTACTAGTAGACCTATACCGAAATACCAGCCCTGAAAAGGACTTTTGTGGATTTTCACAGCGCTATATGTGTCTAGCAAACTCTCCCTCATGAGCACAGCAGACCTCTCCCTACACTGGCAGAAAGCGGAATGTGAAATGGCCGACAGCTCAGATCTATTTATAGGGTAGGGGGACTGTCCATGCGCTTGAATGTTTCAATTGGCTGTTCCGTTCCACCTGAGGGATGTGTCATGAGTCAACGTTCTCCCCAATGTAAACTAATATGGCCGCCGCGAACTACGCCATGTGTTCGCACATTTGGCAAAATTTGCCGCGAACCGCAAGGCCATCTCTAGTGAGGAGGGAAATTAACAATTTACGCCCTTAGAAATCCTGAAGGCGGTGATTGGTTTTTGGGGTCCTGTATGTGGCTAGACTGCCAAAATGTCTTGCATATGGTGTATCCCCATATTCAGGAGAAGCAGTAGAATGTATTTTGGGATGTAATTCCCATTAAGTTTTAATGACAACTTTGTGTAAAAAAATGTTTGAAATGTGTAAAAATCTCACACGTGTAGTATCTCCATACTCAGGAGAAGCAGCAGAATGTATCTTGGGGTGTCATTTTACATATACCCATGAAATGTTTGAGCAATATATCATTTAAGTGACAACTCTGTGTAAAAAAAAAAAAAATGTAATTTTCCTAAAATTTGTGGCAAAATATAAAATATTCCATGGAATCAACATGCCTCTCCACAAATAGCTTAGAGTGTCTACTTTCTGAAAAGGGGTCATCTGGGGGGGTTGTGCTATCTTGGGAATTCATGGCCTCTGAAACTGTGATAGGTGAGGAGTGAAATCAACAATCTAGGCCCTTAGAAAGCCTGAAGGCGGTGATTGGTTTTTGGGGTCCTGTACGCGGCTAGACTGCCAAACTGTTTCACATATGGTGTATCCCCATATTCTTGAGAAGCAGCACAATGTATTTTGGGATGTAATTCCCAATAAGTAGAGATGGTACAGATGTAGAATTATCCAGTGGAAAGCAAGATTCAGAGGGCACAAATGGGGGCATTAGCGGTAGGGTGTTCGGAGCTCCTAAACCCAGGGTGGGTATGGGGAAAAATCAAGAGAGCAGCCTAAAAACATCAAATGAGGATATATGTAACCGGTCAAAATTAAGAGGTTTGTATACCAATGCCAGAAGCCTGGCCAACAAGATGGGAGAGCTGGAGCTGCTGATGTTTGAGGAGGACTTAGATTTTGTGGGGATAACAGAGACTTGGTTTGACAGCTCTCATGACTGGATGGCGACCATTCAGGGGTATTCCCTTTATTGCAGAGATAGAGAAGGAAAAAAAGGGGGAGGGGTATGTCTGTATATTAAGAACAGTGTACAGGTAAATATGAGCGATGATATTAATAATGGAGCTATGGACGAGGCAGAATCCCTATGGGTAGAACTTCAAAGGGAAGGCACGGTGGGGAAGGTAATATTGGGCGTATGCTATAGGCCCCCCAACCAGAGGGAGGAGGGGGAGGCGGACCTCATTTTACAGATAGGATTGGCAGCAAGGATGGGAAATGTCATTATAATGGGGGACTTTAATTATCCGGATATAGACTGGGCAGAAGGAACCGCACACTCAGCCAAGGCTCGGCAGTTCCTAAATGTTTTGCAGGACAATTTCATGGGTCAGATGGTGAATGCACCGACAAGAAACAATGCAGTACTTGACCTACTGATTACCAACAATACAGACCTGCTCACGGATATAGAAATACGGGGCAACTTAGGAAACAGTGACCATAGGTCAATAAGTTTCAGTATTAATTACAGTAATAGGAAACACAAGGGTAATACAGTATAAGGACACTGAATTTCAAAAGAGCCAATTTCCCAAAACTGCGCTCGCTGCAATAAAATATCAAATGGGATAGAACCCTGGGAACAAAGAACACGGAGGAAAAATGGCAGTGCTTCAGGAGCATACTTAACAAGGGGATTGGCCAGTGCATTCCAAAGGGAAATAAATTTAAAAGAGCTAAACTAAACCCTGGGTGGCTAAACTCCAACATAACAATGCATATTAGTGCTAAAGAAAAGGCCTTCAAAAATACAAGACTGAGGGGTCATTGGCAGCATTCAAGAATTACAAAGAGTGCAAAAAGAAATGTAAAGACAAAATCAGGGCGGCTAAAATAGAACACGATAGACATATAGCGGAGGAGAGTAAAAAGTACCCCAATAAATTCTTTAAGTATATAAACAGTAAGAAAGCGAGGCCAGAACACATTTGCCCCATAAAAGATGACAAAGGAAATATGGCCACTGAGGACAGAGAAAAGGCGGAAGTGTTAAATAATTTCTTCTCTTCAGTCTTCACAAAAGAATCGGGGGACTACACTAACCCAGCTTGTAAGGCCAAACTAAACAACACACCTCAGGAAGTGCCGCCATGGCTAACAGAAGATAGACTTAGAACTAAACTAGAGAAACTTAACATAAATAAATCACCGGAACCGGATGGCTTGCACCCGAGGGTTCTTAAAGAGCTCAGCCAGGTGATTGCCGGACCATTATTCTTGATCTTTAAGGATAGTTTACAGACGGGTATGGTGCCAGCTGATTGGAAAAAAGCCAACGTGGTACCAATATTTAAAAAGGGGCCGAGATATATCCCGGGTAACTATAGGCTGGTCAGCCTAACATCTGTAGTCTGCAAGATTATGGAGGGGATGTTAAGGGACCACATACAAGACTTTAGTAATGAAAATGGTATTATTAGTAGTAATCAGCATGGATTCATGAAAAATCGTTCTTGCCAAACCAATCTATTAACCTTCTATGATGAAGTGAGCTGCCACCTAGATAAAGGAAAGCCTGTGGGTGTGGTGTATCTGGACTTTGCAAAGGCCTTTGACACTGTTCCCCACAAATGCTTACTGTTCAAACTAAGGAAGGTAGGTATGGACCATACCCATTAATCACCACCCTCTGGACTCTCCCCTGGATAGAGAACTGGCTCCAGGGGAGAGTCCAGAGGGTGGTGATTAATGGGGAGTACTTAGATTGGGCGGGTGTGGAAAGTGGGGTCCCCCAGGGTTCTGTCCTTGGACCAATCCTGTTTAATTTATTCATAAATGATCTAGAGGAGGGGATATCTAGTACAATCTCAGTATTTGCAGATGATACTAAACTAAGCATGCCAATATCTTCTATGCAGGATGTGGAAACCTTACAAGCGGACCTGAACAAAATAATGGGGTGGGCAACTACATGGCAGATGAGGTTTAATGTTGAAAAATGTAAAGTAATGCACTTGGGTGCCAGAAACCAGAAAGCAAGCTACTCACTAGGAGGGGAACCTCTGGGTGAGTCTAGGATGGAAAAGGACCTGGGGGTACTGGTAGACAACAGGCTTGGCAATGGCATGCAATGCCAAGCCGCTGCAAGCAAAGCCAACAGAATACTGGGATGCATAAAAAAGGGGATTCACTCCAGAAATAAAGAGATTATTCTCCCACTCTACAAGACTCTGGTCCGGCCACATCTGGAGTATGCTGTCCAGTGCTGGGCACCGGTCCTCAGGAAGGATGTGCTGGAACTGGAAAGAGTCCAGAGAAGGGCAACAAAAATAATTAGGGGAATGGAGGACATCAGCTATGAGGAAAGACTACAAGCACTGAACTTATTCTCTCTGGAGAAGAGACGATTGAGGGGGGATATGATATCAATGTACAAATACTGTACTGGCGACCCTAGTATAAGGAACAAACTATTCAGGGAAAGGGAATACAATAAGACACGTGGCCACTCACTAAAACTAGAGGAAAGGCAGTTTAACCTTAAAGTATGTAAGGGGTTCTTCACTGTAAGAGCAGTAATGATGTGGAATTCTCTTCCACAAGCAGTGGTATCAGCAGGGAGCATCGATAGTTTCAAAAAACTATTAGATGTGCACCTTAAAGACCACAACATACAGGGGTATACAATGTACGGTTAACAGCAAACACACACACACATCATAGGTTGAACTGGATGGACTGATGTCTTTTTTCAACCTTACTAACTATGAAACTATGTAAAAGTTTCAATGACAACTTTGTGTAAAAAATGCTTTTATTTTCTTTTGTCATTTTTCAAACACATGTGACAAAAAAAAAATTAAATATTCGGGGGTGCGCATGCGCGGCTGCTCCGACATGGCGGCTTAGCCAGGAGCTCCGCGCTTCTCCGGTCTTCAGAGGGCCCCGGCACTGGCTTTAGAGCGCACCGCACCCCGCACTCTGCAGCATCGGCATCCCCTCACATCAGCGGTCCCCCTTTGGATGTCGGCGGGTCACCGGAGAGAGGTCTCCCACCGCCTACACTTCTCCTCCCCAGAGCGGGACCCGGCCAAGATGGCGACCACGCCTTCCCTCCCCTCAGAGGAGCGCTGTACAAGGGAAGTAGGAGACACTCTAGCTTGCCTCATGGACATTCCATCGGCCTCCCCAGACCCCTGGTCCTCCCCAGCGACCCCCCGTACCCCCCACAGCCCCCACTAGCCTCACCAGCTTCCACGGAATCTCTCCTCAGCAGATCCATGGAGCAGGCCCCAGGGATCCCAGGGTTGCAATCACCTGATGCCCTGGCTTTACACCACCAACTAGGCCTGCACTCTCCAGGACACTTCCCTGACCTATCCATTTTAATGGCCAAATTCTCAGAAATGCTAGCCACTGGGTTAGCCCATACTGCCTCACAGATTACGAGCTCCATTAAAGCTGAACTCCAGAACATTGGCACCCGGATTGAGGCGATCGAAAATACTATAGATCAAATGGTCGCTAGAGCCAATCAAAACACTGCTTGCATACAGACTCTACAAGATCAACTAGAAACAGCACTGAGTAAACTGGATGATCTTGAAAATAGAAGCAGACGCCTGAATTTCAGGATCAGGGGGATCCCTGAGACCATCACAGACATCCCAGACACAGTCAAAGCCTTTCTTAAGGATCTTCTCCCGGACATCTCTGACCACCGCTTGGAACTAGATCTGGCACACAGAGCCCTCCAACCGCCCCGCAAAGATGGCCTCCCCAGGGACGTTATCGTCAAGACACATTTTTATGGGGTTAAGGAGGAGCTCATGAAAAAGAGTAGGGGCATAGAGGATCTATCCATCCAAGGCCACAAGATTCAACTCTTTGCTGACCTCTCCCCCTTAACTATACAGCGCCGCAGAGCTTTGAAACCGCTTACACTGGCGTTATCGGCTAGAGCGCTGAAATATTGGTGGTCCTTCCCCTTCCGATTGAATTTTCAATTTCAGAACAGGACTCATAGCTTCTCCAACTTCCAGGAGGGTGAAGGCATGCTACTGAAACTGGGCATCATCACCAAGGACCCTTCCCCTGCTCCGTCCACTTCCAGAAGGGAATCTTCCAAGCGACCCCCACTGATCAGCCCAGTATCCTCAGTCGGGAACAAACAACAGACGAAACGCCACCATGATGTCAAGCCTCCATGATGTTTTTGTTGATTGCTGGGAACCTTCTCTTACTTGCCATTGAAGTTCAACCTTCTTCGCCTGCAAGGAGTCCGCATCCATTTTTGGCCCCTTTTTGGAACTGTTTTTCTCCCTCCCCCCTTTTCTTTTTTGTTTTTTTTTTTTTCTTTTTGGTCGCTATTTTTGTTATTTTCCATTGGACATTTCCTTTTACACTTTTTTCATTGCTGACCATGTTTTTAATTTTACACTGGTCAGGTCTTCATTTAAATGCTGGGACTATTGAGCATTGTTAACTGTTTATTTAGTTGCTGTATGGTCCGAAGCTGCTTTCCCCCCTCCCAGTACCTCCCCATCTTGCCTATTCCCCCCTAGCCTTCTCTCCTCCCTCCCAACCCCCTCCCCCTTAACCTGCCCCCTCTTCCCCTACCCTTTTGTGCTCTTCCCTTCTCCTAACCCCCCCCTAGCGCCCATTGGACAGCTACCCACCACATACATCTTGGGGTGTTTCTAGTAATTTAGTGTTTTTTTTTTCAGGAATGCCGGGCTGGGGCCCTATGGCCGGAGAGGCCTTAATGCGCCTCCTCCTGTCGGACGTAAGATGTTTTCATCTTGCATCCCTCAGGAATGCGCCCTGACTGGTTCAGGATGCGTTTGTACACCTGATAGGGAACCGGGGGTGACGCCCACGGTCTCCTCATCATCCTGCAAGACCACGCTCTTGCAGTTTTCTCCTTTCTTTGCTGTCCTCTACTCCCTCTTTTTCTCCTTTTACTGGACTTTTTTTCTTCCCTCCAGGTTCCTGCGGTCCAACTGGTTCACTACTGTACTTGCTCCGCCTGTTGACACTGTGACGAGACGCCCCCTGGGGAACCCTCGGGCCACCGACTGGCCGCTTGCACCAGCGTACTTCCTACCCATGCGACATGCAGCCTAATGTAAGTACGGTCTCCTCTCTACAGGTGGCATCACACAACACACAGGGCTTAAATTCTCCTGTTAAACATAGATAGGCATTTCAGCACTACCACTCACAAGAACTGGGGGTCCTCCTGCTTCAGGAGACTCACTTTCCGGCGTCCTATCAACCGACATATGTCCACCATAAATACCCCATGTTTTTTCTTGCCAATGCCCCCTCTAAACAGAAAGGGGTGGCCATATTTTTTGCAAAATCCCTCCCCTTCTTGCATCTACACACTGTTAGGGGCCCCCAAGGTCGTTACATTCTGGTCAAAGGCCATCTACACGTTGTTTTGTACACGTTTATCTCCTATTATGCGCCTAACAAAGGGCAGGTGAAGTTCTCTCTGAGATGCTTCGCCTCCTTTCTCCCCACTTCGAGGGTCGTGTTGTCATAGGGGGGGACTCTAACCTTGCCTTCGACTGCTCCCTAGACAAATCTATGTCCTCTTGCGGTAGGCTCCGTCGGCCCTCTAAACAGAGCCTTCGCATAGCCAGATCGCTTCATGCCCTAGGCCTGATAGATATATGCCGCGAATTGAACCCTTCTACCCGAGATTACACCCATTTTTCAGCCCCCCATAACTCACTGGCACGAATTGACCATATTTTCATCCCCACTACTGACATTCCCTCTGCCCAGAAGTCTAAAATCAGAGACGTCCCTTGGTCAGACCATTCTATGGTCACTTTGCAGCTCTCCTGCTCCTTTCCGCACAGGGGCCCTGCCCCTTGGAGAATAAATGATTCCCTTCTGAGCGATCCTGCGAGATGCTCCATGATAGAATCTGCACTTCGCAAATACTTTTCTCTGAATGATCTCCCCGACACCTCTCCTTCCACCTTCTGGGGGGCCCACAAGGCAGTCCTGCGGGACTACCTCATTCAACTGGGGGCAAAAGTTAAATGGGAAAGGCAAATTGACATTGCTCGTTTAGAAGATGAGTATACGCGCCTTCGTAGAGCTCACAAGCGCTTCCCCTCTTCTTCCTCCCTTACGGAATTGGATGCAGTTAAACTTTCGCTTAACCTGGCCCTTACCTCCAGAGCCAAAAAAAGCTCGCTCTTATGCATTCAGGGACAAACTGGGCACGAAATTGGCATCAAAACTCTCCCCAAAGTTTAGGGCGATCTTCCTGCCCAAAATCAAATCCCCCACTGGAGTTCTTACTAGCAATCCCAATTCCATCATGGATTCTTTTCACGCTTTCTATTCACAGCTTTATGCTGCACCTACGCCCCACACAAGGGATACCCCAGACTCTTTCCTGAACGACGTACCGCCCCCCGACTCACACCTTCGCATAGATCCCTTCTGGAATCCCCTATAGACGAACAGGAGGTGCTAGATGTCATCAAGTCTCTCCGCCCCAACTCCGCTCCGGGCCACGACGGTTTTTCTAATACTTATTATAAAGCAGTTGCGTCCGTCCTATCTCCTTATCTGGTCAGGTTCTTCAACACCGGGAAAGGATCCTTCCGATGTAGGAAATTACAGACCAATTTCTCTCATTAACAACGATCTCAAGATTATGACGAAAATTTTTGCTAACCGCCTATCCAGCTTTATTGCCAAATACATTATAAAAATATAAGTCCCGGGTAGGCAGGGACCGGACCAGGTAAGGAGGGTGGTGGACGCCATCTCTCTTTTGAACTCAGGGTGGGACGGAGGCCCGTCTCAATCTGGCTTTCTGCTATCCTTAGATCTACAAAAGGCTTTTGATTCCCTTTCTTTGCCTAGCAATAGACGGTTCACACTCAGGTGAGCGCCCATTTAAATTTTGCACCCGGGGCAGTAGTCCCATCTGACCCCCCCATGGTACGCAACTGGTCACACAGCGGGGTAGAGGGTGAGGCACTGACAAGCTCCAGGCACCCCCTCCTCCCAGTGAAGAGTAGGTAAGCCAGCAGCTGTGGCTGCTCCCTAGGCTGCAGTGTGCCCTATGCGGTTGCCTAGTTTGCCTAGTTGTAGCACCGGCCCCTAGAGTGCTAGGTGCAGTCAGCCATCCACATCTCACTATTGCACCTCTCCTCAGCTATAACCTCTGTGCCCCTTCCCCCCCACACCCACAACCCTCTCTCCTCTGCCCTCATCAACTTTCTGTAACTGACTCTTGTCTCCATCGCAGCCACAGCTTCCTTCCCTTTCAGTGCACTAAGTACACACTTATTTTCGGCTCCTGATCTCCTCCAGAAGGTATGAGATAAGGATTAGGGTGAAGCTCATCCCCTCCTCTCCTTGAACACGCTGCAGTCGGCCAGTCCAGCACTTGTCCAGACTCCAGTGCAGAGCAGGGAGGCTGATGAAAGAGCCATGGGAGAGATGTTACTTTCACTTTCAACTAGTGAAGTTCAGGGCTAACTGAGGCTGAAAAAAACCCTGGGGAGAGGATTAGACAACTGATCCTGACCCTTTGCAACTTTGTCCCACTGCTCTTTCCTTATACACTGGTTGCTTGGGGGGGCAGGTCTGGGTAACACCTTGGATTTGACAGCTGAAGTCTCTTTTTTTTATTAATATTTCTTTATTATTTTCTAAGATTAATACATTGTAACATCCATTTTTTTCCAAATACATTTATGGGATCATCATAAAATCATCACAAAATGCATACTAAACAATATATATTCCCCTATCCATGTCCCTAATATTCATTCCCTAGTCTCCTTTTTTGTTTATGTTATACAATTTTGTAAATAGATACGTTTTTTTCCTGCACTGATGAGCATTGATGAGGCCGCACTGACAGGCACTGATGAGGAGACACTGATGGGGTGGCATGAATATGCGGCACTGATAGGCAGCACTGATGGGCACTGATATGAGGCACTGATAGGTAGCACTGATATGCAGCATTGGTGGGCACTGATAGGCGGCACTGATAGGCGGCACTGGTGGTCAATAATGTGCACTGGTGGGGGGCACTGATAGATGGCAATGATGGGCACTGGTGGGCATCACTGATGGGGAGGGCACTGGCGGGCTCCCTGAGCCCTGATTGCCATCCCTGGTGGCCATAGTGGGCATCCCTGGGCATGGGTGGGCATCCCTGGGGTCATGGGTGGGCATCCCTGGTGGTTCAAGTGGCACCCCCCTAATGATCTGCACTGGTAATCAATGCTCTGATTACCAGTGCAGACCCCCCCCCCTGTCAGGAGAGCGGCAGATCGGCTCTCCTATACTCGTGCCTGTCAGGCACGAACTGAGGAAAGCCGATCAACAGCTCTTCCTGTGTACTATGTGACCAGCTGTGATTGGACACAGCTGTTCACATGGTAAAGAGCCTACGTCAGAGATGTGGTGTGTCAGAGTGACACCCCGCAGAACCGATCGCCGCTCTGCGCGCCCCCTTTCCCATTTTTTATGAAGGGCGGTACTGCCGTCGTTGCCATCATAATTTTATACACATTTGAAATATTATTCTTTATCTTTTCTGAAACACAAATTTGTTCAAAAGGCAATAACTCTTTTGCATCTCTTAACGGTTGTGGCAATGAGGCTACGAAATGCTTCAACTGGCAGTATCACCATTTATCTACCCTCCAATTCATTTTTTTCTGCAATTCTAATAAAGTGATAATTTTCCCATTTACCAAAATATCCTTTAATCGTGCATCTACATCTCCAATCCAGTTCCCGTGTAACTTCCCCTCTCCTGGTGGGAAGAATTTTGTGTCTTGTAAGGGAATCAACGGTGCGTTATATTTCCAATTTTCTTTTTTATATATTAAATCCCATATTTTCATTGCCTGACGTGTAATTACGTGTATTTTTTAATTTGATTTTCTATACTGTGGTGGTATCCACATGATTTTTCCTAGTTGTGTATCACTCATAGTGCATTCTATTTTCACCCAGCATTTCTCACTCTTTTCTTTACCCCATTCCAACACCCGAGAGTACTGAAGCTTGGTAATATTTTTTGAAATCGGAGATCGCTAATCCCCCTTGTGATTTTCTTTTACTTAATACTGCGTATTGTATTCTAGGTTTTTTATTTTTCCATACAAACCTTGTTACAATCGATTTCAATATCTTAAAAAATACCTGGGGTATAGGGATTGGGATCATTTGAAACGTATACAATATCTTTGGGAGAATTGCCATTTTTATAATGTTTATTCTTCCCATCCACGACAGAGCCCGAGTTGTTCATTTATTAACTTCAGTTTTTATTTCATTCAGAAGGATATAGTTTACCTTGTACATTTTCTCAGGGGTCGATGTTAATTTAATTCCTAGGTATCTCAATTCTGATCTTCTCCACACAAAAGGAAAATCACTTTTTAGATCCTCTTCCTACTGTTTACTCATTTTGATACTCAAGATCTCTGACTTTGAAGGATTAATTTTTAAATTGGATAGATCTCCGTAGTATTTCAGGTTTTTCATCACATTTGACAGGGTAAACCTTGGGTTGATGACGTAGAGCAACACGTCGTCCGCGAAAGCCGCGACCCTATGCTCTACCTCTCCAACCACCACTCCCCTAATATCTGGACTTCCCCTTATTGTTGCCAAGAGGGGTTCCAGGGATAGTACAAATAACATCGGTGAAAGTGGACACCCTGTCTCGTTCCATTATACATTTCAAATGGCTCTGAAAGTATCCCATTGATTTTTACTCTTGCTGTTGGGTGACTGTATAATGTTCTTATCCAGGCCATCATTCTCGATCCTATTCCCAACTCCTCTAGGGTTTTTATCATGAACTCCCAGTTGACCCTGTCAAATGCTTTTTTAGCATCTATTGACAGTATCAAACCTGGGTGTCCATTTTTTATCATCTGTTGTATTAGAAGGATGGTCCTTACTCTGTTGTCCCTTCCCTGTCTCCCGGGGATGAATCCCACCTGGTAGCAATGCACCCATTCCTTCATTAACCCCTTCAGCCTTGTTGCTAAAATTTTTGTAAACAATTTTGTGTCAGCATTAAGGAGTGAAATGGGCCTATAGCTAGAGCACAATGTTGAATCCTTCTCTTCTTTCAGTATAAGATTAATAGATGCAAAAGAGCTTCTTTACTCATCTCAAATTGTGACCCTAGACCATTCAGATATCCTTTAAGTTTAGGAACTAATATTTCTCTGAACCTCTTATAGTAGCTAATTGTAAACCCATCTGGGCCTGGGCTCTTTCCTGCTATGGTGTTTTTTGTGGCTCTTCCTATCTCTTCTTCAGTCCTCTTCTAGGTATGCTATTTTTTCCTCGTCTACTTTAGTCATCCTCGCTTCTCTCAAATATTACTCATTTTTTTTCCGCTCTATTTGATTCCTTCTCCTGTTTGTCCTCTCCTCTTACTGCATATAGACTTCCATAATATCTCTGGAATTCTCTTGCTATCTCTGTCGTTGAATGCACTAATTCCCCGCTTTTGGTCTTTATTCTATCTATATAGTTTACTGTTTTCTTTTTTTAAGGACTCTTGCCAAATTTTTTCCGATTTTATTACTCTCCAGGTACCTCTCTTTAGCTATTCTAATAAACTCCTGTCTACTTTCCTGGTCCAATAGCTCCTTTAATTCATCTCTTTTTACCTCTAATAACTGGGTTGAGTCTACGTCTTGTGTTTTCTTGTGCCTTTGTTCTAACTCAGAGTTCTCTTTTATTAGTCTTATTTTATTAGTCTTTATTTTTAGTTCTTTCTTTTTTCTTTGTGCCCCCTTTGCAATTAACACTCCCTGAATATATGCTTTATATATATGCCTCCCATTCAATATCTTTTGAAGTTTCCTCAATCTAATTAACTTGGAAATAAAGTTCCAACTCTTTCTCTATTTCCTTTCCCCAGATTTTATCCCTCATCAATTCCTCATTGATTCTCCAGGAACTCGTTTTAGGTTGGCCTCCTAAAAATCTCATCCTCAATGTGACGGGGGCATGGTCTGACCAGGTCCTGACCTCAATCTTCATTCCAATTACCCTTTCTATCCATCTATGTTCAATCATCATATAATTGATTATTGAATATGTCCCGTGTACAGCTGAGCAGAATGTAAAATCCCTGGATGCAAAATTCTCCAAATGTCTGATAATTGACACTGAAATAATTTTTCTTTAATCTCTTTATCTGGGCATTTCTGCTCCTCTGTACACGCAAAGTACTGTCCACTTCTGGGTCGAGGCATAAGTTCAGGTCTCCAGCCAAGATCACACCCCCCTTCCTGAAGTCCATTACCTTCCCCAAATAACCTGCCAAGCCGTCATTGGGACAATATACCAAAGGGTTACTTCCTCTCCGAATAGCTTCCCCTTCAAAAAAAGGAATCTCCCCTCTGGGTCCGTAGGCCTATCTTCCAAGGAGAACCTCATTCCTTTAGCTAACCCAATGGCCACCCCCTTTGATTTTTTCTTAAATGAGTCTGCATAATACCATGTGCGGTGATCTCTGGAATATAGCCTAATGTTTGATGCGTGGGTAATGTGAGTCTCCTGTAAAAATATTATATCTGCAGCTAAGTATTTAACTTCCTTCAAAATCTTATGTCTTTTTTTCCGGTGAGTTCAGGCCTCTGACGTTAAATGTAACAAAATTTACTGCTGTCATCTATCTGTTATGTTTTCTACTCTTTTACACTCTTCCTCTTTCTTCATCTCGTCTCTTCTTCCTCCTACTCCCTTACTACAGGTCTGACACACACAGGGTCAGACAGGGGCAGAGGGACCCTGAAAAAGACTCTGCAGAGACCAAAAGATAGCTATCATTCTATGAGGCTTTTTCCTACTTTCCCCCTCCCTCCCCTCCCAATCCCATCCCCCCCTCCCCCTCCCACCTTTCCAGGATATCACTACCCAGGTTGTATTCCCTCATCTATCAGGGCCACCTAGTCGAATACCCCCCCATCAAGCCACACCAATTTAGTTCCTTTAATTCTTTTTCGAGATTGTTTTTTTTTCTTTGGCATTTCTCACCACTGAGTGTCTTCCACTTCCTCCATCTCTTCCTTCCCTAAATCTGTCCATTCAGGTATTTTCATCATTGGGAGATTCAACCTATCACGAAAGTCTTTCAGTTCTTCTGGGAATCTCAACTTTATTGTCTTTCCTTCTTTTCGTACTCCAAGACAAGCCAAGGGTTTAGGGTTCCTTTTCCTAGCTAAGGTTTCTTGTGATACGTCCGCATACACCTGTATATCTACCCCCTCATATCTTAAAGGAGGTCTACTCCTTAGTCTCTCCCAAATCTGTGCTCTAACTTCATACCTATAAAACCTTACTATAACGTCTCTTGGTGCTTCTCTAGATGAATTCAATGGTTTTCTAATCCTATGGATTCTTTCAAACTCCATCTTTTCTGTTTCTGCTTTCCCCAAGATTGGGTTAAACACAGTTTCAATCATTCCTTCCAACCCTCCCTCTTTTTCCCTTTCAGTGAGACCTTGGATCCTCAAGTTTCTTCTCCTATCTCTATTTTCTTGATCTTCTATTTTATAAAGCATATCCCTTTGAACCTTCCGGAGCTTCCTCATTTGTTCTTTTACTGATTTAATCTCTTTTGTGTGCTTGTCTAGTATACCTTCAGTTTCTTCTACTCTTGTCAGAATTTGACCTAAGTCCTCATGAAGGGTTGCCATCCCCGTTTTTATAGTGAGTTCCAAATTAGTAAACATCTCCACCATCTCAGACTTTGTGGGTGGTTGATCTTTTACACCCTGTTCTTCCTCCATTACTATTTCCCCATCTCTTTCCATGTGCGTACTGTCCTTAGATAGATTGGGGCTGCTTATTCCACTTGCTCCTAATGTTTTCTGATTTAGGGGCTTTTTACTGCCTTCAGAGGTTTATTTTGATTTTGTTCCTGTTTGTCTTTCACCATTCGGTGAAATAACTGCTGCACTTGAGGTGGTACTGTTTATGTTGACCTGGATGCCAAATTTCATCTCATGCCTAGTTAATCACGTTGTATGCTAAATTGTGTTATTACCATTGTCATACCTCCCAACAGTCCTGGATTGGATGGGACTTTCCCGCATTTACACCTGTGTCCCACTGCCCCGCTGTACAGGAGTGTTGTCCCACATAATCCTGTTAATTTTTAACTTTTAGCTCACCTGCAGCAGTGTGAACATCCAGCACAGGCAGGGATATTGGCGAACAAGCCAGCTGGGTGTGCACTGTGCAGCCACAATTGAGACTTCAGCTGTCGAAGGAGGGGCCTGATGATGACGCCGGCTAGGTGCGGCTGGTGATCGCTGGGGGCATCCCATCCAGAAGAGAAGGAGTGATCTATGGCGGTGTGCAGCTGAGCCCTGTACCCCCCCCCCCCCGTATGGTGACAGGCTCTCGCTCCCTTTACACACCCCCATCTAGCACGGGTGGCGGCAGACATCCGGAGAGGCGCCGAACGGTGAGCGGAGAGGGCAGCTGGAAGGTGGAGCCGTAAGATGCCGGGAGGACACGTGTGCCCGGCGGGGATTCTGAGACTGGCGGGCTCTACAGGGGCCAAACTGGGAGTTAGTTCGGCAAATTACAGCACAGACAGTCAGGAGCAGAGGGACACCAGCCTTTTGAGATCTGAGAGGAGTCTGGAGCTGGAGAGCGGGACCCCAGGACAGGGAAGCCCGGAGGAGGTGAGAGGGGTGTGAACCCCCCATACTTTAGCCTAAAGGATAAATTCTGTTAAAATCTGAATGTGACTTCTGACACCCGGCCCAGGGATGGATTAGGTGGATGTATTGATGGGACATAATGAGTGACATTATATGCTGCAAAGCGGAGAGTTAAAAAGTGATTGTGTCATTTAATCAAGGTACCTACACCACCTTAAGCTTGGGGGCCAGCAGAGGTTTTTTTTTTTTCTTTTTCTATTTCTATGAAGGATGCTAAGAGTAGGTTAACCCTCACAGTCATTCCACACTAAGATTCGCCTTCTAATGCCTACATATGAAATTAAAGTGAGAAGCCAGTAAAATATTGACATTATCCCGCCTTTATCGGGTGGACGATAGGTGGACTAAGACATACACCAGGTATGAGGGGCGAAGAGGAAATTTAAATTAAAGTGATCTGCTCTTCCAGCGTCCCCTCCTTCCCTCATTTCTTCGGGAGAGGCCATTGTGTAAGAATTTATTTTCTCTAACCACCATTCAGTGACCAGCACTCCTGCTCCTCTATTTCCCCCTCTTTACCCCACCCCCTTAGGGATACCATTGTGTCAGCATTTGCCATTTCTAACCACCTTTCAGTAACCAGCAACTCACTCAATACCATTTAAAACCACCTTTTTGATGCAAAAATAAGATGAAACCCTACAGGATGGACTCTGAATAGACTCTGAACAGAAGTGGTATATTTGAAATAGGGTCCGATACCAGAGACCGGAACAGCAGAAAGTAAAGGAACCATAATGAGGTACAAGCCAGCAAAAGAGGGATGAGGGAAAACCGCAAAGGTTAGCGCAAGCCCGGGGACTATTAAAAAATATATGACCCTAGAAGGAGCTAGTGATAATGCGAATGGTGATGGTTTCATCTTGACAGGCTGTTCAGCCAATTGGACTCCAGCTGTTCCAAATCTAGGGAACGCCAAACCAACAAATTAACCACCTGAGGAACACTTACCTCCATTGGGCTTGTTTTGAGGCCCCACAGCATCAGTCAGGCTCCAACCTATCCTGCTTTGTTTTTATTAGAGCAAGCATTCAGTATCCATGTGCAGTCAACCATAAAACCACCCAAAGTCACCCCTGGTGAAGAAGCAGTGTCTTCGAAACATGTCGGGCATCGACTTTGGATTGGGTGGTTGGTTCTGACACTATGTTTACATTTTATGCTTGCATATGTTTTTAACGTATATTATGTATTTTTCAAATGTTTAATAAAATTCATATATTTTTTCAAAACTTTTTTGCTAACAATTTTTTGTATATTTGTGCCTAAAAAATCGCAACCCAAGGGGAAAACCATATACTTTTTGCCTATTATTTAGGGATGTGGCACATGCTATAGAAAACCTCGTCAAGAACAATACATTGGTCTTAAATAAAAGAAGGATGGTAGCAGGGGAACAAAAGGGGATTACAGAATAATTATTAAAGGAGGGGCAGTCCTTTGAAATGTTTTTCTACTGGCAGTCACAGGGCCCTTTGAGAGTAATTTGCATAGTCCTAGTTAACTTGCATGCAGTATAAGTACAATATACTGTAGGTACGGTATAGTCTCGGCACAGATGCAAAGGTAGATGTGGTTCAGATGTGGTAAAGATTTGGTATACTGTGGTATAGGCATGGTATAGGTGTAGTCTTGGTTTGGAATAAGTTCTGAATAGAGTGTGGTACGGATTAGGTGCACTTGGTCCCGTGCTCCCAGTGGCTTATCCTTGCTAGCAGTATTAACCCTGGGATGCTGTGGTGACCTCTCTCTGTAGAAGGAGTACCTTCTACAGTTATCTACTGGTGATCAGCAGTGGGAAGTAAAAGGTGAGTGGATGCTCCAGTCTCCCTGCTGCAGTGGTGTAGGTGCTGTGTTGTGGGTGGGTGCTACTCTGCCCTTGGGTGTTCATACTCCCAGACCCAGTCTCAGGCTCGGATCTGCGCTGGTATGGTTTCCCACACATTCAAGTGGTATATGGTATCAGTGGCTCATAACAAGTGATATAGCACTACTATTGGGTACGAAGTATTACTTTCAATGATTTCATGTGGTATTGTATGTTTTTACACTCAAACTGGTGTGTCAGAGGGCCTGAGTTTCATAAATGGCCAAAAACACTACCTATATTAGATAACAACAAAACAGAAAGATAAAGCTACAATACTGGCAATATAAGAGACCATTATGAGGAAATAAATAAGTTGCAATGTCTAGATCAATTTCTGTTAAATCCTTAAAAAGGACAAAAGATTGTAAACAATTCTGATTCTTTATCTACTTTCTCCTTAAAATCATTATTTGTTAAGAACCACTGAAACCATATAGTACTTGAAAGTGTATACCCAGCTATAAACATGTAAAGGCTCACTTCTGTGTTTCTGCTCCTATGCATTTCCTAGTTCAGCTTGGCTGTATCCAACTAAGTTGTCCAAGGAGTTGTTTTGGCAATGCTTGGTTTTCCTATGACTACCCTAGTATTGCTAGTAGACTAATAAACTCGCTCATCCATGTCTTTATGGACCTTGCTTTGTGCACTGGTCCAAATCATTTAGTGGAGGAGGGATTATGGTATGGAGTTGTTTTTAAGGGGTAAGGCTTTGACCCTTAGTTCCAGTGAAGGGAACTCTTAAGGTGTCAGCATACCAAGACATTTTGGACAATTTCATGCTCCCAACTTGTGGGAACAGTTTGGGGATGGTCCTTTCCTGTTCCACAAAGAAAGGTCCATAAAGACATGGATGAGCGAGTTTGGGGTAGAGTAACTTGACTGGCCTGCACCTCAACTAGAACACCTTTGGGATGAATTCGAATGGAGACTGAGAGCCAGGCCTTCTCGTCCAAAATTAATGCTTGACCTCACAAAAGCGCTTCTGGAAGAATGGTCAAACATTTCCAGAAGAGTTGAAGCTGTTATAGCTGCAAAGGATGGGCCTACTCAGTATTGAACCCTAAGGACTAAGACTGATATGTTACTAAAGAAGTTAAGGTGCGTGTAAAGGCAGTGTAAAATATACACATCTGGCAATATAGTGTGCGTGTGTGTATATATATATATATATATATATATATATATATATATATATATATATATATAATATTTTTTTTTTTTTCCGCTGTAATTCCTGAGTGGATGTGATAATAATCGTTCTAAAATTAGCTCCTGCTTTAAGTTATTATTCTGCTCACTCTCTCACTTGGTTTGTTTGATAAAACTGTGATTAAAAGGCTGACAGCAATTTACAGCTTCCCTGTATCCCCGTGGAAAGCCAGTATTATGAATACTAGGGAAATATCAAGTGTTGGGGCAAGAGGTCATGTACTGAGGTAGGAAGGTTGTAAGCTCAGGAGAACCATTTGTGTTTTAGATTGATTACTATATGAAACTATTGAAATATACAGAGGTGGCATAAAAACTGCTGACTAAAGGCACATCTGTAACATGATGTCAGTTATTTTACTCTATTACATTCTTATTTGCATTTAAAGGAGAAAAACACCTATCATACTAAAGGGTATAAAAATATGTCATATCAAGTTGGTTGCACTTTTTTTTGCCTAAATATGGTCTGTGTAATACCTAGACTGTATGTTACAAATTATTTGCAAATGACTTTTAAATAGGCAAAGTTATCCTATCTTGCTTCTGAATTGCATTGTCTACAACAATAACTTGCTGATCTGAAACATAGCGAAATTCAACTTTTCTACATTTAGCTTAATTTTCCACTTTTTTATTGTTCTGACATAATACACAGCATATTACTGAGATCTTTTCATAATGTCCCATGTCATAAAGAGTGTACACTTCAAATTATTTAAATGCAGGATCCAGGGATGCAAAGCAAGGGTGGTAACAACTAAGCCACTGTGCTGGGTCTGATGTAGTTTTGTATTTTAATACATAAAAATCACACTGATCTTACAATTACTTTGAAATGGTTGTTGGTAAATGTTTTGTTAAAGCATCACTAAACTGTATATGATTTATTATGTGCTTCAAGTTTTTTTTTTTTTTTTTTTATTCCGTCCGGCTCTTGTCTTCCCCCCCCCCCCCCCCCCCTGCCAAGAATCATTAGGCCTATATAGGATGTAACTCAGTTTCTTAATCAAGTAATCCCATGCTTTTAAGATAGGCGCAACAAAAAAGGGCAGAGAGGCATGTGAGTGATGAGCAGGAGAAAGTATTCAAGGCAATAATGTCAATGGAATTGGAGATATTACATTTTCAATTCAAACCCACTGTCTGATAAATATATTGTATAAAAGCTGAACGTGAAATGCAAAAAGAAAAAATAAGAGAGTGTTATAGGTAATGTTTGCAAAACATATATAAAAAATCTAATTAAATAAAAAGAATATTAATGTTAAACAAGGCTATCCTACCAAACCAGGAGTGAGAAAGGACAAACCACTGTTTAAACTTCTCTTGTGTCAAAAAAATCAGTGGCTGATAATTAGGACTGTAGAGGGTATCCAGAAAGGGGGAGAAATAAATCCCGAGACATTTCATAGCCTTAAAGACTAAATTCACCCTTTTACACAGAATTTCACATTTGATATTAAATAGAAGCATTTTCTTCTGGTCTTTTCTACCCAAACCATGCCAAAATGTGCTTATCTCTCACTTGCCTAGTCAATGGCAGCTTTGAATCTCCACATCTCTGTTCAAAATACATAAAAATGAGATCTGAGCCTATCACTCCCTGTATCATATGGTCACCCAGGAAACTTCATATCCCATCATGCACTCTATTACTGCATAACAGAATAGGGCATGTTTTACCACTCTGGACCACACCTCTCTCTTCACCATATCACTTTTTTTTATATTTCCACCCACTTTCTCACTTCTTCTTTTAACCACTTAAGCCCCAGCCCTATTTCGGACACTTTTTGTTAAAATCAGTATTTTTTCCTGGAAAACTACTTAGAACCCCCAAACATTATACATATTTTTTTAGCAAAGACTCTGGAGAATAAAATGTCGGTCATTGCAATATTTTTTGTTATGGGGTATTTGCGTCTTTAAAACGCCATTTTTTTGGAAGATTTTTAAAAAAATCACATTTCACTGCATCTAAAAAATACTAAACAGTAAAGTTAGCCCATTTTTTTGTATATTGTGAAAGATAATGTCACGCTGAGTAAATAGAGACCCAACATGTTACGGTTTAAAATTGCGCACACCCGTGGGATGGCGACAAACTACGATCAATAGAGATCTCAATAGGCGACGCTTTAAATTTTTTTAACGGTTACCAGTTTAGAGTTAGAGTGTAGCTCTTTTTTTTAATTATTGCTCACGCTCTGGCAATCGCGGCGATACCTCACATGTGTGGTTTGTGCAGCGATTTCATTCGCGGCTCGACTTCCGTATACGTTTTTTTCGTGCGCAAGCTAACGGTGACGGTTTATTTTTTTCCTATTTATTTTATTTTTTTTTAACTTTATTACAGGTTTTTTAAAAAAAAATAAAAATCTGATTACTTTTATTGCTGTCACAAGCAATGTAAACATCCCTTGTGACACCAATATGCAGTGACAGGTACTCTTTATGGAGGGATCAAGGGTCTAAAAGGAGCCCTGAGCAAAGTCGCGGAAGGCGGCGGGAGGGGGGGGGGGAGTCCCCTCCCGCTCACCCGGGTAACGATCAAACGGCTCCCGAGCCGCATCGGTCGTTACCGACGGAAAGCCGACCGTCGGCTGTTAACCACGGTACCGGAATGGTGCCTCTAGCTAGAGGCATCATCCCGGTATACTCCAGCAAAATCTGCCGACGTAGATCTACGTCAGTTTGCGGTAAGTGGGTAAAGTGGCCATACACTGGACAATCTGATTACACAATCTCCTATAGATCTACCATCAACTATAGTACAATGATTTCGTGTGGCCACCAGGCTGATCCCTCAGTGCTGGCAACACTCATATGTTTATTTCCCAAATGTGAGACTGAGAGGACCCTGCGCTTATGGAAAAAGTGCTTGAGTGCAACAATATACTAGTGAATTGTGTGTAAAAAGCTGCTAGCTGCAGTGTAAAAGTGCTGAGTGCTCTTTTGAAATGTGTACAACTGTGATTTGCAGCGCTGCTTAAATTGGTTTATAAATATATCAAAAATTCATATAAAATACTAGAATGAATGAAATACTTCATATAAATTAAATAAATAATACAATACATAAAACTCATAAAGTGCTGTAGTATTGGTGAAAATAAATATATGGCTCAATGTCCATTATATCATCGTGTTGCCGTGATGAATCTTTTCACTTGAACTCATGCAGGTGCTAAAGTGCTTGATTTGTGCTTTGTTCGGGGTCTCCCCCTTTGGTTATCTACTCACCGATAGATGGTAGTTTTCAGGCATGTAAGGATAGTTGTGCCCTGCTTCTCCGCTTGATGTATAATTATTTCTGTGAGTATTAATTCCTCCCCGATGTCCTCATGAAAAGAGAGTCATTCATGGTGAAGATCGTTTAAAAAGGGGGGTGTTTATTGAAAAAACAATGGGAATATACTCACAAACATCGTCCTCTGTAGCTGTAGCTACAGAGGACGATGTGCTACACATCGAAACGCGTCTAGTGATTGGTCGAGCGTATCACGTGACCTCCGGCCGGTGTAGTGGATGCTGCGGGAGCAGTCAGCCGCCGAGCCGCTCTCTTCATTCATTCATTTTTTTTGCATGATATTATACTATGTTTGTGAGTATATTCCCATTGTTTTTTCAATAAACACCCCCCTTTTTAAACGATCTTCACCATGAATGACTCTCTTTTCATGAGGACATCGGGGAGGAATTAATACTCACAGAAATAATTATACATCAAGCGGAGAAGCAGGGCACAACTATCCTTACATGCCTGAAAACTACCATCTATCGGTGAGTAGATAACCAAAGGGGGAGACCCCGAACAAAGCACAAATCAAGCACTTTAGCACCTGCATGAGTTCAAGTGAAAAGATTCATCACGGCAACACGATGATATAATGGACATTGAGCCATATATTTATTTTCACCAATACTACAGCACTTTATGAGTTTTATGTATTGTATTATTTATTTAATTTATATGAAGTATTTCATTCATTCTATTATTTTATATGAATTTTTGATATATTTATAAACCAATTTAAGCAGCGCTGCAAATCACAGTTGTACACATTTATTTCCCAAAGACAACCTCTGGATATGATGCTGAGTACAAACACTCAACTTCTTTGGTCGACCATGGCGAAGCCTGTTCTGAGTGAAACCTGTCCTGTTAAACCGCTGTATGGTCTTGGCCACCGTGCTGCAGCTCAGTTTCAGGGTCTTGGCAATCTTCCTATAGCCTAAGCCATCTTTATGTAGAGCAACAATTCTTTTTTCAGATCCTCAGAGAGTTCTTTGCCATGAGGTGCCATGCTGAACTTCCAGTGACCAGTATGAGAGAGCGAGAGCGATAACGCCAAATTTAACACACCTGCTCCCCATTCACACCTCAGGCCTTGTAACGCTAACAAGTCACATGACACCGGCTAATTGGGCCCAATTTGGACATTTTAACTTCAGGCTGTACTCACTTTCATTGCCAGTGGTTTAGACATTAATGGCTGTGTGTTGAGTTATTTTGAGGGGACAGCAAATTTACACTGTTATACAAGCTGTACACTCACTACTTTACATTGTAGCAAAGTGTCATTTCTTCAGTACACCTAAGTGCGTTTGACCCACATGTAATATTGCTAAGGGGTCCTGGCAGTCTGGAAGTATCAGTGGAAGTGTCCATGGGGAGTGGACCCCCTCACCATTGCGCCTTATCTTTTTGGCACGGATTGTCACCAGTTTGTACAATAAAGAGCACTTAAGCATATTGCACCTTCACTGGCTACTTGCTTAAGGACTTTTTTGGAACGTTATTTATGCACCATTGTATGATATATTGATTTGCCTTCTATCACGCATATGTATTTGCACCTGATTTCACAGCACTGTATGATTCAGATTAGGATGAATTATTTAATTTATTAATTTACTATTTGCAATATTGCACAGTTTTCACCCACCTATACAAGAATTTTGGCATCAGTCACTTTATATATTCCGATATGCGCTGTGTGTCCTTTTTTGTCATTTTTTAATTACTTTTGAACAGCAGCATTTTGGATTGAGGGTAAACATCATACATCCATAGCGCAGTATTAGTACACATTTTTGATTTCTTCAGTGTTGTCACATGAAAAGATATAATAAAATATTTACAAAAATGTGAGGGGTTTACTCACTTTTGTGAGATACTGTATATATATATATATATATATATATATATATATATATATATATATATATATACATTGCTCAAAAAAAATTACAGGAACACTTTGAAAACACATCAGATCTCGATTGGGAAAAATATCATGCCGGATATCTATACTTATATGGACTGGTTAATGTGTTAGGATCGAAAAGATGCCACATCATTAGATGGAAATGAAAATTATCAAACTACAGAGGGCTGAATTCAAAGACACCCCAAAAAAATGATGTAGCAGGCTAGTCCATTTTGAAGAAATTTCACTGCAGCAACTCAAAATGGTAATTAGTCATTTGTAGGGCCCCCACGTGCTTGTATGCATGCCTGACAACATCGGCGCATGACCCTAATGAGACAAGCTGAAGTGTAACCTGGCGGTATCGGATGGACTGAAACATAATGTTTCAGAGGTATTCTATTGGACTTAGGTCAGGCAAGCGTGAGAGCCATTCAATGGTATCAATTCCTTCATCCTCCAGGAACTGGCTGCATACTCTCGCCACATTAGGCCGGGCATTGTCATGCACCAGGAGTAACCCAGGACCCACTGCACCAACATAGGGTCTGAAAATTGGTCCAAGGATTTCATCCCGATACCAAATGGCAGTCAGGGTGCCATTGTCTAGCCTGTATAGGTCTGTGCGTCCTTCCATGGATATGCCTCCCTAGACCATCACTGACCAGCCTCCAAACCGGTCATGCAGAACAACAGGCAGCATAACGTTCTCCACGGCTTCTCTGAATCCTTTCACACCTGTCACATGTGCTCAGCGTGAACCTTCTGTAATTTGTGAAAAGCACAGAGTGCCAGTGGCAGACCTGCCAATTCTGGTGTTCAATGGCAAATGCCAATCGATCTTCATGGTGCTGGGCAGTGTGCACAGGGCCCACTAGAGGATATCAGGCTCTCAGGCCACCCTCATAAAGTCTGTTTCTGAATGTTTGGTCAGAGACATTCACACCAGTGGCCTGCTGGAGGTCATTTTGTAGGGCTATGGCAGTGCTCATCCTGTTCTTCCTTGCACAAAGGAGCAGATACCAGTCCTGCTGATGGGTTAAGGGCCTTCTACAGTCCTGTCAAGCTCTCCTAGAGTAACTGCCTATCTCCTGGAATCTCCTCCATGCTCTTGAGACTGTGCTGGAAGACACAGCAAACTGTGTCTCCTGGCAATGGCACGTATTAATGTGCAATCCTGGAGGAGTTGGCCTTCCTGTGCAACCTCTATATATATTTTACACCTGCCTATCCGATTAGGCAGGCTCTTTGCACTAAATAGTTGATGGTAGATCTAAAGGACATTGTACAATCAAATTGTATAGTGTATGGGCGCACTTGTTTTTAGTACTACAGCTCTGCTCCACATAGGCTGTTATGTGATCACTCTTACACACTGTGTCAAATGAACAATCTATGTAAGAAGAAGGTAAGGTACAAAATGATCGATCAGCAGAGGAACACACTGGCTGTGTATTCAGTGAGAATGGTGCTCACTGACGATGTCTGAATGTAATCTCCTGGAGGGGTAGGGCAGGTACAGGGTGTGTGTTAAAAAGGTCAGCTGCTGAAGTACTTCTTTCTAAGGGTTTTCACATCCCAAATACCAGGACTAATAACAGGAAATAATGGAGCACTTTTGCCACACGGGACAGAACCCCAGAGCAATGCAGCTCTGTGAATCCATCATATTGCCCCCACTTTAGAGCCATTTTACCCAGTATACGCAACGCACCTAAATTCACCGCTGGGTGGTCCCAGTGTGAGACATTTGGGGCCTATGTTGGGAAGCCAGCGATGTGTTTCACCTATTGCCAATGGCGGGCATTGTTTTTAGACTAAATAACAGCTATGCTTGGTGTCATTCATTGATGAACAAATATTAAGCATTTTTCCTCTGCTTACCCCTAATTAAAGACATCCATTGTGCCTGAGAAGCCTCAGGATGAAGAGGACCGACAATTGCACCAAACTTTTGTTCATTCATTGAATATTCAGCTGTTATTATTGATCATCTTAACGATTTGGTTTTTGTTATCCTTTTATGTGTTCTTAAAAAACTTTGTGATTTTATGGATTTTACTATCTTGTTGCCCTTAAAGTCACACTATAGGGGGTAGTTTCTACATTCAGGAAATAATGGAGGAGATTTCCACAGGAGACACCCAAGGCTGAGTTAGTGCCTGCTCTAGACTATATAGAAAATGTTTTCTTTTTTTAAAAAGAGTTACATGGTATATTCGAACATAGGGAAGCAGGAATATAGAAAAAAAAGGTAAACTTTTAAGTTACTAATGGAAGTGAGACTTTTTTTGAAGGTCAGTTACAGATTCTGCAGTCAAGGAAATATTTAGTGCCTTGGTTTTATGAGTATTAACTTTAAAATTGCTGAAGGTAGCGAAAGTTTGCAATGTAATTTGAGAATTGGAAACAAAAAGTAAGAGAGCATCTGCAAATAATCCCATTCCCACTCCAGGTCACTGATGCGCACACCCTGTATAGATTAATTTTATCTAATAGCATTTGACAAATGCTCCATGGCATGTGTATACAAAAACAGTTCAAGGGGCAACTCTGTCATGTACCGTTTCATTGAATTATCAGATCAGAGAATATGCCATTTATCTTAACCCTAGCAGTACAGGCCTGATATCATGGCAAATATTTTCAATATATGTTTGGGGGGGGGGGGGGGGTAAACCATTTTGGGTTGGTGTTGCAGACATAAATGACCAGTTCAAATGCTCAAACATTTGCCTTTTCAGCTTCTAATGATAATCGGCAAAGAGGTATTTTATTCCTTTTGGCATGGGTCAAAAAGAAAGTACGCGTCTTAACTGAATTGTCTCTCACCTCACGTCTAGACACAAAACCAACCTAGTCTAAACGGACAAGGGAAGGAAGAAGGGATGCAAGATCTCCAACTATAAATTTAACATACATTTTCAAGTCTAAATTTTTTAGGAAAAATGGGTCTGTAACTAGGGCAGAGGGAAATATCCTTACCCTTTATACAGGGTGAGCCATAATTATGTCCAACTTTTTTTCAGCCTTTTTCAAAGTCAATGACATTAACTGAAAATGATGTAAGGGGCATAATAAGGTGGCCCAGTCCAGGCTTTCATTAAAATTCAACACATGCACCAGTATTAGCAACATATTTCTCAAAAGTAGAGTTAATGTTCTGCATGGCCCTTTGCAATATTTTACTTGACACTTTTCCACTCCCCTCTTGAATTACATCTTGAATTACCTCTTCTAAACGGGTTACATTCTGAGGCTTCCTGGCATACACTTTTTCTTTAAGGTAAACCTAAAGAAAAAAGTCTAATGGTGTAAGGTGTGGAGGTCTTGGTGGCCACTCAACATTCCTACGATGCCCAATGACTGGCTCCGATGGAATGGACAAATTCCTTGAGCATGTTCATGTATCTGTTAGCATTCATTGTTGCCTGCAAAATGTATAGGTTGACAAGCATAACATCATGAACGACATGCCACAAAGTCAGTGCCAGAATTGGATCTTGGGTGGCCCAGGGCAACACAAGTTCAGGGCTTCTCAACATAGTAGTTAAAGGATATGCTCACTTAAAAAAAAAAAAAAAAATACAATTTTTTTCAAGGTAAAAAAAATATGCATTTAATATTCTTTTTCTTTAGGAGCCTGCAGAGCATTGCACTACTTCCCACATGGGCAGACAGTTACTGGAGAGTGCAGTTCTTTGAGAACTACAAGCCATCTGCCACAATGGCAGACAGTGCTTGTAGATCATTTGTTAACAGAACTCTGTGAATTAATTATGTGGCTGTGTGGGTGGAGCCCCATGACAGCAGATGTGATGTGTGGATATAAGCCCACACTGACAATAAGGCTGCAATCAGGGGTACAGGGGGAACTTGCTGAACATGTTGGCAGGTGATGGCCTTCTTATTTTTGGCCACAGTGGTAGCACCCACAACGTAAAGGACAAACCTTTTGGGCATACCAGCTCTTGCTCTGTACCTCTCACCCTCTTCCTCTCAATGCACAGGTGGGAGCCAGTGGCCAGATCCTCAGCCCATCCTCCTGGTTTCACAGGTGTACCCCCTCACTCCCGGGAGTCTCAAGAGGCAAACTTTATTCCCCAAGGGCTCAATAGCCAGACGGCAAGGCGGCATCACTGCAACTTTATTCTCTCACTTCATTTGCTATATTACCTGAATGACTCATACAGAGGACGCAAGCAGATAAACCTCTTCTTTAATGAAGATATACACTATATAACAGTCAAACAGACCTGGGGCGAAACTCTATTCCACAATAGGTTCCAAACACATTTGTTGTTGAGAGTCTTTCTGAGGCAAGTGAAATGCAGGCAGAACCAGCTAGAGGGACCCCCTCTGAGAGGTGTATAGAATACATTAGAGTTCTGAGGTGATCATTCTCCTCATGGCTACCCTTCCCATGGCCAGGGCTCTTGTTTCAGCAGCTAACTCCTCCCACACTATATATGCGATCCTACCAGGAAGGAATTGAATGCTATCTCCTTCCTGGAAAAATGTAAAGGGGACACCTTAAGTGGGCCACACAGAAGTTCCAACCCTATTCTGCCTACAAACATGTTACATGTTACATGCTCAGAAAGGTGAACTTATCCTTTAAATTAAATGACAAATAAAAAAATTAACTGAAATTAATGAAAAACCCCAAAAACTGCATTTGTTCTAAAAGAATGTAACCTGTTCCTGGCCTATAGAAAAAATTAGGGTCAACTGGGACATTCGGCGATCTAATGCAGCACGATCTGTCACTGGCTGTGTCGGAAACAGTACCATGCGATCACTGTGACCAATCACAACATAAACAATACATCCCTGGGTTTATAGGTTCCAGGGATATCCCATTAATGCATTGTGCATCTTGCCTCAAACTATAACGTAGGCTGATAGAAACAATTTCAACAGTATGTTAGTCTTACTCGGAGTGATTTTATGATGAGAGACCAGCATGATGTTATGATGGTGTGCGTATGGAGGACTATCCTCTGTCTGTTAGGTAGATTGGTATTCGTTAGGGTATATGCGGAAGATTATTATATATGGGTATAGAGCTTCTTTAGGAGTTGGAGTCTTGAGAATACTTATGCCACTGAGGCCTAACGCTTTTCGAGCGTTAAGGGGAAAGTAGAAAAAATTTGGTCATAGCTACATCAATCATTGCTTACAATTTGTTTGGGCCCTTAGAGAGGGTTTGTGTTCCCCCGCCTTTCAAGAGATCAACGGCAGTGGTCAGAGGAATGTTTTATCAGAAACAGAGTTGATAACTACCAGTAGTTGATAGGGAGAGGATTTTGATAATAGAAGGGTGGTTTAGGTAGAAATCATTGATGAAGATGTATGATCTTCAATTCCTATGGTCATAACAGCAGGGCCACATCTGTTCTGTGGTTATGATGGGTGTAAACAGGACGGCTCCCAGGACTCAAACACCAGCTCGCATCTTATGTCATTATTTTTGGGACTGTGGTACTCTAGCAAGATAATTTTTGTTAGGGTCTTGTGTGTGTCAGCCATGACATATAAAGGCATTTAATATTGTTGCTATGTCTGGTTTGTCTATCTATTTATCGTTTTCCAGTTATTTGGGCATAAGGCAGTCCTGTCCTGGGAATCACCCCATCCACTGGTTAACGGGTAATATATATGGTATATATATATTAAAAAAAATTGGGGGGGGAATCAGGGAGGGTGGTGGGGTGCGGGAAGATGTTACTCCAGAAAATGAATGTGGAGGTAGTTAATCTGTTTCATATCTGAAATCAAGAACAGATAGCTCGTCTCATGCGGTAGTGGAAATGAATGTCATTAAACTAAATTCTCAGTTCAGATTGGAAGTAGACAGACCTTACCCAACGAGAGCTTTTGAATTCGGGTGACCATGGGTTCAGTCCAAGGGGGTTTTAAGGCATTTCACTATAGCACGAGATCTGGGGCGGTTTGTATTGGTTTCAGAGCGAGGGATAGAAGCAGTATTGGAGGTCCGGTTGGCTGTATTTTGTAGTCCAACTCCAGGCTATATCTGGGGGGGAGACAGAGGATAGAGAGGGTAGGTGGCTGGTAGAATGTATAATGGAGCCGAGTAAGACAGAGGGTAATAGAAAGTGCTTAAACATGAAACTAGAAATACTTATCCAAGTTGGGTGGCGCATCTTTGGAATGCAGTCAGGCGTCTCGTCTTGCTCTTCTAGATTGTGGAGCTTCTGTGGGCCTCGTGAATTGCGGTGTGCGTTGCGAGTTAGCCCGTAAGCTCAAATCAGATGGCGATCTGTGTCTGTGGTACCTCAATTCTTGTGCGTCCATCAGTTCTTCTACAAAATCCGGCCTACCAATTCGGGACTTCAACCATTGGAATGCCTAGGGTCTCACAAGATGGTTGGATATCCTCCGGAACTCTCAGCGAAGCCGACTTGTCTTGTGATATGGCCGTTAGGCAGAATGAAAATTTACACCTGTAGTGGATCCACCTTGTGCGGAGGATTTCCAGTAGGGGATGAAGATCTCTCCTATGTTGGATGGTGATGGATGACAGGTCTTGGTATATTTTTATGTCTGCACCATTCTGTGAAATCTGGATTCTGTTTTGAGCTTTCAGAGCTGTTGCACTTTGAATGACAATCATACGGTCATGCAACACTGTACCCATATTAAATGTTTTATCATTTTTTTCCACACAAACAGAGCTTTCTTTTGGTGGTATTTATAGTTTTTTTTTTTTTGTTCATTTAGCAAAAAAAAACCCCCAGTGGTGTATAAATACCACCAAAGGAAACTCTTTTTGTGTGGAACAAAGTGATAAAACATTTCATATGGGTACAGTGTTGCATGGCCGTATGATTGTCATTCAAAGTGCTTTCAAAAGCTGAAAATTGGCCTGGACAGGAAGGAGGTAAAAGTGGCCAGTATTGAAGTGAATAAGTTAGGTTCAGAAGAAGACACTTGCCTAATTTGTTTTTCTCAATTATACTGACTATAAAAATACACATTACACAGGTAATTGGAACTGGCAAGTCATACTTTACATTTAGGCCCCATGCACACGGGGCGTTAGAAAAAACGTACGTCAAAGTTAGTTCTGACGCCGGAAAAAGCAGCTGTAAAAACGTGCTTTCAGTAGCTTTTTCCATTGGCGTTATTGCACGTTTTGCCACGTTGCTTTTAGCAGCGTTTTTTTTTCTTCCATTCAAAATCAATGGTTCCCTATGGGAGCCTATTGATTTGAATGGAGGTCGCACCGCAACACCGCAAGTCGGATCCGACTTGCGGGGCGACTTGCGCTGTGAGAATCTTGAGGGGGAACTCCACGCCAAAATGGGAAAAAAACGGCGTGGGGGTCCCCCCCAGGGTTCCAAACCAGGCCCTTCGGGTCTGTTATGGAATTTGAGGGTAGCCCCATGCCGAAAAAACGGCATGGGGTCCCCCCAAAATCCATACCAAACCCTTATCCGAGCATGCAGCCCGGCAGGCCAGGAAAGGGGAGGGGACGAGCGAGCGGCCCCACCCCCCCTGGACCACATGCCCTCAACATGGGGGGGTGTTGGTGCTTTGGGGCAGGGGGAGCTCTGCACCCCCCACCTCAAAGCACCTTGCCCCCATGTTGATGAGGACAAGGGCCTCATCCCCACAACCCTGGCCGGTGGTTGTGGGGGTCTGCGGGCAGGGGGCTCATCGGAATCTGGAAGCCCCCTTTAACAAGGGGGCACCCCAGATCCCGGACCCCCTCCCTATGTGAATGGGTATGGGGTACACTGTACCCCTACCCATTCACCCCATAAAAGGCAGTGTATGGAAATAACGACAAGAGACGTTTTGGAAAGTTTATTAAAAATCTTCATCCGACTCTTCTTGTCTTCTCCTCTCCGGGGGTCTTCTCCGGGGTCTTCTGCTCTTTTGCTGTCCGCCCTTCTTGTCTTCTCCTCTCCGGGGTCTTCTCCGGGGTCTTCTGCTCTTTTGCTGTCCCCCTCTTCTTGTGTTCTTGTCTCCGGGGTCTTCTGCTGTCCCCTCTTCTGCTGTCCTCTCTTCTTTTCTTCTCCTCTCCGGTCTTCTGCTCTTTTGCTGTCGGCTGTCGGCTGTCTTCTTCCTCCGGTCCTCCTCCGACGACGTCTCCGCTGATTATGCCTATCTCCGGTCTCTTCAGCTTATTATATAGCCATTAGGGGCGTGGCCCCGATGACGTCATCTGGAGACCCCGCCCCCTCATGTCACATATGACGTCAATATTTACAAACATACTTTCTTCCTGCACTTAGCTTCTGCAAAATATTTAAAGTGGTTGTAAACCTCAGACTTGAAATAACAAGAAACGTTATGTTCCTCTATAGTTAGTTATAGTATAGTCTCAATCCAGAGCATTAAGTGTAATTGGCATGAGTCACTTCTGACACTTTTCCCTGACATCAAGAGAATAAAGGTGACAGGAAAGGGAGCTTTAGCTGATTGACAGCCTTGGTTCTGTTTCTGTGTGCTATCTGAAGGGAGGTGTGTCCTTTCCCTCCAATCAGCTATCAGAGCTCTCCCTTATGAGCTCAGAGGTGTGTGAATTCAGCTCTGTCTATTTTTTAATGACAGCTCAGACAAGCTTTATAAATTCTGCACAGCTGTAAAGAAAAAAAGACTGCAGATAAATAGGTACAATTTATATAGGAGTATTTGTTTAGACTCTGTGTATCACATGAGGACATTCACTCATCTTGAGAACACTGCTCTTGACAGTCAGTAGGCACACAACACTTTCATGGGTCATTGTGGTTCTCAGATAATTCTTTATCAGTGAAAATTTGCTGCACGACCTTTTTCCCAAACAACTAGTGACCATCATGCTCAAATATATTCCAAGAACTATATTACCCCTTGAAAGGTATGAGCAAGCCCTTGATCATGTAATAAAATGATCAGGAACCATAAACCAGGCAGAGACAGAAAATGCAGTTAAAATCACACTTCTAATGTAATAGCAAAAATAACACAGATCAGGAGCATAGCCAAAAACAGAAGCCAGGGTTCGGATACCAGAACTGGTAATCAGACGAGCTGGGATCAGAAACAAGAAGTCAGCGTTGTCAGAAGCCAAAAATCAGTATCAGGATTAAGAAGAGACATCAGCCAGGCAAAGTCATACACAGGAACACAGCAGCAACACACAAGAGATGTTGACCATCCAAGGGCATGGAGGGAATGAGCAGGGCTGTTTAACCACTTAAGCCCCAGAGGATATGGCTGCTCAAAGACCAGGCCCTATTTTGCGATTCAGCACTGCGTGATTTTAACAGACAATTGCGCGGTCATGCGACACTGTACCCAAATGAAATTGACGTCCTTTTTTTCCCACAAACAGAGCTTTCTTTTGGTGGTATTTGATCACCTGTGCGATTTTTACTTTTTGCGCTATAAACAAAAAAATAGCAACAATTTTGAAAAAATAACAATATTTTTCAAATTTTTTTTATATGAAATTCTCAAAAAAAAATGTAAAAATCCAAAATTTTTAACATTTTAGGCCAATTTGTTATCTGCTACATATTTTTGGTAAAAAAAATCGCAATAAGCGTATTTTGATTGGTTTGCGCAAAAGTTATTGCGTTTACTAACTACGGGAAAGATTTATGTAATTTTTATTGTTTTTTTTTTTAACTAGTAATGGCGGCGATGTGCTATTTTTTTTTTGCGGGACTGCGACATTGTGGCGGACAGATCGGACCCCTGACTGACATTTTTGACACTTTTGGGGGTACTAATGACATTACTACAGCAATCAGTGCTATAAATATGCACTGTTACTGTAAAAATGACACTGGCAGGGAAGGGGTTAACTTTATTGGTGATCAAGGGGTTAAATGTGTCCCTAGGGGCGTGATTCTAACTGTCAAGAGGCGTGGCTTGTTAGATAATAACAGAGACATACGATCCTACATAGCAGGATTGCATAGCCTCGGTCATGATCTAAGAGAGAATGACAGATGGCTGTGTTTACATCAGTCGTCTGCCTTTCTCCCTCTCCTGAGCGAGATCACTAGTGACCGGTGGACATCGGAGCCGACGGTAACACGCGCGGGGATGTTAATCAATGAGCGGGAGCGCACCGGCGGCGGCACGCGCTTGCCCTCTACAGGCTCGTGGGCGAGTGACGTACCCATTTGTCAGTTTGCCCAGGAGGGGCTGACTGCCGCAGTATATAGTCGTGCGGCGGTCGGCAAGTGGTTAAATAGCCAGAAGAGGCGGGCTGTAGGCTGGACTAATGAGGCAGGTAATAGTAACCAGGTGAGTCACTGCAGAAACAATAAGTGGCGAGTAATTAACCGACAGCTGAGCAGCCTTGCACTAAAAGAAAAGAGCTGCTAATACTAGCAGAAGCCCAGCCCTGAGTGTTGAGATGGAGTGAGACATGACCAGAGCTTGGCAAAGGTTGCAAACTTGACAATTTCCTCAGCATAATGGACTATACAAACTCCATTCAGACATCAAGATCCTCACATGACAGAGCTTTAACAAACTGCAGTTTCCATGGCCGTCAGTTCTTTCCTTTGAGTAAACACTACACTGGCCCATATGACATTGCCAATTCCTGCTGATGCCGCCAAAGCGACATCTCCGAGATATAAGCCGGAATGCTGCAGCTGCGGCAGGTTTTCTTTCTTCTGTGAGAGATGTCTGTGGCTGCCTGGTGCTCTTCTGCTGATTCATTGATCCACTAGCCATCAAGTTGTATTGTCGCCTCTCTATGGTTTTTTAATCCAACATTTCATGTTTAACTTTCACTGTCTTCCATCATCTCCGCATGAGAACTGGGGATTACCACACCTCCATTTGCACAAGAATTCAAGCACAATCATATACTGAGCCTGCTGAACACCATTGCTGACTCACATAGAGAAGTGATGTCACACACAGCAGAAGACAGAATTAAATGTTGAAAGTACTAATAGACACAGACAACTGTGCCATATAACAATGAAATTCCATAGCTCACCCAATTCCTTAAATTACCAGGGCAAAATAAAAAAAAATGGACATATGGATCACCCTATAGTAATATGAGCCTCTTGAGTTTATTTTGGGAAGGAGCATACATCAGATACAGCATTGAAAGTACATAATAAAATAAGAGTATGTTGACCCTTGGGGGACCTGTAAGACTTGTACACCCAACTGGGCCAGGACTTTTCCCCAGAGGTAAAACTTTAATAACAGCCTTGATTTCTTGTATTATCAATGAAGATGATACTAATTCTACAGTCTCAGCCGAGAGGCTAAGTAATGATGTGGACTGGATATACTCCACTAGTTTTCCACTTGAATGAGTGGGGAAAACATTAGGATCTGAAGGGAAAAGGTCATAAAGAGAGGAAAAATACTTATGAAATGCCTTAGCTATAAATTCTGAGGTATATATTATCCTCTGAATAGGATAACTGATTTTCTAAATACAAATGTGAGCCTGTCTTTTACGTATAGAACATGTTAATATTTTACTAGGTTTATTTCCAAATTAATGTGTATAGCATAAGGTTAAGGCCCATTGGCACATATAAAACATATTTATTAGTAAGTATAACTCTGATAATTTTTTTAAGTAATTCCTGATATATAGCTATGTCAGGATTTGCTTTATGGTGTTGTTCCGCATCTAAGATGTTAGAGAACAGTGCGGCCATTTGGGCAGATCTTTCTTTTTTTGATCTAGAGCCCAATTGGATAAGTTTGCCATGTACAACACACTTTAAGGCTTCCCAGTTGATTGGCAGTGCGGTGGGGTCAGAGATGGTTCACCTCAAAATCTTTAATAATTGAGCAAAGGGACTCTAACACTGTCTTATCCTTTGATAAGAATTGATTTAGCCTCCACAATATTGGTTTTGAGGTATTTGGAATTGGCAAAGTTAAAAAAAATGAGCAACTGATCTGACCTAAACTGCATTCCAATGTGGGAAATAAGTTGCCAGTTGAGTGACTCGATTTGACTATAGGATGTACAAGGTAAAAAGTAAAATCTCTCTCAGTGGGGTGTAAAACCTCGAACATCAAAACCAACCTCAAAATCAAACATCGACTAACTGTAAACAATTGAGACATTTTTGCACTAGATAAATAGAAGTTATGGAGAAGGGTGCCCTACAGAAAAAATAATTCATTTTAATTTTACAAAATTAAAATCCCCACCCACTACAAGATAACTTTGTGTAAATAGCTTGAATGTTGCCGTAATTCTTTGAAATGACAATGTCTGGCTTTGATTGGATAAATAAAGATTGTCAAGAGTAAAAACTGTGTTATACAGCTTACAACAAAGGAATATATACCGACCAACAAGGTTCCTGGGTAGTTTGCATTGGGAGGAATTGAGGGACGCAAAAAGGAAATAACCTTCAGGACAGCCAAGGAAGTCTTTTAACAAAAAATATCTATTTCCTCCTTCAAGCTTCCCCCTCCTCCACCACATTTGGATTTTATTTTTAAAATTTTAGGGGGAGTGGGTTCATAATGCTCCCACTTACACTGAAATCATGTAAGCAATCTGAGCTGAAGTTCTCCTCCTCCCCACACTGCCCTTAGCCTTCTAGGACAGATTATAGGTCCCAGAAGACTGCAAGACCATTCACAAAGCCAGTGCTGCTCATGCAGGCACAGTGGGCAGCTGGCTGTGAAGCTGCAAAGAGTGACAGCCAGCTGCCCACAGTTAGGATGCCAGCGTCCGGGACCAAAGACTAGAAAAGAAATTGGGTCGGTGAGAACAGCACTGGATCCCGGGACAGGTGAGTATCTGAGTCAGCAGCTACAGTTTTTGTAGCTGCTTTTATTTTCACACATATAGCAGAAGTTGCTCTTTAAGTCCTTATTATAGGGGAGTTCAACCATCAATTGGGGACATTGAAGCATGTGTTTTAGGAACATAATATGACAATCACATAACACAAGTAGCTGAATCAGTTAGAGATGACGTTTTGTTTGATTTGTTTACTATTTGACCACACAGCATATCAAATTAACAGGTTTAGGAAGATTTGGGCAAAGTGACCATAATATGGTTTTCTTTGAGTTGATATTCAATGCTGGACAAGAGTACTACAATGAGTATGAACAAAAAAAAAAAAAAAAAACGTCTTACAGAATGGTAGGTTGTGCTGTTTAAGGTTGAGCGGACACCTAGATGTCCGTGTTCGACGGGTTCGGCCGAACTTTAAAAAAAAGTCCGGGTCCGTGTCCCGGACTTTTACCGAACTTTTCCCGGACACCGAACCCCATTGAAGTCAATGGGGACCCGAACTTTAAGGCACTAAAATGGCTCTAAAACACCAATGGAAAGGGCTAGAGTGCTGCAAATGGCAGCAAAACGTAGTTAAGAGCATGGCAAGTGCTCTGCAAACAAATGTGGATAGGGAAATAACTTAAAACAACAAAAAAAAAAACAGAAAAATAAAACAATGTTCTTCATCTCTGAAGGACGAGGCCCATATGGAGTAGGAGGGAGGTTGAGGTGGTGGTGGATGTGGCGGTGTCATAGGCGTGCGCACAGGGTGTGCCGGGTGTACCTGGGCACACCCTAATCACCTAGGGCACATAGCATTATCGCTCTGTTTGCCAGTGAGGAGATGGGAAAGATCTCCCTCGGACCTGCTCTGCTCTATTTCTCTTTGCCAGCAGGGAGAGTAATGTATCGGGGCCATGTACATGTAGGCAAACACATGCATGTGTATTTCAACTTTGGGGTGCACACCCTAATGCAATAGGCTGCGCACACCTATGGGCGGTGTAGGTGGAAGCGGCGGTGGAGGAGGACCAGGGCCGGATTAAGAGCATCATGGTCTTGGTGCTGAGGATTTTGAAGGGCCTTAAGGGCCTTGCCTTGGCATGCACCCAGAGGAGGAAGGGTGCAGCCATGCATGCCTAATTCAACATGGGATGCTGTCTCTGAAGCCCATAAACACATCCATGCATCGGCAACTGTCCCTCCTTGTCAGGCCTTTGCGCTGTGTGGGGAGGTTCTGAGGGTGCTGCCTGGGGAAGCGAGCATAGAAGCCAGACTTCTGTGTTTACAAGTGACAGAAGAGCGGTCACAGTGAATATGGCCAACCCGGGGCCTATATAAAAGGTAGGGGCCTGGAGCTGCAGCTCCAATAGCCCCTACGTTAATCTGGCCCTGAGGAGGAGGACGAGGTAGCCAACACTGCTTCTTTTCACAAATTTTAAATGAGGGTACACCCCAAAAGAGTGAGAAAGAGCAAAAATGGAACAATGGGTGGGTAAGGTCGGTATCCATTGCTATTCTGCACAAGGTACGGAAAAGTCCCGTGGGATCCATGCCTGGTTCATTTTAATGAACGTGAGCTTGTCCACATTGTCTCTGGACAGGCGGCTGCGCTTGTCTGTTATAACGCCCCCAGCCGTGCTAAATACCCGTTCAGATAATACACTGGCTGCAGGGCACGCCAGCACCTCCAAGGCGTGCCCTGCAGCCAGTGTATTATCTGCAAGCTCAGGCCATGTGCCCAATTTGGAGACCCAGAAGTTGAAGGGGGCAGACCCCTCATTCACTACATGTAGGCGTGTGCACACATACTGCTCCACCATGTTGGTAAAATGCTGCCTCCTGCTAAGACGTTCCATCTGAGCTGCTGGTGCTGCTGTTTGTTGTGGCGTGCTGACAAAGCTTTTCCACATTTCGGCCATGCTAACCCTGCCTTCTGAGGTGCTTGCGGTGCCCTGGTTGCGTTGGCGACCTCCTCCTCCTCCTCCTCCTCTGCCTTGTGCTTCCACTGTGGCCCCGCTGTGAGATGGGAATGCCAGCAGCATCGCATCTACCAGCGTGCACTTGTACTCGCGCATCTTGCGATCGCGCTCCAGTGAGTGAATTAAGGACGGTACGTTGTCCTTGTAACGGGGATCCAGCAGCGTGGCCACCCAGTAATCAGCACAAGTTAGAATGTGGGCAACTCGGCGGTCGTTGTGGAGACACTGCAGCATGTAATCGCTCATGTGTGCCAGGCTGCCCAGAGGCGACGAAAGGCTGTCCTCTGTGGGAGGTGTATCGTCCGTGTCCTCTGTATCCCCCCAGCCACGCACCAGTGATGGCCATGAGCTGGCCTGGGTGCCACCCTGCTGTGAACATGGTTCCATCTCCTCCTCCAGCTCCTCCTCCTCCTCCTCATCCTCCAGAACTGTGCCCCTGCTGGACAATTGTGTCCCTGGCATTTGTGTGTGCAGGAACCCACCCTCGGAGCCCCTTGCGAATGACTGCCCTGAAAGCATTTGAAATGTTACCTCTTCATCCTCCTCCTCCTCCTCCTCATCCTGTGCCACATCATCTTCCATCATCGCCCGAATTGTTTTTTCAAGGAGGCATAGAAGTGGGATAGTTAAGCTGAGAACGGCGTCATTGCCACTGGCCATGTTGGTGGAGTACTCAAAACAGCGCAACAAGGCACACAGGTCTCGCATGGAGGCCCAGTTATTGGTGGTGAAGTGGTGCTGTTCCGCAGAGCGACTCACGCGTGCGTGCTGCAGCTGAAACTCCACTATGGCCTGCTGCTGCTCGCACAGTCTTTGCAGCATGTGCAAGGTGGAGTTCCACCTTGTGGGCACGTCACAGATGAACCCCAAAAACTTGGAAAGGTGGATCTCACACGTACCGACACAGACTATCCCGCAATTTAATTGATCCCCAAAGGTTTTTATTGAATAGCGGAATAGGAAATATGATCAAAAAAAGTGTATGTATCTCACACGTACAGAAGCACACTAGGCCCCAATTACTATTGTTTGTACACCTAAAAGGATGGATGAGGAGGAGGAGGAGTATGGAACAGGCAGCACCCTCAAAGCTTCAGAAGTATGAGATGAACCCCAAAAACTTGGAAAGGTGGATCTCACACGTACCGACACAGACTATTCCGCAATTTAATTGATCCCCAAAGGTTTTTATTGAATAGCGGAATAGGAAATATGATCAAAAAAAGTGTATGTATCTCACACGTACAGAAGCACACTAGGCCCCAATTACTATTGTTTGTACACCTAAAAGGATGGATGAGGAGGAGGAGGAGTATGGAACAGGCAGCACCCTCAAAGCTTCAGAAGTATGAGATGAACCCCAAAAACTTGGAAAGGTGGATCTCACACGTACCGACACAGACTATTCCGCAATTTAATTGATCCCCAAAGGTTTTTATTGAATAGCGGAATAGGAAATATGATCAAAAAAAGTGTATGTATCTCACACGTACAGAAGCACACTAGGCCCCAATTACTATTGTTTGTACCCCTAAAAGGATGGATGAGGAGGAGGAGGATGAAACAGGCAGCACCCTCAAATCTTCAGAAGTATGAGATTGTGTTCACTGTACCCCACAAAGATTGTGTTCACTGCACCCCAAAAGAATTGTCTTCACTGCACCCCGCAAAGATTGTGTTCACTGTACCCCACAAAGATTGTGTTCACTGCACCCCAAAAGGATTGTCTACACTGCACCCCACAAAGATTGTGTTCACTGTACCCCACAAAGATTGTGTTCACTGTACCCCCCAAAGATTTTGTTCACTGCACCCCACAAGGATTGTCTTCACTGCACCCCACAAGGATTGTCTTCACTGCACCCCACAAAGATTGTGTTCACTGTACCCCACAAAGATTGTGTTCACTGCACCCCAAAAGGATTGTCTTCACTGCACCCCACAAAGATTGTGTTCACTGTACCCCACAAAGATTGTGTTCGCTGTACCCCCCAAAGATTTTGTTCACTGCACCCCACAAAGATTGTGTTCACTGTACCCCACAAAGATTGTGTTCACTGCACCCCAAAAGGATTGTCTTCACTGCACCCCACAAAGATTGTGTTCACTGTAATCCACAAAGATTGTGTTCACTGTACCCCCCAAAGATTTTGTTCACTGCACCCCACAAAGATTGTGTTCACTGTACCCCACAAAGATTTTGTTCACTGCACCCCACAAGGATTGTCTTCACTGCACCCCACAAGGATTGTCTTCACTGCACCCCACAAAGATTGTGTTCACTGTACCCCACAAAGATTTTGTTCACTGTACCCCACAAAGATTGTGTTCACTGTACCCCACAAAGATTTTGTTCACTGCACCCCACAAAGATTGTGTTCACTGCACCCCAAAAGGATTGTCTTCACTGCACCCCACAAAGATTGTGTTCACTGTACCCCACAAAGATTGTGTTCACTGCACCCCAAAAGGATTGTCTTCACTGCACCCCACAAAGATTGTGTTCACTGTACCCCACAAAGATTGTGTTCACTGTACCCCCCAAAGATTTTGTTCACTGCACCCCACAAGGATTGTCTTCACTGCACCCCACAAAGATTGTGTTCACTGTACCCCACAAAGATTGTGTTCACTGTACCCCCCAAAGATTTTGTTCACTGCACCCCACAAGGATTGTCTTCACTGCACCCCACAAGGATTGTCTGCACTGCACCCCACAAAGATTGTGTTCACTGTACCCCACAAATATTGTGTTCACTGCACCCCAAAAGGATTGTCTTCACTGCACCCCACAAAGATTGTGTTCACTGTACCCCACAAAGATTGTGTTCACTGTACCCCCCAAAGATTTTGTTCCCTGCAACCCACAAAGATTGTGTTCACTGTACCCCACAAAGATTGTGTTCACTGTACCCCACAAAGATTTTGTTCACTGCACCCCAAAAAGATTGTGTTCACTGCACCCCACAAATATTGTGTTCACTGTACCCCACAAAGATTGTGTTCACTGTACCCCCCAAAGATTTTGTTCACTGCACCCCACAAAGATTGTGTTCACTGTACCCCACAAAGATTGTGTTCACTGTACCCCACAAATATTTTGTTCACTGCACCCCACAAAGATTGTGTTCACTGCACCCCACAAAGATTGTGTTCACTGCACCCCAAAAGGATTGTCTTCACTGCACCCCACAAAGATTGTGTTCACTGTACCCCACCAAGATTGTGTTCACTGTACCCCCCAAAGATTTTGTTCACTGCACCCCACAAAGATTGTGTTCACTGTACCCCACAAAGATTTTGTTCACTGCACCCCAAAAGGATTGTGTTCACTGCACCCCAAAAAGATTGTTTTCACTGCAGCCCACACACAGAAAAATGGATGTGGATCACTGACACCTGCCTATCTCCTATCCCACACCACACCGCAATATCGATTGTAGTTTGTAGAACACACTTTCTCTAAAATTCAGCAGCAGCCTCTCCCTAACAGGATTGAGAAGAGATCGTAGATCGGGACTAAGTGCAGACCCCACCCCACACAGCAATATCGATTGTAGTTTGTAGAACACACTGACCCTATAATTCAGCAGCAGCCTCTCCCTAACAGGATTGAGAAGAGATCGTAGATCAGGATTAAGTGCAGACCCCACCCCACACAGCAATATCGATTGTAGTTTGTAGAACACACTGACCCTATAATTCAGCAGACTCTATCCCTAAAATGCCTACAACTCGCCCTGCCTAAACACTCCGACCTGACCCTAAATTCTATCCGGACACCAATTTGTTTTCCCTGCCTGTCTTTCCCTAATCAGCAGCCAGCACGTATGTGTGCTCTGTCCCTGAGCTAAGCAGCAGAATGACGCCGCTGCGGCTGCCTCGAACTTATAAAGACTTGGTCACATGCTTCAGACGGCCAATTACAGCTACTCATACATTTGCAGGCATGGCTGGGATAGCTTAAGGCACACCAGTTAAACGATTGTTGATTGGCTGTTGAAAGCCCGCCATGAAAAGAGCGCCAAAACATGCAAAACCCGGAAATAAAACGACCGAACACAGATTTTTTACCCGAACATACAGTAAAGTGTCCGTGTCCGTGTTCGGGTAACAAAAATCCAATTATTCGGTACGAACACGAATAATACAGTCCGTGTTCGCTCAACACTAGTGCTGTTAAATAAAGACACTGTAATCAAAAAGTAAATTTCTAAAAAATAAAACACACAAATACTGCAGCAAGCATACTTACCACTGGGGAAAAAAATCTCACTATAAAAAACAATCTACAGTATATGGCTACAAAATAGATATGGTAAGGCAGAAAATCTAAATCCTTTAAGTTTTCAGTAATGAAACACAAAAACCATAACATGATAAACTATTACATTATAATCTGGTGGAGGAAATGCTGCCCTTTTTATACAAGATTATGTAAAACGTTTGGAAGTGCACGATAGTGCCATACTACAGAAGGATTAAAAAAAAATGGCAAAACCAACAATTAAATGGCAAATTAAATTGAAGTAGTAAAAATAAAAAGGTTATACACATTATCATTGGGCATAGCATTGCACTCTATACTATAAACTAAATAGAGGTGAATAAAACAAAGCTGGAGAATGGAAAAGAGAAGAATAAATGGGATTTTTAAGGTGCTGTTAACTTCTCCCTCAGGAAAGATACACAAAAAACATCTATAAAATCATATATTTTTTAAACAGCATAATAAAAAAATGATGGGGAATATTCCCCACAAAAACCAACGCTAGATATGTTGCAGCACGAATGATAGGTACAGCAACACCTTGTGCCTTCCCCTAATAACAAAATCCACAGGAGATATATCTGTAAATCACAAAATAATGTGTACTCATATTAAATCAAGTACAGCAAGGCACACAAAGGAAGGTGAAATCCCGTCATGTTTCGCTGATTGAGCTTCTTCGGGGATTCCTGGAGTGCAGCTGGTAACAAAGAATCATCATAGCGTATATACATTTACATAATGGAATCAAAATCAGTCCCATGTGGACCAAACTGATCAGCATATTTAAAATACTTACAATAATATTCAAATGCCAAACAAAAGATACTACATGTGCTGGTAGAGACTACAATACTAACACAGGAGGGTAGAATGCAATGGTACAAGTGGAGGACACCATCCAGCAGACTTGGTCAGGACACTCAGGCAAAAAATGGGGGAAAAAAGATCTAGACCAGCCACTCCAACTAGATAATAGATCTATATTAGGTCCAGGTTCCCATCTATGTGGGCTGTGCTTGATGCATTTTTCCGACTCATTTTGTGGTGCATTTTGCGTATTTAAGCCCTGTTTTTTTTTTTGCATTTTTGCATGCAGTTTTGTATTTTTTTCCCCCTTTAAAAACACTGTAGCTGGTTGCTAAGGAGTGGTGTGACTCCACTGAAGTCTATTACATGCAGTGCTGCAATCTGTTGCAAAAAAAAAAAAAGCCCCCGACCCTTTCCAAAAATGCACTGGCTGAAAAACCCATAGATGTGAATGTGTGCCATAGGAAACCATGTTAAATGGACTGTATTGCATTTCTGCAAAATGCAAAATGCACCAAGAAGCGCGCAAGTTTGAACATTGCTTCACACACAACCAAGTACCTACAAAGTAAAGCCAAGTACAATGCACAAACATCGGTCAGCAAAATGCAGTTTAACCCCTTGGAGCCTAAGCCTTTTTTGTTGCTTCCAAGTTAAAATCTGTATTTTTTGCTAGAAAATTACTTAGAACCCCCAAACATTATATGTATATTTTTTGTCACATGGTATTTGCACAGCAGTCTTTCAAATGCAATTTTTTGGGAAGAAATACACTTTCATGAATTAAAAAACAAAACAGTGAAGTTAGACCAATTTTTGTTTAATATGAAAGATAATGTTACGCCGAGTAAATAGATACCTAACATGTCATGCTTTAAAACTGCACACACTCGTGGAATGGCGACAAACTACGGTACATAAAAATCTCCAAAGGTGACGATTTAAAACATTTTAACGGTTACCTGTTTAGGATTAAAGAGGAGATCTTGTACTAGAATAATTGCTCTCACTCTGACTATTGCAGTGATACCACACATGTGTGGTTTGAACACTGTTTACATATGTGGGCGTGACTTGCGTATGCGTTCTGCATGCAAGCATAGAGGGACTGGGCACTTAAATTTTTTTTTCGTTCTCTTAATTATTTTATTTTTTTATTTTTACAATGTCCATTTAAAAAAAAAAAAATGTTATCACTTTTTTTGCTGTCACAAGGAATGTAAACATTCCTTGTGATAGGTACTCTTTATGGAGGGATCTGGGGTCTAAAAGACTCCAAACCTCTCCTCTGCACTTAAAAGCTTTCAAAACGCCAAGTTTGGCTGTTTTGAATGCTGTCATTTTTTTTTTTTAAATCTGGTGCCTTTAAGACTCCAGTACACAGAAGTGATATCATGACGTGGCGGCTGGTCACTCGGGTCTCCCAGTGGGACGGGGAACCGGGGCGAGCCATGGAAGGCGGTGGGAGGGGGGGGGGGACATCTCCTCCTGCTATTTGTAATGGCAACAGAGCGGCTGCTTGGCCGCATTGGTTGTCATTACAAGAAAGCCAGCCGTCGGCTCTAAACATCGGTACCAGGGTGATGCCTCTAGCAGCAGGCATCACCCCGGTAAAACCCCTGCAGCCGAGGCCGCATATTTGTGTTTTGTTGGCGTGAAGGGGTTAAACAGCAACCAGATGCCCACAACAGTCATCACTATTCCTTACAGGTGTTTATCTTAATGTGTTGTAAATGATCACCTTCTAAAACAACCCATTTGTTTATAACTGAAATGAAAGACAAAACATTTGTGTATGAAAACAAACATTATAAACACCTTTTTTTCCCTTTTTTTATAAGTGACCACATTTCTTCAGTTCCTGTTCTCAGCTGCATAAGAGCTGGGGAAGGAGAAGCAACAGCACACTGAGCTTTGCACTGAATGGCTGTGCAGAGGGGGCATGTCAGGATAAGTCTGATCATTGGCGAACAGGCTAAGCTCCCAGTATAGCTAGAGAACAGACCATGATGTGCTCTCCAGTGGTCAGTTTCTAATAAGAAAGCAGAGGGACTTGCAGGAGCACCAGAGATTCCACACAAAGGAAGCAATATAAAAAGAACAGGATCGTTTTTCATACAAGTACATGGTACAGCAGGCACATATTAGAAATATGAAATGCTGGGGTAATAAACTTTAAAGAGTATGGGGAAAATCATCCTTCTACCACCAACAGTGATAGCGCAGCACTAGCCACTGAGGCACTGGCAATATATAGGGGGTAGGATGGAGACTGCACCCCCGGAGACTCACACCGCACCTGGCGTCTGACATCGGGCCAAGCAGCATGGGTGGACGTGCTATTGCGCACGCACAGTGGTGGCAGGGTGGGCAAAAGAGCTTTCCATCACCCAGAGCCGTGTTCTGGTTGCTGTTTTGGCTCATTTTTTTTATCAGCTATGTATTTTTGGCACTTTATATAACATGGGATTGGTTTACCTACTGTGAGGTGTATAGGTATCCTTTATAGGTTGGCTATTTAAAACAAATATGTTTATTAGTAATTTTGCAGATGTGGATGCATCTTACCTATGATCTTTTTTTCTTTTTTTGTCTTCTGCTCTAACTAATTTGGCCCCCTAGATGGAACTACACAGCTGTTTAATATGTCTGTGTATTCTTGGCTTTTTGATCTCTGGTTTGGCTCTTGGTAGGACGGTTGATTTTTGCCTCTCCTATGTGACCGCCTTGTGAGTTGGATCCATCCGGCATTTCGTGGGGTGCACGTATGGCTCGCAGATTGTGAGATGAATGGTCGACTCTCGAGCCTCCCTCTGGTAATAGGAAGCTTTTCTGCCCACCCTGCCTCCGCTGCCTCCGCTTTTTTACATGTGCAGTGGTCATCCACCTACGCCACTTGGCCTGATGTCAGACAGGGGTACAGTCATCATACTGCCCCCTATATATTTCCAGTGTCTCAGTGGCTAGTGCTGCAATCTCACTGTTGGGGGTAGAAGAATCATTTTCCCCATACTATCTTTAAGGTAATCTCCTGTAGGGATTAGTGGTGACTCTTGGGGGCATCTGGTGGCTGTTTAAACTACTTTTTTCTGAACAATGTTTATGCACTTTACTTTACTTTGTAGCAACTTGGTTGTGGGATTGAAGCAAGTTGGTGTGGACTTTGCACACTTTTGGAAGGCAATCTATTTTACCAGATACATTTACTGGGAGTATGGAAAGTATCTTTAGGCTATGGCATCTTTAACTTTGGCCTTTAGCCACATAGGTTTTATTTTTAACCTTTTAAACTTATTGCCCATGGGTTTATATTTTTTCATTGTGTTTGCATACAGTGATTTTGAAGAATTCCCATTTATGTTCTGTGTTCATTTAAGCTAATATTCCTTCCAAGTCTAAGTCTATGACAGCAGCCCTCGGTCTTGGAAAATGTGCTCTCTTAAAGGTAAGTGTTTTTATCTTTCCAGTATGTGCTTGCATTGCATTGTGTTATGGTCACTGCTACTGAAATGTAATTTTATTTGAGCATTAGTTATAAGCTCTGCATAGTTTATGCCGAGCATCATTTCTAGGTAAGGCCTCTATCAACTGTACCATAAAATGGTCTTGTAATAGGTTAATACATTTTTGCCCTTTAACTGTCCCAGCAGAGCCATTACTCCAGGTCATTTCCGGGTAGTTAAAATCCCCCCATTATCATCACTGTGCCAGCCCTCACAGCCCTTTCTATCTGTGCAAGAAGCTGAGTATCCACCTCCTCATTAACACCGAGTGGCCTATAACAAACTCCAATGATAAACTTTGTAGTAAGCACATCCATATGTAGTTCCAGCAATTATGCTTCAGCCTCATCACACTCTCCATCATTTAGGTCCTCTTTCACACTTGCTTTGAGATCACTTCTCACATAGAGACAGAGACCACCACCTTTCCATTTTACCCTGTCTTTCCGAAAGAGGATAGCCAGGGATATTAATAGCCCAGTCATGTGAAGAATGAAGCCAAGATTCAGCAATACCAAATAAATCATAGTTCTCTTCCTGCACCAAAGCTCACAGCTCTCCTATTTTGCTTGACAGACTTCTGGCATTGGTTAACAAACACTTCACTTCACTTTACATCACATGTATTTTTCATATTTTTTGTAGTACAAATAGTACCATTTCCAATGGTTGTTTGTAACACATGATCCTGCATATCACCTGCCATAGCCCTTTCCCATCTTCTCCCATATCACCCACTAATAGGGACTGACCCCTGTCTGCCCCATTATAATCTTATTCACCCTCCCCCTCAATATTAGTTTAAATACTCCTCCAGTCTTCCCATAAACCCCTCCCCCAGAACAGCAGACCCCCTTACATTTCGATGCAAACCATCTTTAGCATACAGGTTGCACCCCAATGAAAAGTCAGCCCACTGCTCTAGAAATCCAAATCCTTCCCTGCTACACTAGGTCTTTAGCAATGCATTCAGTTCTCTAAGCTCCTCTTGTCTTTCTTGTGTTGCTCATGGGGAAGGCAATAATTCTGAGAATATCAACTTGAAGTTCTTTCCCTTCCACTAGCAGCCTAGTTCTTTAAATTGATTCTTAAGGAACCTCCACCTTCCATGTATTTTGTTATTGGTTCCAACATGGATGAAGACAGTCAGGTCATGCCCAGTCCCTCCCAGTATTTTATCAACCATGTCCATGTACATGCTGAATCCTGGCACCAGGGAGACATCAAACCATTCAGTTGAGGCAATCTTGGTGATAAGTTATTCTATCAGTCCTTCTGCTTATAGAATCCCCTATTACCACCATCTGTCTAGGTCTTCCTCAACTACCCTCACCACCACTACTAGATGGGCTGCTCTCCTGGCTGTTAGCGGTAGCAGTGATATCTAGGGTTGTCACCTCTGAGTTTACCACAACCAATTTGGCAAACTGTTGGGTGTTCAAACCCAGGGCTGGCTTCCTTTTCTGCAAATCCCTACCACTGACTACAGTAACCCATTTTCCTACCTGATAATCCTGATGTACCCCTCCTCGTCAACCCCATTAGCCACCTGCTCAGTGAGCAGAAGATCCCTTTCAAATGTATCATCAAATTACTCTTCCAGATCTCTAATGAGAGCTTCCAGAAGGGCCCAGTGTTGCAATTTGCTCCTCCAGATCACTAATATGAGCTTCCAGAAAGGCAACCCACTCACATCTGTCACATCAGTATTCATCCTGGAGCTGTTGCTTTTTTACCGTATACATGCAGCACACTGTGTCCTTTTAAACACCTTCAACCTTGCTGGCACTCATTATTCCAGTTACAATATTAAAATTACTTACAAGAAATTTCAAATGTTACAGGTTAGAAGACACCTGTTTCAATCTTGTGTTTTAAACTCCTTGGTTTTAGCTCACCACAACTGTCCCACTTTATCAAAGTTCCTGCAAGCAAAATGTGGGCAAGCTCAAAATTAATTCTACAGGAAGTTATATACTACCTGTAGCACCTATGAACAATTAACCACTCCCATTAATTAGCATATTGACACAAGGAAAGAGAAGAAAATACCATTTAAAAAGTGACAAAAAAGATGTTTTAAAAAGCTGCTAGTAAAGATTCCAAAGAAGAGTATAAAACGATTGCAACCATAAGCAATCACCAGCAGTCAAAAGCACACCTCCTTTTTTTCACTCTCCACTCAAATTTCCAACCTATTAAGGCTTCCAGCCAGCAAAGTGTGGGCAACAGACCAGAAAAATGTGTAAAACCTTTAAGAGACTCTGACCCTGGCAGGGGGAACTTAATGAAGAAATTCTATGAGTAGATATATCTACATGCTTTACCCCTCCAGTAAACTGTGTTATGATAATTCAGTGTCACCTCTTTTGGAAAATGTACCATGATGTCAGTACAATTATTTTTTTATGTAGAGATTTCTTCTAAACCATTGTTTGTATACATAAAATATGTGTAGTTTTATATAATACTTTTCTTGTTTCCTGTTAAAAGTCTCATGGGAGAAAATTGAATTGTTTGTATTGACTGGCTATCTGGAATGACAAAAAGTATATATTCCTAGATCCCATCTGATCTCTTTCAAAGTGAAATGTCTTTTGGAAAAGTAAAATAAACTATAAAAAAAGGAAAAGACCAGCTTAAAAACAATCAGAATTTTCCTTTTTTTAATCTGATGGCTTTCATTTTTCATTCAATCCCACAAAATAAATTAAAAGAAAATAAAACTTGTAGCAAAATTAATGGTTAATAGCCAAACTCATTTAAAATTACAAATATTTTATATTATATGGGAATAAGGGACACTAGTAAAGGGAACTTCATAAGAGACCTTACAACTCTAAACAGGAAGGAATCTGGAGTCACTATGAATTAGTATAACCAGTGTAAAAACTTTCAGTATTGACTAAATAAAAATGAGTTTTCTGAACATCAAAACTGCATAAATTCAGCCAAAATCAGTTTATAATTTGTTATTATGAGTTATGTGTTGAAACAGACAAATATTGCAATTTAGCTAAATTTTAATCATTTTAAGGCATAATACGTCAGAGGGAACTGCGCTCTGGTCTTCCATCTCCCCATAGAGGACATTGGGGGTTATTTACTAAAACTGGAGCATACAAAATCTGGTGCAGCTCTGCATAGAAACCAATTGACTTCCAAGTTTTATTGCCAAAGCTTAATCGAACAAGCTAAAGTTAGAAGCTGATTGGCTGCCATTTACAGCTGCACCAGATTCTGAGTGCAACAGTTTTAGTAAATCTCCCCCATTACATTTTGTGTATCACACAAATCAACCAATTGTGTCAAAACCAATGTACTGTAATGATAAAAACAAAAAACTTTGCTAAAGTGCATATGGACTTAATTACATAAAAACAGACAGAAGCACTCACCAACATCCAGATACGAGTGTAGCAACTTACATAGTAAACCAAACCGTGTTGCCCTGCCTCACTGTGTTAAAAAAATAATACTATCTCTTTAAGATCAAATTATCGTGCCATAAATAGTACTCATGAAAAAACAATGATATTTTATATGTGAATCAAATATTTAAAATTGTGAATCAGAAAATACAACAAATACAAATAAAGTCCCACAGGTGAATAAATAATCACACAAAATAACGTCCTATAGATGAGCAGTCATGCAGGTCTTCTGTGTTGTAATAGTAAATCCAGTGTGCCTCCACCAAATAAGTAATAAGGCCATTTACTAGATTCCCAGGCCACAACACCATGGAGGTCTCAGAAAACTCAGCATTTCCCAACCAACTCCAGGCGGACAAATGTGACCTTCTATGCGCTCAACATCTCCTCAGATAATGGTTTACAGCATCAACAGAATGGGCAGCACCCAGTAAAGAAAGCACATGAAAAATTCCATAGTGTAGAACACTTTGTGTCTCCTTTATTTTAGAATCAGGGTAAAACTACCTACAAGACAGGGTAGGTATTGCAGGTTTCAAACAAGCCACCACTTTGATCGCTCTAACGGAATGTGATGGCATCACAGCTAGACTCCGCCTGATGTGCATTTTATACTAATGGACATCTTCCAGGGGCATAGGAATAGTGGCAGTGCCTAGCTCACCATATACACTATATTACCAAAAGTATTGGGACACCTGCCTTTACACGTACATGAACTTTAATGGCATCCCAGTCTTAGTCCGTAGGTTTTAATATTGAGTTGGCCCACCTTTTGCAGCTATAACAGATCAAAGGATTCCATCCAACAGGGCGGGACAGCAGCACCCTCCAGTGATTCACAGTCAATGCACAATCATGTAACCTCTAATTAAGAAACATCCTGAACTATGACTGATGTAGTGATGATCAGTGACACTGGAACTGGTGTAGTGGTGATCAGGGGCACTGGGATTAGTGTGGAGGTGGTCAGGAAAATTGCGTATGACTGGTGTGGCAGTGATCAGGGACATTATGACTGGTGTTGCAGTGATTAGGGACAATATAATTGGTGAGGTGGTGATCAGGGACTTTGTAACTGATGCAGCTGTAATTACGGACACTGTGAGTGGGCAGTGGAGATTAGGGACACCGACTGGTGCGGCAGTGATTAGGAATACTGACTGGCACCACTGGTCTGGTGACATTGTACTGCTGTGGCAGTGATCAGAAGCAATGGCTGGTGGCACTGTATATAGTGACATCAGAACAGCCAGCCACTGTACATAAACACTGCTACAGGAGTAGATCAATCAAAGAGATCACCGTATTAAAATCACAGCATTAAACAATGGTGTCTTGAATGACAGGCATTGTTTACTATTGCTGACCGTGATCTCTGTGATTGGCCACAGTGATCACATGGTACAGGGCCAATCACAGTGGCCCTGTATGCCAATCCATGATCACAGATTACGTTGCTGTGTGCTCCTGAGATTGGGCGCGAGTAGCTGATTCGGGATGATGTATGGGTATGACCACATGCCTTGCTGCTGGTCCCATGTGGCTGTATATGTACAGTGGCTAGACAGGTATATGTAAGCTAGACATTCTTTCCTTTCACCCGGGCAAAAGACTCAGTTCAGTACACCCCCCCCCCCCCGAACCCATAAGAGAAGTTCTCCACCCCAGCCCCTCACATAAAAAAGACATAGGATGGTATTAATATATATATATTAGGCATTTCAAAAGTTTTGTAACAGTCACTCACCACACATGTAGCATGAAAGCCTACACAATCACTGTGGAAGCCTCACTTCTATAGTGGGTTAGGAGGGGGGCCATTGGGAAAGGAGAAGTGAGGAAAGAAGCGTATTTTTAATAAGGCCTGCTTCTGTGCGTTCTTCTTTCTTCATGGCAGTGCTCCTCCTAATCCCCCACAGTGGTGAGGCTTCCACAGTGATTGTGTAGCCTTTCATGCTACATGTGTGGTGAGTCACTATTACCAAACTTGAAATGCCTACAATATATATATATATATATATATATATATATATATATATATATATATATAGAGCAAAATCTCCTCATAAAGCTGCTTTCTTCTGGCATAGTGGAAAGGGTTGCCACCTATTCTTCAAGCCAAACCCAAACACTTTAGCGGTGCACTGCAATTTTTTGTTTTTGTATTATATACTATAGGATTGTAAAAGATCTGGAACACCTTTGAGTGCCCCAAGAAGAGTAGTAATGCGGTGCACATAGCGCCCTGTGGTGAACAGTGGGTGTGGCCAAATTGCTTTAACATTGGGACGGGCTTAAATAAAACAACATTTTTTTGTACCCATATATTATATGTCACTGTAAAACTATGAACTCAGCCTACCTTAAAAATGGACAGTGTCACTTAGTAGGGCAGTGGACGGTGTCAGGAGGGCAGAGGGTGGTGTCAGTAGGGCAGGGGTTGGTGTCAGTCGGGCAGTGGATGGTGTCAGTCAGCAGAGCAGTGGACAGTGTCAGTAGGGAAGAGGTTGGTGTCAGTAGGGTAGTGGATGGTGTCAGTCAGCAGAACAGTGGACTTTGTCAGCAGGGCAGTGGTTGGTGTCAACAGGGAAGTGGATGGTGTCAGTCAGCAGAGCAGTGGACGGTGTCAGTGGGGCAGAAGATGGTGTCAGCAGTAGTGGACGTTGTCAGTAGTTTTTTATTTTTATTTTTTAGGGCACGGGCACCAGAATTAAGTGGAACCTGGAGGAGGGGCACTGGGTCAGCATTTAGTAGAATGATCAGCTGTATTTTACTCCTGCCACCGCTGAATGTAGGAAGGGAGAGTAAATGCCACCCCCCACCCAATTCCCCCTACTCTCCAGGGATCAGTAGGGCAGTGCAATGAAGAATGCCAGCTTTTAAAGTGACAACTTTGAGGATGCTGACCACTGCTGAAAACCTAAAAATAATAGTGAAACTGCTAATAAAAATAAATAAATTAATTAATGAATTAATTAAAAAAAAAAGCCTTGCAGCTTCTTTTTCTCTATTGAAATATGCAGCCTAATCCACAAACTAATTCCTCCTGGCATGGAAAACAAGGGGGCAGCTTTTCTTTAAAAAAAGAAGAGAAAACAGATAAGTGTGTCGTGTGTGAAACTTTCATTGCTGACAGACAGCAGGCACCACAAACAATGGTGGTGGAGGAAGGGGGGGGGGGGGGTCAGGACATCCATGCAGGTAAGGGGTAGAAGGGAGCCCTGTCAGATGCTGAGGAGATCAGGTGCTGGGGGAGTGGTAGGGAAAGAAGATGGGATTACACAGTGATCATCAGTCTCTGATATGCAATCTCCTCAATATTGGATGCCGATGAGTGGAGGGGCATGTTAGGCACAGAGGAGCGTTCCTCCTGCCAATCACTTCTGATCCCTCTCAAACACTCCACTCCACATCTCCTCCATGGACTTTATTATCCCCGGCTGTGGGGTGAGCTCCGTGGCATGTAAGAGACTGATGATCGCTTTGTCATCCCATCTTCCCTCCCTGTCGCTCCCCCCATCGCCCGATCTCCTCAAAGTCTGCAGCTGTAGCACTTGTGATGTGGAGGAAATTGGGTGCTGGGGGAGCAGCAGGGAGAGAAGATGGGATGAGACCAGTGGCGCTCTCTTTTTGTGCAGCACCCGGCGCAGATTTCCTCCAGCTCCCCCTAGTTTTGGCCCTGTATATGTACATTGATCGGACGGCAGGTGGTTAATACAGTATGCTATGAGATAATAAACCTCTGTTTCGTATAAATTTTTAATTTCACAATCATAAATACATGCTTACATTTCATGATAATACAAAGGTGCAGAGTCGTAAAATATGATGTCCCAAATCAGTACCAATATTACAGTGCTTCATATGTCCTGACATGTTTCCTTATGTGTATCAAATACTGTAAATGCATAGTATTTCAAATACTTTACACACATAGATATAATCAAACACATGAAATACATCCACAATAAGTGTCGTAATTTGATATCTAATTATATTTCTACTACCTATTCCTCATACAGCTCTGCACGTTGGAAGTTTTTCTCTGCCACTCCTCTGACTGTCTTGTGTGTTTCCTAAGAAGCCTTGTTTTCTTCCCAGGGAATTTCTATTGTATTATTGTATCTCTGGCATATATTTACCTAGCATGAATTTGCACTTGAATGCCATCCAGCTTTTTACAAGGAGGCTCTTTCTTATGTGATATTTCTGATAGAAGAAAAAAAAATATATATATATATACTATAGATAGATAGATAGATAGATAGATAGATAGATAGATAGATAGATAGATAGATAGATAGATAGATAGATAGATAGATAGATAGATAGATAGATAGATAGATAGATAGATACACACCCATACAGTATCTCACAAAATTGAGTACACCCCTCACACTTTTTGTAAATATTTTATTATATATTTTCATGTAACAACACTGAAGAAATTACACTTTGCTACAATGTAAAGTAGAGAGTGTACATATTGTATAACAGTGTAAATTTGTTGTCCCCTCAAAATAACACACAGCCAATAATGTTTAAACCGCTGGCAACAAAAGTGAGTAAATCCCAAGTAAAAATGTCCAAATTGAGCCCAATTAGCCATTTTTCATTCCCAGTGTCATGTAATTCATTAGTGTTACAAGGTCCCAGGTGTGAATGGGGAGCAGCTGTGTTAAATTTAATGTTATCGTTCTCACTCTCTCATACTGGTCCCTGGAATTTCAACATGGCACCTCATAGCAAATAACTCTCTGAGGCTCTGAAAAAAAGAATTGTTGCTCTACATAAAGATGGCCTAGGCTATAAGAAGATTGCCAAGACCCTGAAACTGAGCTGCAGCACGGTGGCCAAGACCATACAGCGGTTTAACAAGACAGGTTCCACTCTGAACAGGCCTTGCCATGGTCAACCAAAGAAGTTGAGTGCACATGCTCAGAGTCATATCCAGAGGTTGTCTTTGGGAAATAGAGGTATGAGTGCTGCCAGCATTGCTGCAGAGGTTGAAGGGGTGGGGGGTCAGCCTGTCAGTGCTCAGTCCATATGCCGCACACTGCATCAAATTGGTCTACATGGCTGTCATTTCAGAAGGAAGCCTCTTCTAAAGACGATGCACAAGGAAGCCTGCAAACAGTTTGTGAAGACAAGATAACTAAGGACATGGATTACTGGAATCATGTCCTGTGGTCTGATGAGACCAAGATAAACTTATTTGGTTCAGATGGTGTCAAGCATGTGTGGCGGCAACCAGGTGAGGAGTACAAAGACAAGTGTATATTGCCTATAGTCAAGCATGGTGGTGGGAGTGTCATGGTCTGGGACTGGATGAGTGCTTCCGACACTGGGGAGCTACAATTCATTGAGAGAACCACGAATGCCAACATGTACTGTGACATACTTAAGCAGAGCATGATCCCCTCTCTTCGGAGACTGGGCCGCAGGGCACTATTGCAACATATCGACCCCAAACACACCTCGAAGACAACCACTGCCTTGCTAAAGAAGCTGAGGGTAAAGGTGATGGACTGACCAAGCATGTCTCCAGACCTAAACTCTATTGAGTATCTGTGGGGCATCCTCAAACGGAAGGTAGAGGAGCACAAGGTCTCTAGCATTCACCAGCCCCGTGATGTCGACATGGAGGAGTGGAAGAGGACTACAGTGGCAACCTGTGAAGCTCTGGTGAACTCCATGCCCAAGAGGGTTAAGGCAGTGCTGGAAAATAATGGTGGCCACACAAAATATTGACATAAAACTGTGAGGGGTGTACTCACGTTTGTGAGATACTGTATATACATCCACTATATTACCAAAAGTATTGTGATGTCTGCTTTTACATGCACATGAACTTTAATGGCAACCCAGTCTTAGTCAGTAGGGTTCAATATTGAGTTGGCCCACCCTTTGCAACTATAACAAATTCAACTCTTCTGGGAAGGCTGTCCACAATGTTTAGGAATGTGTCTATGGGAATGTTTGACCATTGTTCCAGAAGCACATTTGTGAGGTCAGGCACTGATGTTGGATAGACAAAAAGGGGGACTAGTTAGGTCATAGATGGTAGTAGCTCATGGGATGCCCCATCCCTAAATTGATACAAAACGTGCAACAAATAACCCTCCAATAGGACTTTAAACGGGCATCACACTGAGAAAAATGTATAAAATAATATATACATTTTTTTGGTACAAAATAACAGAAAAAAAAAAATAGAAAAATGGGTATAACACATGTAACACAAATTGATAAAATATTAGCGACTAATAACAGACATGACCGGTTTGGAGTATGATAATCTCTATTGGGCTGTGAAGATCCAATGCGTTTCGATGTCATAATCTTCTTCAGGAATCTTTTTACACAGAACCAATGAAGGTATCCAAATATAGTCAGCTTCACAGGTATAGTCGTGAATTGTAGTAGTTTCCAATGTCACCATCATAGTAGTAGCAGACCTTCTTCTTGCCGCCCCCCTGACTGTACGTCATAGAGATGCCGCTCACACAGGAACCTCACAGGACTGTGAGGTTGTGTCCCGAGTCCTGTGAGGTTCCTGTCAAACATGCCCATAGGTGCACTTTTAAACCTTGTGGACAGCCTTCCTAGAAGAGTTGAAGATGTTATAGCTACAAAGGGTGGGCCAACTCAATATTGAACCCTAAGAACTAAGACTGGGATGCCATTAAAGTTCAGGTGTGTGTAAAGGCAGGCATCCCAATACTTTTGTTATTATATATATATATATTTACACATATATATATAATTTTTTATTTATTTATTTTTATCAAGGGGGTTTTAGGGAGATAAATAGGTACAAGGGAAGTAACAAAGAACGTGTATGTGTTTTTGCAAGAAAAATGTATATTATATGTATGTTAGACTGGTCAACAGTTTTAGAACACCATAAACTTTCAAATTTGTATGGAAATTTAAGCAGTTCAAGTCTCTGGCATCAGTTTTAGCACTATCAATTATCAGGATGTCCTCTGTGTGATGATAGTGTGAACTGGGCACCCCAAACATCTGTGTGAGAGGGCCAGGGCAGCCATGTTGTTCAGAATTCACAGGTCAGACATCTAGACATTTAGACATCTAGAAAGTTATCACTTTCCTCTGAGGGAATTGGGATTAACCCATTATAAAACTGTAAAAAACCTTTCAGTTATGTCACACATGGTCTGCAGGGTAATTAAACCCATTGGGAGTACATAGCATGCCATAAAATGTCTACCACAGGGTTAATGAATGCTGTAAAGCAAATTACAGTGGGGAAAATAATTATTTGATCCCCTGCATATTTTATAAATTTTCCCACTTACAAAGAAATTAAGGGTCTATAATTTTTAGCATAGGTGTATTTTAAATGATAGAGACAGAATATCAACAAAAAATCCAGAAAAACCCATGATACAAATATTATAAATTGAGTTGCAGTTTAGTTAGTAAAATAAGTATTTGATCTCCAAGTAAAACATGACTTAGTACTTGGTGAAGAAACCCTTCTCCTTGTTTGAAGACTAACAGCACAAAGCACTTTGTTTGCATGAGTGGAGCACAACAGAAATATATAACTGAGCACTACAGTGAACTTGAAAACGTTGGTATATGATCTTTATCACCGAGCACTTAAGTGGACTTGCATATGTTGTTATATGATTTATGGACACTATTGATTCATGAGTTTGATAACTTGTGGTACAAACTTGCACTAATACAGCAACATTTTGGTATACACACAAAGCGGTATAATATCCCAACTGTTTTATAGGGTACCTAGCACCCACAATATATAACTTTCACTTCAGTTCAGGTCGTGTTATACACATACAGGGGTGGATAGCAGCACGGGTGTTCCTATAATAGTTTACTCCAAGGCGCAGCACAATTTCATATTTTACTATAAGTTGCTGCATAAGGTGTTAGTAACTTAAGAGGTAGAGAAGTGTCCAATGAGCCAGACTTACCTGTGTCATCTTCTGCTACTGCTTTTCTATGATGAATGTTCTGTGGAATCGAGCATAGTACATTGAGTGCAATTGTATTGTCATTGTCTTGGTTCAGAGCCATGAACTTTCTCTTCCTCAGCAGCTTGTTCGTAAGGCCAGCCAAAGATGGAGAGAATTTCTGCCCTGCAACCACGGACAAGACCGGGTTAACAGGGGGAACCCTCCTGCTGAGCCTCTGTGTTCTCCCGGCAGGGGACAGGGGAAGCCGTCCCCGCTCGGAGAACACAGTGATTACTGCTAGCGGCTATAACAGCTGCTAACAATAATTGCATATAAAATTCGGCAAGCTGATTGTACCCAAGTTGATTGATCGATCAACTTGGGTGCATTCAGCCTGCCCATACATGGTTTGAATCTTGTTGCTCTAAGTTTTGAGTTTTGCTAAGGCTGCTGCTTATTTTTTTTGATTCTGAAGAACTTCCAGCTAAGTTTCTGCCTGAGCTGCTTGTGCCTGGGCACCTTCTGTCTCTGCTTGCACTCATGCTTGGACAGCTTCTGCCTGCGCTGTTAACCTTAACCTGCAGCCTGCTAAATCTGCTTACATACTGTTCTGTGCATCAAATCTGTACAATTTTGTGTTTTTTTTTTTTTTTTGTAAGATTTTTTATTAATTTTTATTTGTTTAATACCTACTTGCAATCTCCCTGTAAAACTGCAGCCTACGTAAGCCAGTTACATAGCGTGTATGAAATCTGTACAATATTTCTGGATTTTTTTACTGTGAAACATTACACTTTAATTTTGATTTTATGCTAAGAACTTCAGAACGTAGAAGAAACTAGTGTAACTTTTATTTGTATTCATTTGGGTAGGTGGCAGTGCAGGAGAACCTTTATATATAACTAATGATTAGAACCTGCCTTGTCCCTCCCATCCTAAACTATGGCCTATTAAGGCTGCTTACAAAGTATGAATCAAATCTGTACAACATTTCCAGACTTTTCTTTGAAAAATTATGCTCCATTTTTGATATTTAAAACTTGCGCTGAAACTGTGACTGCTTACAAAGTATGCAATGAGTGTACACATTTTATGTTTTTTTTCTATGAAACAATACACTTGAATTTTCTAGATTAAAGTGGTTTTAAAGTCAGAATGTTTTTACCTTATTGCATTCATTGCATTAAGGTAAAATATGCCCCAATACTTGTTTTGGCCACCTCCCTTCCCTAAACACTTACCTGACTCCTGTCACAATCCAGTACTGACCCATCTGCAGCAGCGCTATTCTCTCTTCCTCTTCTCACAGGAGACTCTGAGAGCAGCAGCTGCCATATGCCCCTGCTGTCAGTAAAATCCTGCTGGTGGCACTGTGCTTCCAGAGTGGGAGGTTGTAGATTTGGTTTCCACCAGCAGGTGTCTCCCAGCCTGTCTCTCCACCTAATACTGGCTGCTGGGAGGGTATTTAGTCTCTCCTCTACTATTACCCTTTGCTTCAGTGTTTTTCTTTGCTGCCAGATACTGCTTGCCACTTCTTCTGAGCCTAGATCCTGATTTTGCTCCTGCCCTGCATCCTGAACCATGTTGACTCTTTTCTGCTCTCATTGTACCAGATCCTAGTCCTGGTTCCCCTTTCCATCTGTTCCCAGCATCTTCAGCTTTCCCTGTTTAGCCATGTTCCCCATTTTGTGCATATTGTATATAATTAGTTTGTTAGTTAGGCTTCCTGCTATTTAATTAGATTGCTAGTTAGGCATTTTGGTTTTATGGTTCTGATTCCCTGGGTGGAGGCAGTGCTGTATCTTGGCCTAGGCCAACAAGGCCCAGGCCTAGGGCGGCACTTTGCAGGGGGGCAGCAGGGGGGCAGCAAAAAAAGCTACACCCTGCACAAAAAAAAAACAGCCTCCTCCCGGTTCCCGCAAGAAAAGGGTCTCCGCCGGCTTGCGCTACACTTTTAATATAGTGCCAGTCTTATGGGGTGAATTCGGCCAGAGGGCAGTGTCCAGGAGGCAAATCGGTCTGGCATCCCCATAAAGCAGTCAGTGATGAGGCTGCACTGATGGGCAGTAATGAGGCAGCACTGATAAGGCTGTACAGATGGGCACTGATGAGCCTGAACGTGTGGGAACTGATGAGGCTACGCTGATGGGAACTGATAGACTTGTGGTCTGTGGTTCACAGATGACAGGGCGGGTCGTAAACAGTAAAGATAGACACCAATGGGTGTCTCCCAGCAGCCAGAAGATGCCAGTACGGTAATCAGTCTCCAACTGGTGCTGGCTGCTGCAAGGGTATTTAGCTCCTCCTCCACTAGTGCCTCATGCTTCAGTGTTTTGCTCTGCTTGCCAGCTAGTGCTTGCCTTTTGTCCTGACCCTGTACCCGATCTTGCTTTTGCCATGTACCTGTACCCTGCTGCCTTGTACCCAATCTCCCTTGTTTCTGATCCCAGTCCTGGTTCTCTACTACTTTGCATCACCAGTGTTATCCTGTTTATCTGTATTCCTCATTTTGTATAAATTGTATTACAGTAATCCCCCGCTCCATTGCCGTTCAGTTTTTGCGGTCCTGGTAATTCACGTTTTTTTTTGTAATGTTATTTTACTATATAAATCATTAAAAATTAAATATTTTTGTGTTTTCCATAGCTCTTGCTCTGTCTCTTAGTATCTTTTATGTGTTTAAATGAGTTTCTATTGTTTTAAAAGTGTGTTTAAAGACCTTAAAATGCTTTTACACGTACAGTGACAGTAAAAAAACATGCCTACAATGCATTTTAATAGGGTTTTTCTATTTCGCGGAATTTCACTTTTCGCGTCTGGGTCCGGAACGTAACCCCTGCAATGGAGGGGGGTTTACTGTATACTACCTTTAAGGGTAAGGTGCTCTCCTTCAATACATTAAGTGCATAGATTAATTAATATATAAAGTTCATCAGTGATCAAAATACTATTAATAAAATAAAATATAAAAATATATACAATACACACACAGTATCTCACAAAAGTGAGTACACATCTCACATTTTTGTAAATATTTTATTAAATCTTTTCATGTGACAACACTGAGGAAATGACACATTGCTACAATGTAAAGTATTGAGTGTACAGCTTGTATAACAGTGTATATTTGCTGCCCCCTCAAAATAGCTCAACAAACAGCCAAAACTGCATGTCTAAAACTCTGGCAACAAAAGTGAGTACACCCCAAAGTAAAAATTTCCAAATTGGGCCCAATTAGCCATTTTCCTTCCCTGTTTTCATGTGACTCATTAGTGTTACAAGTAGTGTTGAGCGAACACGGACTGTATTATTCGTGTTCGTACCGAATAATTGGATTTTTTTTACCCGAACACGGACACGGACACTTTACTGTATGTTCGGGTAAAAATCCGTGTTCGGTCGTTTTATTTCCGGGTTTTGCATGCTTTGGCGCTCTTTTCATGGCGGGCTTTCAACAGCCAATCAACAATCGTTTAACTGGTGTGCCTTAAGCCATCCCAGCCATGCCTGCAAATGTCTTAGTAGCTGTGATTGGCCGTCTGAAGCATGTGACCAAGTCTTTATAAGTTCGAGGCAGCCGCCGCAGCAGCGTCATTCTGCTGCTTAGCTAAGGGACAGAGCACACATCAATGTGCTGGCTGCTGATTAGGGACAGATAGGCAGGAAAAAAACATTTGTGTCCGGATAGAATTGAGGGACAGGTCGGAGTGTTTAGGCAGGGCGAGTTGTAGGCATTTTAGGGATAGAGTCTGCTGAATTATAGGGTCAGTGTCTTCTACAAACTACAATCGATATTGCTGTGTGGGGGGTGGGGTGAATCTGCACTCAATCCTGATCTACGATCTCTTCTCAATCCTGTTAGGGACAGAGTCTGCTGAATTTTAGGGAAACTGTGTTCTACAAACTACAATCGATATTGCTGTGTGGTGTGGGATTGGAGATAGGCAGGTGTCAGTGATCCACATCCATTTTTCTGTGTGTGAGCTGCAGTGAACACAATCTTTTTGGGCTGCAGTGAACACAATCTTTTTGGGCTGCAGTGAACACAATCTTTTTGGGGTGCAGTGAACAAAATCTTTTTGGGGTGCAGTGAACACAATCCTTTTTGGTGTGCAGTGAACACAATCTTTGTGGGGTGCAGTGAACAAAATCCTTTGTGGGGTGCAGTGAACACAATCTTTTTGGGGTGCAGTGAACAAAATCCTTTTTGGGGTGCAGTGAACAACATCCTTTTTGGGGTGCAGTGAACACAATCTTTTTGGGGTGCAGTGAACAAAATCCTTTGTGGGGTGCAGTGAACACAATCTTTTTGGGGTGCAGTGAACACAATCTTTTTGGGGTGGAGTGAACAACATCCTTTTTGGGGTGCAGTGAACAAAATCCTTTTTGGGGTGCAGTGAACAAAATCATTTTTGGGGTGCAGTGAACACAATCTTTTTGGGGTGCAGTGAACACAATCTTTGTGGGGTGCAGTGAACACAATCTTTTTGGGGTGGAGTGAACAACATCCTTTTTGGGGTGCAGTGAACAACATCCTTTTTGGGGTGCAGTGAACACAATCTTTTTTGGGGTGCAGTGAACACAATCTTTGTGGGGTACAGTGAACAGAATCTTTGTGGGGTGCAGTGAACACAATCTTTGGGGGGTACAGTGAACACAATCTTTTTGGGGTGCAGTGAACACAATCTTTGTGGGGTGCAGTGAACACAATCTTTTTGGGGTGGAGTGAACAAAATCATTTTTGGGGTGCAGTGAACAACATCCTTTTTGGGGTGCAGTGATCAAAATCCTTTTTGGGGTGCAGTGAACACAATCTTTTTGGGGTGCAGTGAACAAAATCCTTTGTGGGGTGCAGTGAACAGAATCTTTGTGGGGTGCAGTGAACACAATCTTTGGGGGGGTACAGTGAACACAATCTTTTTGGGGTGCAGTGAACACAATCTTTGTGGGGTACAGTGAACAGAATCTTTGTGGGGTGCAGTGAACACAATCTTTGGGGGGTACAGTGAACACAATCTTTTTGGGGTGCAGTGAACACAATCTTTGGGGGGTACAGTGAACACAATCTTTTTGGGGTGCAGTGAACACAATCTTTGTGGGGTGCAGTGAACACAATCTTTGGGGGGGTACAGTGAACACAATCTTTTTGGGGTGCAGTGAACAACATCCTTTTAGGGTGCAGTGAACACAATCTTTGTGGGGTGCAGTGAACAACATCCTTTTAGGGTGCAGTGAACAGAATCTTTGTGGGGTACAGTGAACAGAATCTTTGTGGGGTGCAGTGAACACAATCTTTGGGGGGTACAGTGAACACAATCTTTGTGAGGTGCAGTGAACACAATCTTTGTGGGGTGCAGTGAACACAATCATTGTGGGGTGCAGTGAACTCAATCTTTGTGGGGTACAGTGAACACAATCTCATACTTCTGAAGATTTGAGGGTGCTGCCTGTTCCATACTCCCCCTACTCCTCATCTAGCCTTTTAGGGGTACAAACAATAGTAATTGGGGCCTAGTGTGGTTGTGTACGTGTGATATACATACACTTTTTTTGGTTCATATTTTCTATTCCGCTATTTAATCAAAAACCTTTGGGGATCAGTTAAATTGGGGGATAGTCTGTGTTGGTACGTGTGAGAGAGATCCACCTTTCCAAGTTGTTGGGGTTCATCTCATACTTCTGAAGGTTTGAGGGTGCTGCCTGTTCCATACCCCCCCTACTCCTCATCTAGCCTTTTAGGGGTACAAACAATAGTAATTGGGGCCTAGTGTGGTTGTGTACGTGTGATATACATACACTTTTTTTGGATCATATTTTCTATTCCGCTATTTAATCAAAAACCTTTGGGGATCAGTTAAATTGGGGGATAGTCTGTGTTGGTACGTGTGAGAGAGATCCACCTTTCCAAGTTGTTGGGGTTCATCTCATACTTCTGAAGGTTTGAGGGTGCTGCCTGTTCCATACCCCCCCTACTCCTCATCTAGCCTTTTAGGGGTACAAACAATAGTAATTGGGGCCTAGTGTGGTTGTGTACGTGTGATATACATACACTTTTTTTGGATCATATTTTCTATTCCGCTATTTAATCAAAAACCTTTGGGGATCAGTTAAATTGGGGGATAGTCTGTGTTGGTACGTGTGAGAGAGATCCACCTTTCCAAGTTGTTGGGGTTCATCTCATACTTCTGAAGGTTTGAGGGTGCTGCCTGTTCCATACTCCCCCCTACTCCTCATCTAGCCTTTTAGGGGTACAAACAATAGTAATTGGGGCCCAGTGTGGTTGTGTACGTGTGATATACATACACTTTTTTTGGATCATATTTTCTATTCCGCTATTTAATCAAAAACCTTTGGGGATCAGTTAAATTGGGGGATAGTCTGTGTTGGTACGTGTGAGAGAGATCCACCTTTCCAAGTTGTTGGGGTTCATCTCATACTTCTGAAGGTTTGAGGGTGCTGCCTGTTCCATACTCCCCCTACTCCTCATCTAGCCTTTTAGGGGTACAAACAATAGTAATTGGGGCCCAGTGTGGTTGTGTACGTGTGATATACATACACTTTTTTTGGATCATATTTTCTATTCCGCTATTTAATCAAAAACCTTTGGGGATCAGTTAAATTGGGGGATAGTCTGTGTTGGTACGTGTGAGAGAGATCCACCTTTCCAAGTTGTTGGGGTTCATCTCATACTTCTGAAGGTTTGAGGGTGCTGCCTGTTCCATACCCCCCCTACTCCTCATCTAGCCTTTTAGGGGTACAAACAATAGTAATTGGGGCCTAGTGTGGTTGTGTACGTGTGATATACATACACTTTTTTTGGATCATATTTTCTATTCCGCTATTTAATCAAAAACCTTTGGGGATCAGTTAAATTGGGGGATAGTCTGTGTTGGTACGTGTGAGAGAGATCCACCTTTCCAAGTTGTTGGGGTTCATCTCATACTTCTGAAGGTTTGAGGGTGCTGCCTGTTCCATACCCCCCCTACTCCTCATCTAGCCTTTTAGGGGTACAAACAATAGTAATTGGGGCCTAGTGTGGTTGTGTACGTGTGATATACATACACTTTTTTTGGATCATATTTTCTATTCCGCTATTTAATCAAAAACCTTTGGGGATCAGTTAAATTGGGGGATAGTCTGTGTTGGTACGTGTGAGAGAGATCCACCTTTCCAAGTTGTTGGGGTTCATCTCATACTTCTGAAGGTTTGAGGGTGCTGCCTGTTCCATACTCCCCCTACTCCTCATCTAGCCTTTTAGGGGTACAAACAATAGTAATTGGGGCCCAGTGTGGTTGTGTACGTGTGATATACATACACTTTTTTTGGATCATATTTTCTATTCCGCTATTTAATCAAAAACCTTTGGGGATCAGTTAAATTGGGGGATAGTCTGTGTTGGTACGTGTGAGAGAGATCCACCTTTCCAAGTTGTTGGGGTTCATCTCATACTTCTGAAGGTTTGAGGGTGCTGCCTGTTCCATACTCCCCCTACTCCTCATCTAGCCTTTTAGGGGTACAAACAATAGTAATTGGGGCCCAGTGTGGTTGTGTACGTGTGATATACATACACTTTTTTTGGATCATATTTTCTATTCCGCTATTTAATCAAAAACCTTTGGGGATCAGTTAAATTGGGGGATAGTCTGTGTTGGTACGTGTGAGAGAGATCCACCTTTCCAAGTTGTTGGGGTTCATCTCATACTTCTGAAGGTTTGAGGGTGCTGCCTGTTCCATACTCCCCCTACTCCTCATCTAGCCTTTTAGGGGTACAAACAATAGTAATTGGGGCCCAGTGTGGTTGTGTACGTGTGATATACATACACTTTTTTTGGATCATATTTTCTATTCCGCTATTTAATCAAAAACCTTTGGGGATCAGTTAAATTGGGGGATAGTCTGTGTTGGTACGTGTGAGAGAGATCCACCTTTCCAAGTTGTTGGGGTTCATCTCATACTTCTGAAGGTTTGAGGGTGCTGCCTGTTCCATACCCCCCCTACTCCTCATCTAGCCTTTTAGGGGTACAAACAATAGTAATTGGGGCCTAGTGTGGTTGTGTACGTGTGATATACATACACTTTTTTTGGATCATATTTTCTATTCCGCTATTTAATCAAAAACCTTTGGGGATCAGTTAAATTGGGGGATAGTCTGTGTTGGTACGTGTGAGAGAGATCCACCTTTCCAAGTTGTTGGGGTTCATCTCATACTTCTGAAGGTTTGAGGGTGCTGCCTGTTCCATACCCCCCCTACTCCTCATCTAGCCTTTTAGGGGTACAAACAATAGTAATTGGGGCCTAGTGTGGTTGTGTACGTGTGATATACATACACTTTTTTTGGATCATATTTTCTATTCCGCTATTTAATCAAAAACCTTTGGGGATCAGTTAAATTGGGGGATAGTCTGTGTTGGTACGTGTGAGAGAGATCCACCTTTCCAAGTTTTTGGGGTTCATCTCATACTTCTGAAGATTTGAGGGTGCTGCATGTTCCATACTCCTCTTCCTCATCCTCCCTTTAGGGTAGGAAAAAATTTAATCGGGCCTAGTCTGTGTTTGTACGTGTGAGATACACAGTTTTTTATCCTATTCCGCTATTCAATACACACCCTTTTGGTGTAAAAAACATTAAATTGCGGCATAGTTTGCATATTTGACATTTGCATATATTGTGCCTTGTTGCGCTGTTTTGGGTACTCCACCAACATGGCCAGTGGCAATGACGCCATTCTCAGCTTAACTATCCCACTTCTATGCCTCCTTGAAAAAACAATTTGGGCGATGATGGAAGAGGATGTGGCACAGGATGAGGAGGAGGAGGAGGAGGATGAAGAGGTAACATTTCAAAGGCTTTCAGGGCAGTCATTCGCAAGGGGCTCCGAGGGTGGGTTCCTGCACACACAAACGCCAGGGACACAATTGTCCAGCAGGGGCACAGTTCTGGAGGATGAGGAGGATGAGGAGGAGGAGGAGCTGGAGGAGGAGATGGAACCATGTTCACAGCAGGGTGGCACCCAGGCCAGCTCATGGCCATCACTGGTGCGTGGCTGGGGGGATACAGAGGACACGGACGATACACCTCCCACAGAGGACAGCCTTTCGTCGCCTCTGGGCAGCCTGGCACACATGAGCGATTACATGCTGCAGTGTCTCCACAACGACCGCCGAGTTGCCCACATTCTAACTTGTGCTGATTACTGGGTGGCCACGCTGCTGGATCCCCGTTACAAGGACAACGTACCGTCCTTAATTCACTCACTGGAGCGCGATCGCAAGATGCGCGAGTACAAGCGCACGCTGGTAGACGCCATGCTGCTGGCATTCCCATCTGACAGCGGGGCCACAGTGGAAGCACAAGGCAGAGGAGGAGGAGGAGGAGGTCGCCAACGCAACCAGGGCACCGCCAGCACCTCAGAAGGCAGGGTTAGCATGGCCGAAATGTGGAAAAGCTTTGTCAGCACGCCACAACAAACAGCAGCACCAGCAGCTCAGATGGAACGTCTTAGCAGGAGGCAGCATTTTACCAACATGGTGGAGCAGTATGTGTGCACACGCCTACATGTAGTGAATGACGGGTCTGCCCCCTTCAACTTCTGGGTCTCCAAATTGGGCACATGGCCTGAGCTTGCCCTTTACGCCTTGGAGGTGCTGGCGTGCCCTGCAGCCAGTGTATTATCTGAACAGGTATTTAGCACGGCTGGGGGCGTTATAACAGACAAGCGCAGCCGCCTGTCCAGAGACAATGTGGACAAGCTCACGTTCATTAAAATGAACCAGGCATGGATCCCACGGGACTTTTCCGTACCTTATGCAGAATAGCAATGGATACCGACCTTACCCACCCATTGTTCCATTTTTGCTCTTTCTCACTCTTTTGGGGTGTACCCTCATTTAAAATTTTTGAAAAGAAGCAGTGTTGGCTACCTCGTCCTCCTCCTCAGGGCCAGATTAATGTAGGGGCTATTGGAGCTGCAGCTCCAGGCCCCTACCTTTTATATAGGCCCCGGGTTGGCCATATTCACTGTTACCGCTCTTCTGTCACTTGTAAACACAGAAGTCTGGCTTCTATGCTCGCTTCCCCAGGCAGCACCCTCAGAACCTCCCCACACAGCGTGAAGGCCGGACAAGGAGGGACAGTTGGCGATGCATGGATGTGTTTATGGGCTTCAGAGACAGCATCCCATGTTGAATTAGGCATGCATGGCTGCACCCTTCCTCCTCTGGGTGCATGGCAAGGCACGGCCCTTAAGGCCCTTCAAAATCCTCAGCACCAAGCCCATGATGCTGTTAATCCGGCCCTGGTCCTCCTCCACCGCCGCTTCCACCTACACCGCCCATAGGTGTGCGCAGCCTATTGCATTAAGGTGTGCACCCCAAAGTTGAAATACACATGCATGTGTTTGCCAGCAGGGAGAGTAATGTATCGGGGCCATGTACCTGTAGGCAAGGAGAAATAGAGCAGAGCAGGTCCCAGGGAGATCTTTCCCATCTCCTCACTGGCAATGCTATGTGCCCTAGGTGATTAGGGTGTGCCCAGGCACACCCAGCACACCCTGTGCGCACGCCTATGTCACCGCCACATCCACCACCACCTCAACCTCCCTCCTACTCCATATGGGCCTCGTCCTTCAGAGATGAAGAAGAACATTGTTTTATTTTTCTGTTTTTTTTTGTTGTTTTAAGTTATTTCCCTATCCACATTTGTTTGCAGAGCACTTGCCATGCTCTTAATTACGTTTTGCTGCCATTTGCAGCACTCTAGCCCTTTCCTTTGGTGTTTTAGAGCCATTTTAGTGCCTTAAAGTTCGGGTCCCCATTGACTTCAATGGGGTTCGGTGTCCGGGAAAAGTTCGGTAAAAGTCCGGGACACGGACCCGGACTTTTTTTTAAAGTTCGGCCGAACCCGTCGAACACGGACATCTAGGTGTCCGCTCAACCCTAGTTACAAGGTCTCAGGTGTGAACGGGGAGCAGGTGTGTTAAATTTGGTGTTATCGCTCTCACTTTCTCATACTGGTCACTGGAAGTTCAACATGGCACCACATGGCAAAGAACTCTCTGTGGATCTGAAAAAAAAGAATTGTTGCTCTACATAAAGATGGCCTGGCTATAAGAAGATTTCTAAGACCCTGAAACTGAGCTGCAGCAGAGTGGCCAAAACCATACAGCATTTTAAGAGGACAGTTTCCACTCAGAACAGGCCTCGCCATGGTCGACTAAAGAAGTTGAGTGCACGTGCTCAGCATCATATCCATAGGTTGTCTTTGGGAAACAGATGTATGAGTGCTACCAGCATTGCTGCAGAGGTTAAAGGGGTGGGGGGTCAGCCTGTCAGTGCTCAGACCATACGCTACACACTGCATCAAATTAGTCTGCATGACTGTCGTCCCAGAAGAAAGCCTCTTCTAAAGATGATGCACAAGAAAGCCTGCAAACAGTTTGCTGAAGACAAGCAGACTAAGGACATGGATTACTGGAACCATGTCCTGTGGTTTGATGAGACCAAGATAAACTTATTCTGTTCAGATGGTGTCAAGCGTGTGTGGCGTCACCCAGGTGATTAGTACAAAGACAGGTGTGTTTTGCCCACAGTCAAGCATGGTGATGGGAGTGTCATGGTCTGGGGCTGCATGAGTTCTGCCTTCTCAGTTCCCTGAGGGAACCATGAATGCCAACATGTACTGTAATATACTGAAGCAGAGCATGAGCCCCTCCCTTTGGAGACTGGGCCGCAGGGCACTATTCCAACATGATAATGACCCCAAAGACACCTCCAAGACAACCACTGCCTTGCTAAAGAAGCTGAGGGTAAAGGTGATGGACTGGCCAAGCATGTCTCCAGACCTAAACTCTATTGAGCATCTGTGGGGCATCCTCAAATGGAAGGTGGAGAAGCGCAAGGTCTCTAACATCCACCAGTTCCGTGATGTCCTCTTGGAGGAGTGGAAGAGGACTCCAGTGGCAACCTGTGAACCTCTGGTAAACTCCATGCCCAAGATGGTTTAGGCAGTGCTGAAAAATAATGGTGGTCACACAAAATATTGGCACTTTGGGCCCAATTTGGACTTTTTTCACTTAGGGGTGTACTCACTTTTGTTGCTTGCAGTTTAGAAATGATTGACTGTGTGATGAGTTATTTTGAGGGGATAGCAAATTTACACTGTTATACAAGCTGTACACTCACTACTTTACATTGTAGCAAAGTGTAATTTCTTCAGTGTTGTCACATGAAAATATATAATAAAACATTTACAAAAATGTGAGGGGTGTATTCACTTTTGTGAGATACTGTATATAGCAAAATGCCAGTCCACAAAGATATATATCCCCTTACCCCACCTAAGGGTGTCTTCTCACCTGCTTGGATGGACCCCACTACCTAAAGAAGCACTGCTTCCACTGGCGGATCAGATCCAGTCCACAACTCTCAGCGTAGTGTAATTTATGTAAGAGGCAATAGGAAAAATCATAGTCCAGGTCACACATACAATATATTTATTACGAGTAAAAATACCACTAACGATTCAAAAGTCAAAATGGTATATTTCAGTACTATCCTCAGCTTGCACAGCTTTACCTGGCTCAGTCCAGTGTTATTATGTCACTGCCCACCTCACGCATAACGCCCAATGGGCTTTCTCAAAGGTCTAGCCTAGAACTGTAAGTGGTATTTTTACTCTTAATAAATATATTGTATAGGTGATCTACACTATGTTTTTTTCCTCTTGCCTCATACACAAAAACAATAATTGCCCATAGAACTTTAAATGAGGCATAACACAAAAGTCATAAAATATCAATTTAATGTACAAGGATTGGACACAAATGTATAAAGTACACATAAAAATGTTTGGCATATAAAGCCAACGGGTTACACACAAAATATACTGTACATCAAGCTGGTATATTTTCAAATACATGCTTTACATCAGTGGTCCTCAACCCTGGCCTACAGGGCCCACTAACAGGCCAGATTTTCAAGATAACTGAAATACATCCCAGGTGATATCATTTGCTGCTCAGTGATTGCAGTACTCTAGTCTGCATCTCCCCAAGGTAATACCTAAAATCTGGCCTGTTAGTGGGCCCTGTAGGCCAGGGTTGAGGACCACTGCTTTACATAACCAAGATGATTGCACTATGAGAGAGGAATGCATCTTGTGACTAGACGCTTTCGTGAATACTTTCACTTCTTCAGGAGTAGATGCTTCCAACAACAGAACCCTATAAAACCAGCTTGGAGCTTAATAAATTGTAGCATCTACAAATAGTGGCCGCTGTTCAGTGTATGACACAGGAGTAGTAAAAGGGAACCAAGACACCCAATGGGAATACCAATAAGGTGGTACAAGAGAGATCATGGCTGTGGTAAAAAAAAAAAATATATACCAAAATACCAAAACCAACCAACCTAGTGTTGCAGAGGTGATTTGCCTTCACACCATTTGCCTTCAGTCTGAAAACTGTTCTTGCTTTTTTCTGTGTAATATTACATTCTAATTTTAATATGTAGATTAACTAGTTGAGGAGACTGGGCATGTGTAATACATCCAGTCCTTCTGCTCTGCTGCTGCAATTCCCCAGCAGTTTTTTGCTCCTAAAATAAAAGCTTTAAGTTGCTGTGTGAATACAACAGATCTAGCAGCTGCTGCTGCCAAAAAGAGCCTATTTATCAACACCGTTCAAATGCAAAATTGTGTGATGCAAAGTACTTTTCAGTTTACTCTGTTTCAATCGTTTGCACGCCAAAGGCATGAGCTTTGTTTTGTTAATTTCTTTTTTCTTTTAAGGATTGTATCATATTTTTGCAAAACAATACCATAAAAAAGAAAGCTTTGCTTGCCCTTAAACAAGTAATACCTTGTTATCTTAACAATGACATAGTTATTGTTAAATAAACAGGTCCATAATGAAATGTAAAAATTGGGGGGATAGGGGGTACTTTGGTGCAAAACAATGTTGAGCACAAGTATGCAGCCACATGCTGCTCCAAAAGGAGCAACTTTGCATGTGTCAGGGACAAGTGGCAAACCAAAGTCACTTTGCGTTAGAGTGCCCTGTCAAACCCTTTGGATTTCCCCCTGCAGTTATATCTCCAGAGAAATTGAGCCAAAAACTGAACCTATTACATATAATGGCAGCTATGGCAAATGTGGGGGATGAAAGAGGGGGTACATTGCAGCACACTCCTGTTGCACAGAAGTGTATGGTGACATGCCACAGACAAATAGCAGCTGTTTCAGAAACAAGTGTTAGCCCGGCGGGCGGTCGGCAAGTGGTTAATGAAAATCTCACACTGTAAAGCACTTTCTATTGGCTGCCTATTCAAGCTCCCTTGTATTGTCCTGATGCTGGAGAATCTCTACCAGTCTATATTTTAAATTTTTTTTAAATAATTGGGAATATGTGGATGGGAGGAGGGTCTGTAAATGTGGTGTTGTGGTTTGGAAGTGTTTTTGTGCACTCTGTTTTTTGATTCATTAAACCTTTTAGGCAATGCAGTTAAAAAAGTGGTAAAAAAAAGCTCCCAAACAATCATTTAATTACTTTGCAAAAAAAGAAAAGAAAGAGGCGCTTCTAAGTGCAGACTAAAACAAAACTATTTATTCCCTAAAATATGCATTCACATTGTGCGTATGCAGAAAGCGTATGTAAGAAATCCTCCTGGGGAACTCCAAGATGGATCCGATTCAAAAAGTCATCCGGTCCGTGCTGCCAGCTGGGGAGCCGGTCTTCTCTTCGCCGCAGCCTGCAGTAAGCGGCGAAGCTGGAGCGGAAGCGTCCGTGTGTTGAAAGCGAGGCTTGGTCAGCAGGGACAGCAGGAACATGTTGATGACTTTTTGAATCTATTTGATCTAATAAAGCCAGGAGTCTTTTTGGGAAAGATGCAACAAGTCTTTCACACCTGGATTTGGGGATCCTCTGCCATTCCTCCTTGCAGATCCTCTCCAGTTCTGTCAGGTTGGATGTTAAACGTTGGTGGACAGCCATTTTTAGGTCTCTCCAGAGATGCTCAATTGGGTTTAAGTCAGGGCTCTGGCTGGGCCATTCAAGAACAGTCACGGAGTTGTTGTGAAGCCACTCCTTCGTTATTTTAGCTGTGTGCTTAGGGTCATTGTCTTGTTGGAAGGTAAACCTTCGGCCCAGTCTGAGGTCCAGAGCACTCTGGAGAAGGTTTTTGTCCAGGATATCCCTGTCCTTTGACCTCATGATTCTCATTTGCTCTGACATGCATTGTGATCTGGAAGGTCTTATATAGACAGGTGTGTGGTTTTCCTAATCAAGTCCAATCAGTATAATCAAACACAGCTGGACTCAAATGAAGGTGTAGAACCATCTCAAGGATGATCAGAAGAAATGGAAAGCACCTGAGTTAAATATATGAGTGTCACAGCAAAGGGTCTGAATACTTAGGACCATGTGATATTTCACTTTTTCTTTTTGAATAAATCTGCAACAATGTCAACAATTCTGTGTTTTTCCGTCAATATGGGGTGCTAGGTGTACATTCATGAGGAAGAAGAATGAACTTAAAGGATTTTAGCAAATGGCTGCAATATAACAAAGAGTGAAAAATTTAAGGGGGCCTGAATACTTTCCGTACCCACTGTATTTGAGGCAGCCTACATCCACAGAAGATTTGTGGTTAGTTTACTTAAGATTGTTATATCTCTGTTTACTCTATGTGATACCAATATTTGTCATATTATTTTACCAATTCTCTTTGTACCACCATCTTCTGTTTCCTTTCAATAAAAGTTTGTATACAAAAAAAAAAAAAAAAAAAAAGATTTGTGGTTAGTTAGTTCTCCAAGATTAGTTACCAAAGATTTTTGGAACAACCTACCCACTGAGTTACTTCAAAAACTCTGTTCAAGTGTACCTAGAAGAATTGAAGAACGAATGCTGTTTTGAACCCAATGGTGATCACACCAAATATTGATTTGATTTTCATTCCTCTTCTATTCATTTACTTTCTATTTTGTCAACTGATAAAAATGAACTACCTATTAACATTTCTCATTCTGAAAGCATTCCTAATTTACAGCATTTTTTTCACATATGCCTAAAACTTTTGCACAATACTGTATATATATATATATATATAATTGATAGCTAATAACACCAGGGATTGTTGATCCAATGAATATCTGGTTGCCTCCTGGGGAATCAGGAAATAACTTTTTTTCCCCTGATGTAGCACATTGGACCATGCTTTATTGACAGTTGATTGCCTGCATCAGCTGTGGGTATAGGATTGTGTATATTATGAAAGCTTTATTTTTATTCATTTGTTTCTATGGTTGAACTACATGGATTTGTGTCTTTTTTCAACTTGAGGATGTAACTATATGTGTACCTCCTCACCAAACACCTGGACATTTTTCCTCAACAACAAAACCTGTGTACCATCCAGGTGAAGCAGTGGAAGTGTGCCACCTAAAATGTCTGTCACAGTCGGGTAGATAAACTAATTTGTTTATCCCACATAGAACATATACATGGCAAGTCTAACTGCACTATACGTGGGAGGGTGAAAATCCAATAAATTGCCTCTAGATATGTTTCGATAGTGGCAAGTTGTGGTATCTATGTTATAAAAGAGTATTAGACATCTTCTTGCAACTCTCTTACAGGTATGCTCAGTTATTTTGACCTTTTCTAGATCAGAATACTGTCGATGCTGTTTGTAGAGCTCTCTTTAAATGTGTGAAAGTTGCTTGCCAGAAGTTGGGTCTCCCCTTTGCCCCCCACAGTTGAGGAGAGGTTCTGAGGAATGTGTTATTTACTTTCCTTAAAAAAAAAAAAAATCTACGGATGGGAGTTGCCCCCTGTAATTTATGAAATTATGGTTTCTATGGCTTGAAAGGGTTGATAGAATTAGGGCCATGCTCTGCCTTGCCAGCTGCCCCTTCCTGATCTATGATCTGGTGGTAATTAAAAATAGTATGCAAGATATAAAGACTAGGGATGATCGAACGGTTCGGGTCGACCATCGGTTCGGCCCGAACATTGGGTGTTCGAGGTTTGGCCGAATTTAGAACTTTTTGCCCAAAAAGTTCGGAATTCGGCAACCAGAACCGACCAAAATGCAATGCTTCAGGAAATGGGCTTTAAAAGCCCGTGATTGGACCAGAACCATTAGCAAAAGCCAATTGAGGGGGCAGGAGAATGCTAGGAATGTGATTGGAGTGACTAGGGGGTCCCTAGACCAATCATTAGTGAATACGCCCCCCAGTATATAAGATCGCCCCCGCCATATTCCTAGCATTGTTATACTGGACATGGAAGAGAGTGGAAGCAGTTCTGTTAATTTTACTTTAAAAGTGTCATTTAGCTATTTATTAGTGTGAGGAAAGGGATATCTAGTGTAGTTAGAGTGCTCCTTTACACTTTAGTTAGCTTCAAAAATTTAGTTTCTGTAGGGAAAGTGTTAAGTGTAAAGGGACCGTAGTGTAGTGTAGGGTTAACTGGCAGTGACTGCTATGGCACGGTGACAAAACCCTTCCATAGCAGGGTGACCGCTATAGAGAAATGATCATTTATCTGAATTGCTTCGGCACACCCATATGGCTTCTCACCAGCCAAGCATTTTTTATGCTGCAGGGGCTGCCACTGCCAGTGCTTTTTTGAGGACATGTTTGATGTCAGACATGACATCTGAACATGTGTATAGGGGGTATATATACACATATATGTCTGTATATATACCCCTAGACATATATAGGTGTGATAGTAGCAGAAATAAATGCTTGCGCTAATGAAATCATTTACAGTAATATATTTCTGCTACTATCACACCTATATATGGCTAGGTGTCTATATACATATAATTATGTGTGTATATATACCACTATACACACAGCAATTCAGAGAAATGATAATTTCTCTATAGCGGTCACCCTGCTATGGAAGGGTTTTGTCACCCTGCCATAGCAGTCACTGCCAGTTAACCCTACACTACACTACGGTCCCCTTACACTTAACACTTTCCCTACAGAAACAAAATTTTTGAAGCTAACTTAAGTGTAAAGGAGCACTCTAACTACACTAGATATCCCTTTCCTCACACTAATAAATAAAAATCAAAAAATCTCTTTTTTTTTTTTTTTAATTTTTCAATAATTGGCTTTTTTATCAAAAATGACAATTTTTAAGAACTTTTTTTTGTGTGATTAATAGTTAATGGGGCATGACCCAGAACCCTAGGCACTTTTTAGGGGCATTTATTGGGTTTTAGGGTTTAAAAATTGTGTTTTTTGATTACCGAAGTCCGGGTCCCATTGATTTCAATGGGGTTCTGAAATCCGAACCGAACTTTTGGGAAATTCGGGTGTTCTGGTCGAACCAAACTTTTCAAAAGTTCGATTATTCCTAATAAAGACCTATCACAAATCTGTAAATTAATATATTCTGTTTATTAATTACACAAAGGGTAAGGTGCTAACCCTGCAGTGTGTACTTGTAAAATGCCTGTGCAACTATTATGCCATATGGATATTTTCACATTTGTATATTCTCCTTACATGGGGTGCTTTGGTATCAGTTACATTCTTAATATTAAATGCATTTTTCGTTCAACATATTCTATTGAGATTTTAGTAGGCATACAGTCAATATCAAAATATAACAATCAGCAATAACCATAAAAAAAGTTACATGGTATTAACAGGAACAACAAGTAGAAATGTTCAATGAAATATTGACAAAGGTTAGTATGTCATCCTTTAGGAGGTCTTAAGTCGATCAAGAAACAGGGCGAGACATCATATTAGCAGTTGAGTTGGGATGTATTATGGTTTATATTAACATCCCTCTGAACCTTGTGATGTGCTAAAGAGGTGTTTGGGTGACTTGTCTCCCCAACGGACACCCCAACGGGATCAAACTGTGTCCAGAAGCGGAGACAGCCCCCGCTCACCTCAATGGTGTAGGGGTCAGATGAGGGGTGTATAACCTTTACCTTGTGTGTTCTAGTGATTAACGGGTTATCTGCCCACTGTATCTTTAAGGGGATCAATGAAGAAAATGTAAGTGACGTACGGTTGGGTAGCGATAAAAGAGAGGAGTACAAGAAAGATGGAAATTGTAGGAATAAGAAGAGATATGTATAGTATAAGCGGGGAGGGGGGAGAAAAGAAAAAAAAAAAGGGGGGGGAGAAAAGAAAGGGAGGGGGTTCCCCTCTCCCCCGTCAGATGTTGGGAATTGGGGACTATGCTGAGATAAGTCATGTCATGAGTAAGTTATATTCATCTGTTGTGGTAAAGTGTTGCCAACTAGCCCAAGTTAAGTAAAATGATATGCATTTTTGCTCTGAAAAAAAAAAAAAAACTTTAAAAATATTCACAATAAAAATATCTGATTTAAAGAGCTGTGTTCCACAGACCCATTTTCCCCAGCAAACCCAAGGAATGTAGCTCTAATTTCTATAGGCTGCCTGCGCCTTTTGTTTCTTAATTTAGGCTTGTTTATGCTGCATTTAAACTGTAGAGCGTATGCCATTTTCCCATCAATACCTGAGGCCTGAAGCTCTAATATTTATAGAAAAACAACTGCCTGTGCTTTGTGTCTTTACATTTACCTGTTTGCACTATTAATAAACTATAGTGCCACAGGGAAATTTTTACCTTCCCATATCTAATGGGCTCTTTTCTTTTTTACTGTAGCTCATCCTATTTTTTAGGAAGATAGCTCCCTATGTCACCGCTGTCAAACTCCACTCCCACTAGCCAATTTTAACCCACCCAAACCTTAAAGGGGGTTTAGCTTTTTATTTTTTAAGGATAACAGCTGTCTGTGCCTTATATACCTACTTTTATGCCTATTTGCACTGCCTTTAAACAATATTGCCATTTGGCAATTTCAACAACCATACTGGAGTGTTGTAGCTCTAAGTTTATGGTGATATGGATGTGTGGGAAATAGTGCGTGTTAATGTGATGTGTCTTTTTAACTACGATAAATTAAATAGTACACTGAGATTCTGGTGCTGTCTGTCATCAAGGCTAATTGTTAAGAAAAAAAAAATTCCACATCTAAATAAATGCTGACAAAATATACTGTCACAAAGGATTTGTATATTATCCAACTTGTTCTCGAAATGGCCTGTGATGAATTGGAAAAGGTCCCCCACAGCTATATCCAGCTTCCAACCAAACTGGGTGACAATAGCTTGCTGAGTAGCCTCCTCAAAAGGGCCACAACTGACCCTCCTCCCTCATCCCAGAATACTACAAAGCAATTTGCCTCAAACTAAAACAATTTTTGATAAATTTGCTGAACTTGGTTGTGAATCAAATTTTGGCCAATCCACACACCTCTAGTGGGATGTACAGTATTTCAGGCAAGGAAGAGTATAAAAAAATACTGTTCCCTCTTCATTATTCTCCTTTATCTCACTCAGTACAAAAATGTTATGCATGCCAAATGCAGATCCAAAACAGATTATTTATACAGACAACTTAGATAGAGGTCAGGAGCTGTGCCAGTGGGTCAGTACAAAGAATGAGTCACTATAATCTACATATGAAACATACAATTTTTGCAATGAACGTTTTCCAGGCTATTCTCAGAGTTTAAAAACAACTTCTTTCTGAGGTCTGCAGTTCATAACACTAGCTGAGTTTGTAAAATGGATCAACACAACATAGCAAAACAAACAATTATTCTGTATCAAATAGAGCCTCATTGACTTTTACAGACCTATTAAAAAGGTAAAAGAATAAGGTGCTAAGTGCAGTAAGCTCTAGCAAGCAATTCAAATTTGCTTCACAGAAGTAAGACAATTACCAAATTGATTCTATTTGGTTACTATGGGTAACTCCCCTTTGCACTTACAGCTGATCTCCAAGGAAACAGTTTAACACAGAGTTAAAATACTGTAACCTGGGGTAGCTCTGGAATGACCGCCGGCCAGTTTGGTGAAAGCAAACAGTTCATTTTTTTTTTTTTTAATCAAAGTAAGACATCTTACTTCAGCTAAAGTAAATGAATAGTCCAAATCCTGGTATTTGTAAATCAACAGCAGGCTAACCACTAATCTTTGGTCCCATATAGGGGTTAGGCTCCTCCAACGTAAGGGTGCCAGGCAGGCCACACGGGGGGGGGGGGGTTAGCAGCCTGTGTCTCAGCTTGTCTGAGAGTTCCCACTTGCAACACAGCTTGTGAGTCTATCTCTTCCACTCACTTCCCTGACAAAGGTGCTAATTTCCCTTTGCTGCCTTTCAAGCCTCCCTCTTCTAGGACTTAACCCCTTTGGGACCAAGTTCCTGGTAGTCAGGGTTTAAAAATCTCTTTGAACCTCCAAAATCCTGGGTCCCTAATATAGTTACATAGTAGGTGAGGTTGAATAAAGACAATAGTCCATCCAGTTCAACCTGTGTAGGTGTGTGTGACTGTAATCATCTAACATAGCCCTCAATCTCCTGATCCTTGAGATGTAAGTCTAAGAGTCTTTTGAAAGTCACCATACTACCCGCAGAAACCACCTCTTGTGGTAGACAATTCCACAATCTTGTAGCCCTAACAGTAAAGAACCGCCCACGTTGCCTGAGGTTAAAACGCTTCTCCTCTAATCGCATTGTATGTCCTCGAGTCCTCATGCAATTCCTTCGAATGAACAGCTTTTCTTCTAAGCTGAGATCCCCATTAAGATATTTATAAATTGCTATCATGTCCCCTCTCAGACGTCTTTTCTCCAGGGAAAATAAATCGAGCGATTGCAGCCGCTCTTCATAGGTAAGGTCCTCCAACCCCCTAATCAGTTTAGTTGCCCTTCTCTGGACTTTCTCCAGCTCCAACACATCCCTCCTGAGGACTGGCGACCAGAACTGGACAGAATACTCCAGATGCGGTCGGACCAGAGTTTTATAAAGTGGAAGGATTATAGTCTTATCTCTGGAATACATCCCTTTCTTTATGCATGCTAATATTCTGTTGGCTTTGGAAGCTGCCGCTTGGCATTGCATGCTGTTGCCTAATCTATCATCAACTAAGACTCCCAGATCCTTCTCGGATTCCCCCAAGGGTTCCCCTCCTAACGTGTATTGTGTTTTTATGTTTTTGGTCCCCAAGTGCAAAACCTTACACTTCTCCACATTAAACCTCATTTGCCATGTCGTTGCCCACTCCGTAATTTTGTCCAGGTCATTCTGTAGGATATCTGCTTCATGCTGTGCAGTTATTGCCCTGGCCAATTTTGTGTCATCTGCAAAAACTGATAACGAACTACTGATCCCGTCCTCAATGCTGTTTATGAATAAATTGAATAAATTTAGCAATCCAGAGAATCCTGGAAGTCAGTCCTCTCCAGTCAAACCTAACCTGGGACACCTCACCCTGTATGGGTGAGAACCCCTGAGTATCGCAAAGGCTCTACAACTGTCCTTCTTAAAGGGACCACAACTCAAATATGATGTACCTGCCATCCAGCACACATTCCTGGTGTCCAGTACATTACATAGAAATGAACTGTTGACTAACCAAAAAGATTTGCATTTAGTTTAGTTAATCTTGTCAGGCCAGGCATTCCTGCCATGCAGCACTGCTCTGTTACTGACCTCACTTTTCCCTACTATATTTAAACAATACAGTTTGGTCAAAGACCTCTCCCACCTTAATAACCGGACAATAAACTGGCAGTAATACATTGATGAGGTAACCTTTGTACTTTACCCTGATGTTAACATTTTTCCAGCATTAGAAATACAGAACAATGCAAAACAGCAGAACCCCGATCAGAGTACTTTCTTCCTCCTAAAACAAATGCTTTTGTGCAGAGGAATACAGGAACCAAATATAAAGTGATATTTAGTCATTTATAGTAGTTTAGTGATCTCCAGCAGGCATAAGCTTTGGGTTCAGGCCAAAGTAGAATTCAGTCTGAACTTTATCTGCTCTGCTGCAACTGAAAGTGATATTTAGCAGTGGTACCTCTGCTTAATGTGACAGCATCTTGCTCAGGCTCTGGGATGCCAGTGGCCGCCAGCTTATTAAAAACCAGTGAAGAATTCCCACCTGGCCATTCAACTATCTGCTCGGGATTCCTAGCTGACAGTTGGATGTAAACAAATGGGTGGCAATAGTGGCTTACATCACTGACCATATATGGCAATGGCAATATTTGATCATCGACCATGGCCATTTTGGTCAATTACATCAGCCACCATCCACACTCCTTTGTTTATGAACCTGCTGTCAATGAAGAATCTGTAATTCATCAGGGAGTATTGATGTGAGCAGATTGCCAGCCAGTAGTCATGTTTTCCTTTTAGTGGGTCAACAGACATCTGCATCACTTAACAACATAATCGATTATATATTTATGTTGTGGACGGTATATGGGCCCCCCCCCCTATTTTTAAAGGGGCTTTCAGATTCTGATGAGCTCCCTGCCACAGACCCCCAAAACCACCAGGCCAGGGTTTTGGGAAAGAGGTCCTTGTCCTCATCAACAAAAGAACAAGGAGCTTTGTCAAGGGATTCCCCCTTGGCAAAGGTACTCTTCCCAAGTTGAGGGCATGTGGCCAGTCAGCCCAAACATATTTTTCTTTTGTTTTTAAATAGGGTACCCCCTTGAAATCCATAACACCTGAAAGGTGGGGTATGACTTTTTGGGGACTCCACTCTTTTTTGGTTTCACCTTAAAATACATACCAGATCCTTTTTTGAACAGTTTCTCAGTCAAATCTGATTTGTATCTTAGTGTCAATTTCTATGAAAATCAGTGAGCCAATCACACAAGCAGAAAACAATATTTCTGGAGGGAATTTTTATAAGGATATATTACAATATAGGCTGTGTCGCAATTGCATATGTTATTTATTTATTTTGTTATTATTAATATTATTTGCAATATTTTTTCTCCCACAAAAATGGAGTTAATCTTTAAATGTTAGAATTTCTGAACAATTCAACGATCCTCCCGCAAACTACACTCAGGTACCTTCAGCTTGTTCCTAATTTCTAGACATGACAAGATGGGAGATATTAGTCTTGCTGACTGCCCTGTACTGATATTGAGGTCACCTCTGACGCCAATGTAACTTTATTTTCTTTACGTTTGGTTTTCTTTACCGTGTATGTCATCGTTCACTAACAGCATACTGAAGGGCTTAAAATTAAAAATACATAAACTACATACCATTGCCAGATATTGCAAAATTTTTACAAAAATAAAGGCAATGCAGCGCTACTCCAAACCAACAAAGTGACCATAAAGTATTAGTGCAAAACATCCTATACAAAATGATTACATAAAGTGGGCAAAAATCTCAAATAGTATTTGTATGAATACAATGTGTAAAAAACACAACATAAAAACTGCCCAGTGAGACCTAACAAGTATTTAAAAATATATAATATCTCCTAGGGGGTTAAATATGCTGCAAACCAGTGTATGCAATATGTGCAATAATTGTTGTTACCCTCTATGGATACCATAGAGAAAGACAGCGTGAATGTGTAGCAAAAACCCTTAAACACAGCAGTGTGCACAACAAATGCAAAATATCAATAATGGTGTCACCCTCTGCAAAATATTGAAACCAACTATAAAATGCAACAAACAAATACAAAACAACTGCATACAAGTATTACACTATTATGAAGGAAAACCTCCTAAATACACACATACATACATATGCATAAGTTGGTATTACAAACAATGTATGACAATATAAGTGACACCCTTCTGGTGGTTAGGAAAACTAAAAATGAATATAACAAATGACAATACATATATCCTGTAAACCTGTGCAACAGTTCACATATTTTATGTGTGTGCTTGATAGAGTGGACTTCTCCTTTTAAACATAGGAAATGACTGGATGCTGTTTATAACACCATGTGAATCCTTCACCAATAAGGATGGCAGATCACCTCAAAGATTGTACCTAATAGATATACAGTAGGTCTAACATGCATCGCCCTTTTTGAGTTGGGACCAACTCATATCCTGATATTCTTCCACTGGGTACTTCACTAGGATGAGACTCGGAAGGTCAGCTGGTGTATATAATACACTTTAGGTACATGTGCTCAAAGGAACAAGAAAGGAACCATCATCGGGCAAAACAAACATAAAAACTTGCAAAAGATTTATTAATGTGCATAAAAAAGGTGCAGTGATATAATTGGCTCTGCCCCGACATGTTTCATCATGTGACTATATCAAAGTCACATGACAAAACATTTTGGGGCAGAGCCAATGACATCATCCACGATCCAGGAAGTGTATGCCAATGTTTAATGCTCATTAAGGGACCAGAGTCTATCTGCACATTCTTTTATCTGTGTGCACCACTTTGTGCACACTTAAACGTGAAATATTTTAAGAAGCATTTCATGAACCTTTTGCAAGTTTATATGGTTGTTTTGCGTTATGATGGTTACTTTCTTGTTCCTTTATTAAGCACACATACCTAACCTTTAAGGAGTGGATTTACAGTATATACACCAGCTGACCTTCTAAGCCTTATCCAAGTGAAGTACCCAGTGGAGGAATATTAAGATATGAGTTGGTCCCAACTTAAAAAGGGCAATGCATGTTAGACCTATATCTATTAGGTCCAATCTTTTAGGTGGGCTGCTATCCCTATTGTTTGAAGGATTCATGTGGTGTTATAAACAGCATCCAGTCATTGTATGTGTTTTAAAGAAGAAGTGCACTCTATCAAGCATACACCTAATATATATGTAAAATGCTGTACAGATTTACAGGATATATGTATGGGCATTTATTACATTTTTTTTCAGTTTTGCTAACCACCAGAAGGGTGTCACTTATATTGTCATACCATTTTTGACATTTATAACAACATATGCATATGTATGTATTTAGGAGGTTTTCCTTCATAACACCGTAACACTTATATGTGTTTGGTTTGCATTTTTTCATTGCATTTTATGGTTGATTTCAATATTTTGCAGAGTGTGACAGCATTATAGTTTTATTGCAATTTTTTGTACACACTGCTGTTTTTTTAGGGTTTTTGCTACACATTCAGGCTGTCTCTCTCTCTCTCTATATTATCCATAGAGGGTAATAACGTTATTGCACATATCACATAGACTGGGTTGCAGCATATTTAACCCCTAGGAAGATATTTATATTTTTTTAAAATATTGGTTTGGTCTCATTGGGTAGTTTTTGTGGTGTTTTTTACAAATTGTAGCTACACGGATACTATTTTCGAGGGTTTTTTGCCCACCTTATGTAATCATTTTGTATAGGGTGTTTTGCACTAATACTTTATGTTCACTTTATTAGTTCGGAGTAGCCCTGCAAGGCATTTATTTTTGTTAATTTATTTGATGTAGGGACACATGTTTATGCTGGCAGCCACTCATTAAATATCACACTAGGGAGGTCTGCGTGGTAGCAGTTTAGTTATATTGCAAAATTTTAACAAAGAAGCCTTGAGCAACCCACACAATGGGAAATCATACTACCTAGACTCATTTTTTTACAGATTCAAAAATTACATTCTACCAACTCAATAATTAAATGGACTTAATATTAACAGAAGCAGGGTTAAACAAATTCACAAATATCTTCATTGGAAGAATGTTTACAATCCACCCATCCTAAATTGAACCAGTAAAATGTTCTTTGAACTCCTTAGTTTATCACCTGGAGAGCAATGTTCTGTTCTGGAACACAGGTTCTTTGCATGTATTTGCTCCCTTTTTGTAGGTGAGAACTCTACTTTGATTTACTAGCAGTGGGTACAGGAGATTATTTGGGCAGGTTTCCTCAAACCTGACACTATGCTGCCTAGAAAATGCTATACTTATTTACTAAAGTAGACCCTGGTAAGGAAGTGTAGTACTTCCAAAACAGAGATGTGATTTAGGAACTCCTCTAGAAAAAAAAATGTGGGACCCTGCTCAGTGCTAACTACAGGGATCACACATTCTGGGGCAGACGGCAAGAGTAGAGTGACAGAGAACTTATCAGTCATTGCTTCACATTTTACTGTCTAGTCACAGGCACCTGTAAGTGTAAAGCCCAGTACACACTATAAGAAAATTGGACAAACTATCGTCTGGTTTTCCTTGATGTTTCACAGCCAGTTGAAACCGAGGAAGGTACTAATTGTACAAAAATTATTATTGTTTATTGTTTCTGATCCTGCGCAGTCTTTCGTATCCACTTTTTCTTGTATGAAAACAGTACATAATTAAATGAAAATCAATTGTTCTGTTCATGTACAAGAAAAATTTTGGAGTTTGTCCCTTTGCAAAATTTTTGTTTGAAAAGTGTAAATCAGATGTCGAAAGCTGTGTACACACTAAAGGAAATGTAAACAATTGCTCCTTGTACGGAAATTTTCTTCTGATTTTTCATAGTATGTACCCCACTTTACTGAACTGTATCAAAAAATCAGATCTGCTGCTGAGCCAGACTGAGCTGTGCTATGTAGCAGAGATGAGAAGATCTCAGAGCTGTATGGTCAAACACACTATCCTTTGATCAGTACACACTATAAGAAAATTGGACAAACTATCGTCTGGTTTTCCTTGATGTTTCACAGCCAGTTGAAACCGAGGAAGGTACTAATTGTACAAAAATGATTATTGTTTGTTTCTGATCCTGCGCAGTCTTTCGTATCCACTTTTTCTTGTATGAAAACAGTACATAATTAAATGAAAATCAATTGTTCTGTTCATGTACAAGAAAAATTTTGGAGTTTGTCCCTTTGCAAAATTTTTGTTTGAAAAGTGTAAATCAGATGTTGAAAGCTGTGTACACACTAAAGGAAATGTAAACAATTGCTCCTTGTACGGAAATTTTCTTCTGATTTTTCATAGTATGTACCCCACTTTACTGAACTGTATCAAAAAATCAGATCTGCTGCTGAGCCAGACTGAGCTGTGCTATGTAGCAGAGATGAGAAGATCTCAGAGCTGTATGGTCAAACACACTATCCTTTGATAGGTAAAACAGCTTCTTTATATTCACTGTATCTTTGTATTCAGCTGTTTGCCTGATATTCAGATTTAACAAGCAAATCTGCTGAAGGATCAATCAATTCAATCATTCAATTTATAAAGAAGTGATCCGTTCCATGTGATGAAATTGAGATCAACAGAAAACATCTGCTCATTTGCTCAACACAAATCAGTAGGAACCCCTTGTATCCTAGTTTGCGTAAATCAGTTAATTTCAAGACTGAAAAATTTGCTTCACAATACACACAGTCTAATTTTCCAATTACAAGATTAGGTTTAATACAATTACACAAACAATTTTCCTGTATATGCACACATTTACATCTTATCTCATAACAACCTTAAATATCTTCTCACTTGATTTTCCATATAGACATCTATTTGTTCAGAACAACAGTACATTATTCTTACTTCCTTTTAAGACCATGGCATAGAAAAAAAAATCATGCCTCTGTTTAACAGGCTATATAATAATTTTTCTGACATTATACCAATTACATCACTACAACCAGTGCAAAGCTTAGTACAAAAACAGTTAGGCAGTGCAAATCTAAAAACATGGTGTTCATACAGTCAGAACAGAATGAAGCACAAGTACAGAACAGATAAATGAAGACAAAGCTTATCCGGCATGTAATAAAAGGGTGGTAACTAGACCAAAAATATCTACCTATTAGGGGAAACCCCCCTTAATTGAAAAGCTCACTATAGCTGTATGCTGTGTAGACATGAGATTATGATACCTGTTAAGCAGGGTCTTGCTTGCGTAGTTAGTATTTTCCAGGGTAGAATGAAAATGCAAAAGAAAGAAAGAAAAAAAAAGAAAACCCAACTAGGAACACTGCAATAGTGTCCCAAATTACTAGCAGGTTATTTGCCAACTGACACCCATCAAGTAGCGTGTCCTACAATATATGTGTAAACCTTAGTCAACAGGAAAAACAGATATGATAAAGTTGTAACATAAATTACAAAAGTGCGCTATAACAAATACAGAGAACTAAAAAGTTCATAAATGGTGTCTGCTGAACCAGCAGCTAACATGAAATCTTCGATTGCAAAATGTGATAAACTATAAAAAGTCTTTTGAATCCAAAGAATACGATGAAGGTTAGGGAGTGATGGGAGGTGGGTGCGCCTCTTCCCAAACGATAATTTAAGGTGAAAAACTTCAAACTTAAATGTGCGTGATAACACCCAGTGATAGGAGGGGACTCTTACCACAATATAAAGAGATGCAGGCATATACTAGGTTATTCCGGGAGTCCAAAATGGTCAGCTGAATGATGCAATTCTCAAATGGAATGGAACGGCCAACTGCTTCCAACTAGAGGGGATCTCTAGGCTTCCAAGCAAGGGGATATTGCCACAAAGATGATGCCCAAAAGAAGAAGAATGGCCAACTGCTTCCAACTAGAGGGGATCTCTAGGCTTCCAAGCAAGGGGATATTGCCACAAAGATCATGCCCAAAAGAAGAAGAGGGGACTATAGTGCATTACCTCCGGTTTATTGAAAATAATGTATAGAGTAACACTTACAAAATCCAGATGAATAAACAGCATATGCAGGTATGGTCACGGACGTCTGCAGTACGATCCGAGACTAGTAGCAGCATGGCTAACTCCCTCCGACGCGTTTCCACTGAAGAGTCCCAGAAGCCGACTCTTCAGTGGAAACGCGTTGGGGGGAGTTAGCCGTGCTGCTACTAGTCTCGGATCGTACTGCAGACGTCCGTGACCATACCTGCATATGCTGTTTATTCATCTGGATTTTGTAAGTGTTACTCTATACATTATTTTCAATAAACCGGAGGTAATGCACTATAGTCCCCTCTTCTTCTTTTGGGCATGATCTTTGTGGCAATATCCCCTTGCTTGGAAGCCTAGATATCCCCTCTAGTTGGAAGCAGTTGGCCATTCCATTCCATTTGAGAATTGCATCATCCAGCTGACCATTTTGGACTCCCGGAATAACCTAGTATATGCCTGCATCTCTTTATATTGTGGTAAGAGTCCCCTCCTATCACTGGGTGTTATCACGCACATTTAAGTTTGAAGTTTTTCACCTTGGATTATCGTTTGGGAAGAGGCGCACCCACCTCCCATCACTCCCTAACCTTCATCGTATTCTTTGGATTCAAAAGACTTTTTATAGTTTATCACATTTTGCAATCGAAGATTTCATGTTAGCTGCTGGTTCAGCAGACACCATTTATGAACTTTTTAGTTCTCTGTATTTGTTATAGCGCACTTTTGTAATTTATGTTACAACTTTATCATATCTATTTTTTTGCAGTGCTGCTTTCACTCTTTACCTCACTTTAAGGTTCGCGCACCTATTTCCTTTATTCAATAGGAAAAACAGGATAAAGGAAAAGAGTAAGAAAAAAAAAAGGGGCAGGGGGGGTTGAATGAAAAGTGTGAGGGGAGGGGTGGAGGGAAAATGGAAATAATAATATAGCTGGGACACAAGGGGCCTGTCATCACATCACGACCCACACAATCCACTACAGCATCTCTATTTACAGTTGTTCTCTGGTAGAATGTTCTAACGAAGCGCAGAGGACACATGGGTGTTTTAGTCGGTGGAATATTGGAAATCATGGCAATAATACCATGTTTTGCAGTGCTGCTCTTCCATCTCATAGCTGTCATTAAACCTTCCATTTCACCAACTTTTTTCACCACAGCAATCCATTGGCCCACCATCGGGGGATCTGAGCATTTCCATTTTTGAAGGAGCAGATTTTTGCTGCATTCAGTAAGTGTATCAAAAGAGATCTCCTGTATCTATGCCACGAGTTAAGGCATCAGGTATTTCTAAGCTGTTAGAAATTAACTGAAATGGATGTTAGAGTCATTAATTGTAGTCCTAAATGAATAAAATCTGGAACAGATCAGAGTGGTTTTGATATGTTAGTGCAGGCACAAGATCGCGCTTGTAGGCAGGTGGAGTTTTATGTTGCCCCAGCCGGCGAGGGCTTTTTCGGTCCGACTCACTGGTTCTGTGTATTATAAAAGAGACAGGGGTCTGGACCTGAGAGAGCGCGAGCAGTCACAGTTCTTTGCTGTCCATTTCTTTGCTTGTGGTACCATTTCTGGAGTCTGTCCTGCTAGTGTACTAAAGTTTGCTAAAACCAGAATGCCTGCTTGTGAACATCCAGTTTTAAGAGCCTTCTACAGCATAGGGGAGTTTCTGGGACCTGCAGTCGGCCCTGAGGATTCCAATCCTGGATACTACTATCATGGACTCAACCAATTATTGACTCTATCCTGTGCAGGTATGCTAGGGCAGCCGCAAGCCCGAGTTAGTGATTAGTTTAAGGAAAGACTGTTGCCTTTGTCATGTCAAGTTATTTAAGTAAAGCTTTTGAAACTGTGTCTTTGCCTGGTCTGAAGTTACTCATGGGGTACCATGCAAGTAACCAGCACACATAGTCCACAGTTCAGGTCAGCTAAGCACATTGGGGAATGAAGTAGGGATCGACCAATTATTGGCAATGCCGATATATTGGGGGCGATATGCACTTTCCCCGATAAATCAGAATCAGCCCCTGAGGTTACTGATATTGCCGATATTTCGGGAAAGTTTTTGTACCAGAATGATGCCTGCAGCTAGAGGCATCACCCCGGTACCAGCGTCCCTAGCCAACGGTCGACTGTCTTGTAATGACAACCGATGCGGCTGTCATTACAAGGAGCGGGAGGGGACATCTCCTTCCTTCTGTCGCCTTCCGCGGCTCGCCCAGGTCTCCTATCCCACCGGGAGACCCGGGTATCCTACCTGCACGGTCGCTGAAGAGAAGACCCGATTAAAGCCGCATTCGGCTCTGATCAGGTCTCCATGTAAAAAACCCAGAAGTGATGTCATGACATCACTTCCGGGTACTCTGCGGCAAATTCAAAAAAATGTGAGCATTCAAAACAGCCAAACTTGGCACTTTGAATGCTTTTAAGTGCAGAGGAGGGGTTTGGAGTTTTAGACCCCCAGATCCCTCCACAATAGTACCTGTGAAAAATGAAAAATAAAAAAATGTTTTTTTTTTTAAATGTCTAAAAATATCAGCCAATATCAGACGATACCGATATCTGATGACCAAAATATCAGTATCGGTATCGGCACTAAAAAAAACTATATCGGTCGATCACTAGTATGAAGACAGCAGTGTAAAAGTTAATAAAGTGTGAAGATATAAGTGGTGATCAAGGGTAACAAAGGTTTCTATAATAGCCTGTTGTAAGCATGCACATGTGGCAGGAGGGATAGCCTCTAGCAGGAGAAGTTGCTGTTATCACTCTCTCTGTGAGCAGGTCCATTTCCTATAGCAACGGAAGCAGATCAGCACCACAGAGGTCCCCAGCCTGTATACAGGAGTCAGGGCTAGGTGCATGGGGGGCCCCATTCCGTTACTGGGAGTGAGTTAGCAGAGATACATTGGACAGTTGGAGAGGGTATTGGCTCTGCATGTCTCTCATAAATGCATCAGTGACCTTGGTGGTGTATACATACGTCAAGAGAGTCAACTAGAGTTCAGTCGCATGTGCAAGTAAGGGTACCCCATGTGTAGGACAGTGACCCTATTCAAAGTGCCTAGCGTAGCCCAGAAGAACCCACCACGGGGTAGTCCTTCAATGCCACCCTTACTTGGTGCCCACTGAGTAAGGGAAACATGGAGGGGGTGTCACCTGCTATACCCCTACGCGCTGATCCATACTGGCATCTCTAGAAGAAGAAGATGAAGAACAGCACCTCTGGATCGCTGCACTGGGCTGCGAGGACAGTGAAACTGTATCACCCATGAAATCAACTGCAAGGGGGAGGGTGTAGGGTTTTAGTCCACCTTTTCATTTTTTCTGAAAAGGTGAACCCATTTTTTTTGAAAAGGTGAACTAACCTTTTAGGTTCTCCTTTAAGCTAGATTCAGACAAAGCCTTAGCTCTCTGTCCATATTCTCTACTATTCTTTACAGATGATCCTTTAGAATCAGGTACAGTATGTCTATGTAAATTGTACTTTTGATACAGTAGTTAAGGAGTATTTTGTGGGTACAAGGACTGCAGCATATGCATGCACTGCAGTTAGGCTTAACTTGTATTTAAACAAGTCCCTTTAGGCTATGCCTAATACTTACTACAATGTAGCCATACGCAGGAAGCTATAATTTTTTTCCCTTTCTTAGGTGTCTATCTTTCTAGGATTCTGATGTCAGAAGAAATGCCTTGTTTAAAAGTTTTTTACTGCTAGTTAGGAGTATGTAAATACTTATAGTCTGGACAAATATGCACTTTGGGTGCTTGCTGTCTAATTATGGCCTTTGGTAAGCATTTTGGTGATTTGTTGTTCCCAAACAGATTGTACTTCAGCAATATAGAGCTTAAGGGCTCATTCACACATATTGGGTTGACTGGCTTTTTTATGCACTGGATAATCACCAGGCACTGCTAGGGCACCTAAAAAACAATTGTTTTCTATTTGGGAATTATTAATTAAATAATTGTGTTTTTTCTGGTAAGATATGTAATATACAATCATTGCATCTCTTCTACACATATTAACATTATTACCAATATGTTATCCATATATTTGAAGAACTGATTTATTCCTATATAGAAATCTTTATTTTCTCCTATGTTTAACTATAACTTCATTACATGTTTCACCCCTTTAGACCAATCCCATGGGATTACTCAGTTTCCATCAATTCTCTGGCCCTTTTATGGTTTGGTTTGCTCCCTTGCTCGCCCTGGGAGAATTTTCCCACCTTACGATCCTTGGTCCGTCCCGTTTTGATCCAGGAGTGGTTAAGTTGCAGGTGGGTCTCTTGGTTTTGGCCTATGCTCTCCCTTGTGACCTCCACATATTAATGATTACACTATGTCAAATATACTATGTATCTTATCGTATATCAATATATTTACTTTTTTTTTTCTTTATTTCTTAGTAGCAATTGTGATGTTCTCATACCTCTCTAAATGCCCCTGAGGAAGTGGTGTGCCACGAAACATGTTGGGCTAATTTAAGGGCATCAATGCCTACTAAATATAACCTATCAGTATTATCATGATATCATTACTTGTGCTCTTGGCATTACAGCAATTTTTATGTATGTTGTTTATTTCAATAAAAACATTTTTATCTATATACCTAGATTTATTTATTTGATGATGGTACTTCTATTAAAGTCCCCCTGCCCCCTCTTCTTTTGTCTTTTGTCATAATATTGGGACCTGGATATTTAAATTCCCCCTTTTGAGCTTGTCCTTTTTTACTGTTTTCTATTTGCCCAGTTCGCACTGCAAAGTAGATCGGAGGTGTGGTGCAGTGAGCTGTGGTAAAGTGCTGACACGCTGCATTTTATTGCAGCACACGGGTAGGCACCACAAGTCACTGCACAGCAGAGCAAGATACATGAAAGAATGAGTGCAATGGGCATTAAAAACTTGAATAAAATATCACTTTGACTTTAAAAAAGTTAACAACAAAAGGGAAATTGTGTGATGCATAGAAAGGTGCATCACAACACCCCATTACTGCAGCCAAAACTGACAGATGCCCACACGCTAAATCAGAACATTTGATGTTCAGGCAGTGTGAAAAGGCCAGAAAACAAGTTGTTTATTAGACAACAGAGCCAAAATTCCAAGCAAGTCTGTACTAAAAAGAGGGAAAAAGATCTGAAAAGTCAAACTTTAAGAAACTTAATAGTTTAGGTGTCCAAGCACTTCCCAACTAGAAAAAAAGGGGATGCATATCTGTATATTTACTTTCTTTTCAGTAAACTAAATAAATTACCAAAGAGCACATAACATGAAAAAAATCCAATTCTCAATAGAATGGATAATATTATTAAAAATCTATATACATTATTCAGAGTCCATAAATGATGTCACATATCCATAAACCTGGAGGGGAATAAAACCCTGCCAGCTTTTGCATCTCTCTTTCAAAGCAGGACCTGGGTAAACATGTAGAAATAAAATAAAGTAGAGAGGAAGCACCAATAAGTGTAGAAGTTTATTAAATCATAAAAGAATGTAAGCAAATGCACTCACATGAAGCGGGTAAAAAACAAGCATGTCAAATTGATCAGCGGGTGGCAGACATCCCTCAAGGAAGGCAAAGATGGTTTATAGAGATGCTGCTGTGTGAGGAGTCTTAAGGAGCCGCTGAAGACTGCCAAGCAAACCGCAAAATAGTGCTTGGCAAACCCCAGCAGCTTCTTGGGAACATGAGGATAGGAACATGAGTTTGACCCAAACCAAGTTGTTTATGGTTGGGAAAATAGTTACATAGTTAGTCTGGTTGAAAAAATTGGCAGTTTAGCCAATAGAAGGGAAAAAAATATTACATCCTATATACAGAATCTAATACTCACAGTTGATCCAGAGGAAAGCAAAACCCCCAATAAAGCATGAGCCAATTTGCTCCAGCAGGGGAGAAAGTTCCTTCCTGATCCCCCAAAGGGCAATCAGTTATTCCACTGATCAACATTACCTATAAATACTAGTACTCAGTTATGTTATGTGTATCTGGGAAGCAATCCAGGCCTTTCTTAAAACCATCTACGGAGCTGGCCAGAACCAACTCTTAAGGGAATCTATTCCACATTTTCACAGCTCCTACTGTGAAGAAGCTTTTCCATATTTGGAGATTAAATCACTTTTTCTCCAGGCGTGAATGCCCCTTTGTCCTCTGTGATGACCTCAAAGTGAATAGCTCAACACCAAGTTCAATATACGGACCACTTATGTATTTGAACATGTTGATCATATCTCCCCTTATTCTCCTCTTTTCAAGAGAGAACAAATTCAGTTCAGCTAATCTTTCCTCATAGCTGAGCTCCTCCATGTGTCTTATCAGTTTGGTTGCCCTTTTCTGCACTTTCTCCAGTTCCCCAATATCCTTTTTTATGACCTGGTGCCCAAAACTGAACTGCATATTCTAGATGAGATGTTACTAATGATTTGTACAGGGGCAAAATGATCTCTCTCTCTCTCTCTGTAGTCCATGCCTCTCCTAATGCAAGACAGGATTTTGTTTGCTTTGGAAACCACAGCTTGGCATTGCATGCTATTATAAAGCCTATGATCTACCAGAAAATGCAGATCCTTCTACACCACTGACTCCCCCAGCTGTTTTCATATTAGTATGTAAGATACATGCATGTTTTTATCCCCCAAGTGCATAACTTTACAAATTATCAACATTAAACCTCATTTGCCACATGGTTGCCCAAATAAACAGTACATTGAGGTTGGCTTGTAAGTTGGAGACGTCCTGTACAGACCTTACTCCACTGCCTAGCTTGGTGTCATCTGCATGCACTGAAATAGTACTGCTAATCCAAGACACTTTATAATGTCTAAATATATTAAAAAGTAAGGGTCCCAACACTGAACCTTGGGGTACACCATTAACAACCCTAGAGCATTCAGAGTATGAATCATTAACCATTACTCTCTGATTACTGTCTTTTAGCCAGTTGTCTATCCATTTACAAACTGATTTTTCCAAGCCTTACACACTAGCCATGTTTGGGGAACTGTGTCAAACACTTATATACTGCAGTATATCTACAGCCACTCTTTTATCTAAGGTTTTGCTCATCTCCTCATAAAAATAAATCAGATTTGTTTGACAACTTCTGTTTTTCATGAATCCATGCTGTCTGTTACTTAAAATATATTTTTTTAGCAGGAAACTCAACTATGTGGTCTTTTAATAAACTCTCCAGTATCTTCCATATTAGTAGTTATACTAGCAGGTTTATAATTACTTCGTAAAGATTTTTATCCCTATTTAAATATAGGCACCACAATGGCCTTACGCCAATCCAGTGGTACTATACCAGTCATTAAAAAATCCCTAAAAATTTGAAACAAAGGCTTTGAAATTACACAGCTCAATTATTTTAGGATCAGTGAGTGCATGCCATCTGTTCCATGTGCTTTGTTCACCTTTATGCTGTAGTTCACCTTTATGCTAATAGTGAACTAATGTGGCCATTTTCACCCATAGCAACCAATTACCCACAATGCATGCATGCCTCTGAATTGCGGCCAGATGGCTTAGAAAGGCCATTGGAGGGGAGAGTATCTTATGTCTTATCACCCTCCCCTCCCATAAATGCCACCATTTCCAGCAGCCTTTGTTCAGCATGTGTTTCAGCCATGGGGTTGTTAGGGTAAGATCACAGACTGCAGTAAAAGCTAGTTGCTATGCTGGTAAAGATTGCTGAAAATGTCCCAAACTGTGTTTATCACATTTCTGTAGCATATATTGGATTTCCAGTGAAAACCTGGGAAGTTTTATTCCCTGTAATATTGCATGTGACAAGCCCAACAGAGGAAAGATGGGGGAGATTTAGAGAACTGAATGCATGGCTAAAATTATGATGAAAAAGGGTAGGATTTTGGTTTCTAGAGCACTGGGCTGACTTTTCATTGGGGTATAATCTATGTTATAAAGATGTTTTGCACCTAATGGAAGGTGGTCTGCTGTGCTGGGTTAGAGGTTTTTGGGAAGGCTGGAGGAATATTTAAACTAGAAATGAGGGGGAGGGTGAATTAGAATATAATGGGGCAGACAGGCCAGTCAGGAGTCAGACCCTAATGGTGGACGGCATGGGGGAAGATAGAGGATGGGCTATGGCAGGTGATATGAAGGTTACAAACAACCATTGGAAATTATAGTACTGTTTGTGCTACCAAAAATATATACGCAAAACAGAAGTGCAAAATGCAACAATGAATAAAAAGAGTTTGTTCACCAATGCCACTTTCCATGATACTTTAATTCGGCTGCCTGGGTGATTTCAGGTTTTCTTACTTACCTAACGCTTTCCTTCCCTACCTCCATCATTACCTTCTTTTTGGTATTGTTCACCATCACCACTATTATTTTACTGGTATATTATTCCATACACCACTGTCTCCCTAGTATGTTGTTTATGGTTTTTAAGGCACTTTATTTTTTCTGCAAGCATCAGTAAATGCTTATATATTTAATCTTATATTCACCCATATAGATACCTTTGGAGACTGTTATCTGTGATACTGTCCCTTATTCCCCACTTTGGCTCTATCACTCCCTCCCTGAGTGTCCTCATGATGTGCCCTGTTTGGCTGCTGCTTGGGCTCCCACAGCTCCCGGCATGGATGTTTTTGCCCTCTGAACCAATGCTCAGGATGTTCTTATATTATTGAATATTGACTCTACTGCTGAATCCTTTGTAAGATTCAATCGCTCTTGATAAAGTGGAACTGTCCACGAAACGCGTTGAGCCTACTATCGATGCATCCTTTATCATATCATATACTTGGATTTTATAATTGTTTACCAATAGCTACCTTTGTTCTTATGCACATCTTATCATCACAGTATGTGTTTGCATTTATCATACCCTGTACTGTATCATGGATTTGAGTAATATATGTATGTACCATGCAATTTAGGCAATGTTATACAAGTTTATATTTATTATTTAACTGTTTCTTTCTTTTATTAATGACTTACCATTTTTATTGCCAACCGCTTGTTCACACACTTCACACAAAGTCCCATTTCCCCCCTTTTTTATTGTTTCCCCTGTTAGATATGTTAGGTAATGGGCTGTTTGTACCAATTTATAATAATTTACTGTGAGTTTAATATTACATTACGATTTTATCATATTATCTTTGTTACTAAGCCCATTGCCCGGTGTACGTTTTTTACCAATTTTATTTTTCCTTTCCCCTATATATACACCAATGCCAGAAGTCTGCCAATATAGGATAGTGGGAAGCTATGGTGCATGAAAAGAACTATGATTTAATTGGTATTGCTAAATCTTGGCTTCATTTTTCACATGATAGGGCTATTAATATTCCTGGTTATGCCCTCTTTTTGAGAGACAGGGTAAAACAGAGAGGTGGTAGTGTCTGTCTCTCTGTGAGAAGTGATCTCAAAGTAAGTGTGAAAGAGAACATTGTTGATGGAGAATGTGATGGTGCTGAAGTATTATGAGTGGAACTGCATAAGGTCGTACATACTTAAAAGTTAATTATTGGAGTTTGTTATAGACCGTCCTATGTTAATAAAGGAAATGGAGACTCAGCTCCTTGCACGGATAGAAAAAAACTGCTAGGGCTGAGACAGTGATAATAATGGTAGATTTAACTACCCTGAAAATGACTGGAGTAATGGCACTGCTGAAACATTAACAGGGAGGAAATGTATAAATCTACTGTATTACAAAACAATTTTATGGTACATTGATCTATCCGTGCTCCTTGCACAGAAAGGGCTGCAGGGGCTGGGACAGCGATAATAATGAGTGTTTTTTACTAGCCTGATATTGAGTACTACTAGAACTGTAAAGGGGCAGAAATGTTTAAACCTATTGCAAGATAATTGTATGGTACAGTTCATAGAGGCCTCAGCTATAAATTATTCTCTGCTGAACCTATTAATCTCAAACAATGTGAAGAATATTAGTAATGATGATATAAAGGAACATCTGGGTAGCAGTGACCATAACATGATTACATTTAGTGTAAACTGTAACCAACAAACATATACTGGAAAGATAAAAACAATTTTAAGAGAGCAAATGCTAAGAGCTGCTCTGCAAGACTTAGGCTGGGATGGAATGTTGTCATTAAAAACACAAAACAGAAATGCTTCAAATCGACTATATGCAAAGACAGTGCAAAATAAATTCCCATGGACAATAATTTTAAAAGGCTTAAAACCAAATGTGTGGGGCTCACGTCCAAAGTTAAAATAGCTATAGATAATAAGGAAAGATCATTTTAAAAATATAAAAAAGAAGGTGCACTATTATCATTTATCATTTATCATTTAAAAGATACAAAGGCATTCAGTTCCAGATGTTTTTGGCTAAGCCATGCATCTAAAGGCACAATGTTCCACATTTAGTGGGAATGCCCATGACTACAAGTGTTTTTTGGACATGACTCCTCAACCTTTACTGCAAGCTCATGGCAACCCAACTCCCATTCTCTCCTACCATTGTGTTCCTCTCCATGATTACAGGACCCAGCAAATCAGATAAGAAAGATGTTCTCTGACACTTCTTGGCAGCTGCCAAGATGGTTATTCCCGGTAACGGAAAAACCTCCACCATGCCTTCCCTTGCCGAATGGTTGAATTAATTCAACTCTATCAGAGATCTTGAGCATCTGTTGGTGCAGGAAAAGGATAGTATCAAGCCTGGGTCATGGAATTTGACCCCCCTGAAAAAGAATTAGCTATGATGGAGTAACCACCTTTCTTCCCTTTCTCTTGCCTCTATACTTCCCTCAGCTCCAACCCTTCTTCTTCTACCTCTTCTACTACTTCCCCATCTTTCCACCTACTTCCTTACATATGCCACTAGACTTACCTGTTTGCTCCGTGCTCCTTCATGGTTGCTACATATATATATATAGTGCCTTGCGAAAGTATTCGGCCCCCTTGAACTTTGCGACCTTTTGCCACATTTCAAGCTTCAAACATAAAGATATAAAACTGTAATTTTTTGTGAAGAATCAACAACAAGTGGGACGTAATCATGAAGTGGAACTAAATTTATTGGATATTTCAAACTTTGTTAACAAATAAAAAACTGAAAAATTGGGCGGGCAAAATTACTCAGCCCCTTTACTTTCAGTGTAGCAAACTCTCTCCAGAAGTTCAGTGAGGATCTCTGAATGATCCAATGTTGACCTAAATGACTAATGATGATAAATAGAATCCACCTGTGTGTAATCAAGTCTCCGTATAAATGCACCTGCACTGTGATAGTCTCAGAGGTCCGTTTAAAGCACAGAGAGCATCATAAAGAACAAGGAACACACCAGGCAGGTCCGAGATACTGTTGTGGAGAAGTTTAAAGCCAGATTTGGATACAAAAAGATTTCCCAAGCTTTAAACATCCCAAGGAGCACTGTACAAGCGATAATATTGAAATGGAAGGAGTATCAGATCACTGCAAATCTACAAAGACCTGGCCGTCCCTCTAAACTTTCAGCTCATACAAGGAGAAGACTGATCAGAGATGCAGCCAAGAGGCCCACGATCACTCTGGATGAACTGCAGAGATCTACAGCTGAGGTGGGAGACTCTGTTCATAGGACAACAATCAGTCGTATACTGCACAAATCTGGCCTTTATAGAAGAGTGGCAAGAAGAAAGCCATTTCTTAAAGATATCCATAAAAAGTGTTGTTTAAAGTTTGCCACAAGCCACCTGGGAGACACACCAAACATGTGGAAGAAGGTGCTCTGGTCAGATGAAACCAAAATCGAACTTTTTGGCAACAATGCAAAACGTTATGTTTGGCGTAAAAGCAACACAGCTCATCACCCTGAACACACCATCCCAACTGTCAAACATGGTGGTGGTAGCATCATGGTTTGGGCCTGCTTTTCTTCAGCAGGGACAGGGAAGATGGTTAAAATTGATGGGAAGATGGATGGAGCCAAATACAGGACCATTCTGGAAGAAAACCTGATGGAGTCTGCAAAAGACCTGAGACTGGGACGGAGATTTGTCTTCCAACAAGACAATGATCCAAAACATAAAGCAAAATCTATGAAAAAATATATATGTGTAGCACAAATCTGCCCTCTACTGGTGATACAAATATATCCCCTGCGCACAAGTGACCTCAAAACAAGTCTTAAACAGACAATACCGCAGCTACTTTAAGAGAGAAAATGTGTAGAAGTATACTCAAATATATATCGTCCCTTGGAACATATACAATGGTATAAGTAGCGCAGGTATAATTGAGGAGAAATGACGTAGTTAAAACCCGTCACTTCTTATTATAGTCCTTAAACGTCCATCAGTGGCAAAATTTCAAAACAAGGGGTTAATTCCTCCAGCAATAGTCCAATCCACCAAGTGAGAAACACCACCAAGTGTTGGGGTCACCACTGCTCTACACCTCCACCGATGTGATAATGGGGGGAATGGCAACTCACCAGAAGCTGTGGCCCACCTATTTGCATAGGACAGGCAAACAAGCTGTTGTAACACAAATCCCACTCAGGAGCGATTACTGCTGCTATTACTGGATTTCAATCTCGGGTAGTCACGTGTCTCCCTTCTCCTCCCGATAATTGCTCAAATGGTGAACATAGGGGGAAAGAAGGAACCGCACTAGTGTGATATTGTTTCACCCATCAGATAATTTATTCAAAAAAAACCCCAATACAAATGTACTCACAAACGCATTAAAACCATATGCCTTCAATATCCTAGTAGATATCAGTGCTACGGGTACCGTGGTATGCTGTGTCGATCCTGCTCACCCTCTCCACGCTGGTGTCTCGGATCTCCAAAGCTGCCGCTCGTGTCCCCCGTGCACTTCCGGTCGCCGTAAGGTTCATGCCCTGACGCGTTTCGTCATTTCCGACTTTTTCAAAGGGCGTGAACCTTACGGCACGGCGTCCGATTATATTGGAGTGTCTGCTGACGGTTTTGACGAGAATCTAATGACCCGCCCTCACATGTAAATTGGGCCGCTCCATGACAGCGAGCACTTCCGCCCACACCGGACCGCTGAAAAGGTCCTACATCCTGCTTGTCTTGCCCATACTTAGGTCCTATTCCCGTAAGGCTACACTACACGATTATCTGGTTTCCCATTAGTCATACAATGTGCAGTGGGCGGTCGTACCAAATACAGTATACAGCCGCCGTTATCATACTTGTATTACATTAATCTACGGTGTCCCAATTGATTAGAATGATATACATTTAGGTGGTCTTGTGAATACAAGACATACCCATATACCGTCAGCATGCTCCTCCCATATTCATGTAATAATAAATATACAATGAAATACAGGCTAATTATCCTTATACACCTCATAATAATGTGCATATCAAAAATTACATAGAAAATTACATAAAAATCACATTCACAATATCTACTACACTCCCCATAACAGACAGTGTAAGTAACAATAAATTAAAAAATATTTTGTAAAATTCCATAAAATTAAAAATGAAATTGAAAATAAAATTGAAAATAAAATTGTGCAACTACTCAATGTCCAATACCACATGTGTGGTCACGAATGATTTCCCAAAAGATGCCAACCAATGCAACACATCAGAAGTCGATATAGATAATAGTGGGATCCAATAGGAATCCACACAAAGCAATTAAATTATATTATATATAATATATATAAAAGGTCTAAAATTTAAAGTTAAAATTTTAAAATTTAAAATTAAAACACTTATTAAATGGTCTCAAAACCTGATACTCAAACTACAATCCCATTTTCTAAAAAGATCTTTAAGGGTTAAAAAATACAATTAGAACTGTAAACTACAACAAAGGTGCATTCTCCCCCTATGTACTGTCCATCAAAGATCACTGATGAAACAGTTCAGGTCCAAATCTATGTTTAACCCTTTGGGGACCAGGGCCTGGGTGAGAAAAATCCATCTGGTTTCGCATTTGGATAGTTCTCGAACCCAGTTAGAGGGTGACTCCATCCTGGAGGGGATCTAACTGGGTTCGATATACTGCCTGACCTACTGCCTGACCTGTCCCTGTGGACTACTCTATGTTGGTCGCACCATCCGCCCACTACGGCAACGATTTGGTCGCCATCGCAGGTTTGTGGAGGAGGGTTGTGACCAACATAGCGTACCACGCCATTTCCTCGAGTTCCACAACAAGTCCACATCAGGATTGGAGGTTTGGGTAATAGAGTCTATCCCCAAACTTCCATCTGAGGCCGAACGATTTGCCAAATTATGCCAACGAGAGACATTTTGGATCTATACCCTGGATTCACTTTCACCCAAGGGTTTAAACGAAGAGCTAGATGTTAACACCATATTATGATTAGAGCCGATGTATGTCTTTTTACCTTGTTAAATAACCATTTTGTTTTTTGTTTTTTTTTTTTTTTTTTTTTTTCAATGCGATTTCATTTGTATGCGATTTTTTTTTTTTTTTTTTGTGTTTATTTTCTTATTGCCGCTTTAAGTATTGTGGTCCCACTGTCCAGCCCATTTACAATGGCCACTTTAAGTCCATCTGTATCCACCCAGCTTGAGTGCTGGCTTCCTATAAACTTGTTCAGCTCTTCTGTGTCATGCCACTGCACTTGAGAAAGGAGCGCGCACGCCCTGTGAGGCTACTGCGCACGCTCGGAAACGCGTTGTGCGTTTGGCTGCTGGATCTGTCACGCTGGGCTCCCCTATCTGTTGGCGCCGGATGTACTGAGGAGCAGGGCGCCCTTCTGAAGCCGACAGCCATTCTACCTAACGGTCTCTCGGCTCACCAGGTGTCTCCCTGAGGAACAGAACACCTTCCTGAAGCTGCTGACCATCCTACTATCTGGTCTCTTGGCTCTCCAGACATCTCCCTCCTTCAGCATCCCCTGCACCATCTCTTGGAGCTACTAACATCCAGCCGTGGACCCCTGTGTTCCTGCAGACCACCTAACAGATGAGCTATTTTATACTGTTTTAAATGTGAGCAGTTTTCCTGTACCTGCATTACCCTTTTAATTAAACTGATAACACTTAGAGGCGCTCTGCTTTTTGTTTTTATTTTCACTTTCAGAGCTGACTTCTCTCTGCAGCTGAGCTGGCCCTGAGTGTAATCTATTTCAGCCATCAACTACACCAGATTAATGACTATACATGAACTGCATACCCCTTGATGCTATATAGGTATGTGTGATGCGCCAACTCTTATCCTGCCTACCCCAACACTTGGTGGTGTTTCTCACTTGGTGGATTGGACTATTGCTGGAGGAATTAACCCCTTGTTTTGAAATTTTGCCACTGATGGACGTTTAAGGACTATAATAAGAAGTGACGGGTTTTAACTACGTCATTTCTCCTCAATTATACCTGCGCTACTTATACCATTGTATATGTTCCAAGGGACGATATATATTTGAGTATACTTCTACATAAAGCAAAATCTACAATGGAATGGTTCACAAATAAACATATCCTGGTGTTAGAATGGCCAAGTCAAAGTCCAGACCTGAATCCAATCGAGAATCTGTGGAAAGAACTGAAAACTGCTGTTCACAAATGCTCTCCATCCAACCTCACTGAGCACGAGCTGTTTTGCAAGGAGGAATGGGCAAAAATGTCAGTCTCTCGATGTGCAAAACTGATAGAGACATACCCCAAGTGACTTACAGCTGTAATCGCAGCAAAATGTGGCGCTACAAAGTATTAACTTAAGGGGGCTGAATAATTTTGCACGCCCAATTTTTCAGTTTTTTATTTGTTAAAAAAGTTTGAAATATCCAATAAATCTCGTTCCACTTCATGATTGTGTCCCACTTGTTGTTGATTCTTCACAAAAAATTACAGTTTTATATGTTTATGTTTGAAGCCTGAAATGTGGCAAAGGGTCGAAAAGTTCAAGGGGGCTGAATACTTTCACAAAGCACTGTACACACACACATATATATATATATATATATATATATATATATATATATATATATTACATGTCCCAGCATGCATATGATATATGATACTATGTTTGACTTCTTTTAGACCATTGTTTTTATAATAAAACTGTTATATGATTTTACCTGATATATTGTACCTGATATGTTGTATATGATGTCCATCACGGGAACAATATAATCCATATTCCCCTCATTTTTTTATTTATTTTTTGTTAAAATTGCTGATGTCTAGTTCAAAATAGGACCTAGTACAAGTGAATAAGTACCTTGCATGAAGGCACTAAAATCTTTTAGCAATATATTTTTATTCAATATATCAAAAATGACAAACACATTAAAAGAGTGAAAGAACCAGTGCAAAAAAAAAAAGAAAGAGGCATATAGGCGGCGGGAAGGGAGGAATAACTCCTGTTGTTCATAAAACAATACAAATATGTTGAAGGTCTCAAAAGTATACCAAATAGAATTCAACAAATAATGACTATAACAGGTTCTTTGCAGAATATAAAAAATACATAAACAAATAAAATAAACCCTGTTCGGGCTGTGATATGCCTAGTAGCGATAGAATACTCATATATCGAATTAAAAGAGAATTTGCAAAAGACCAATGAGTTATATTTCATAAACCAAAAAAAGGTACCCCTGCTATGGATCATCAAATCCCAGGCAAAATGTAAACAGTAATTATGTAAATATAAAAAGAAAAAAGGAAAAAAGCTAAAAATAAAAAAATAAAAAAATAAAAAATAGCACTCATCAGACAGGAATTCATTATTATAGAAAAAAAAATAAGTAAATCAATAAATTATTACTCAGAGATACAGTATATCAGAAACCAGAGTCTAAACCTAGATACATATCTACGTCATAAAAGTGGAATCATTTCCATGACCTGTATCCAGGGAGACCAGATTTTCTTAAAATAGGGATGTTGATCATGTAATTGTGCTGATAGTTCTCCCATTCTCATAAGATTATTCAACTCAGACATCCTCTCTGTTATGGAAGGTAGTAGTTGAGATATTCAGTGTCTAGATAAAACTGCCCTTGGAGCCACTAAGAAAAAACTGTATATTCTTTTCTTGACTCTAGACAAAGATTTGGAAAACATTGATAGCAATGATGTGAACCAACACTAAAATGTGGCCTAAAAAAATACTGAGCAGTAAAATATTTTGGTATTTTTCTGTAAAAGTAAACACGCTAATGTTTATTCCTTTATTACAAACCCACCTGTTGTCTCACTGAGAAACTGTGACCTACTAAAGCATCTTACATAGTGTGCATGGACCAAACTATTTTTCTGTCTTTTCCCAGTGAAAAAATACACTCTAATTGTTATAACTTGGTTAAAGTCTAGTGTCTTTTTCTTAAACTGTGGCCTTCCAAAGCTGCTTACATTGTATATATAAACTTATTTTCAGTGAACTAATGCATTTAGGCACCTACAGCGCGCAAGTATGCAGCCTCTCGGTGGATGGGCTTTGGTGCTGAGCGGCCACGTATTTGTCTAAAACACTGCAAACACTGAAAAACACTGCTCCTAATCACTGCTCGAGATTGGGAGATTTCCATTTGTGTGACTGCCGTGACAGCTAATCATGGCGGTCACGTGATCATAAACCCTGCCTCGCTTCCCGGCATCTGAAACCTCTTAAACGGCCGGGAGATGCCGGCACCAAGGGGTTCGACTGCAGCCTTTTAAAGGTTCTTAGATATTGTGGCGTGAGTCTGTACAATATTCCTAGCTGTTGTCTTTGAAATGATACACTATAATTTCTATGAATAATTTACGTATAATTTGTAGCTAATTTATTTATCATATTATAGTAAGATTAGTATAATTTTTATATTGTTTAAAATAACGAATTAGACAACATCGGGCAGTTGTTGTCTACATCAACTTTTAATAATCCCAATGCTTCATGGCATCCTTGTAATTCCCCCCCCCCCCCCAAAAAAAAAACACTTTGCACCTAAAAAGGGTTTTCATTTTTATTATTTAAGGGTACAGTTTTCCATTGCTTTTGAGTCTCTTGTATCTGCGTCTCTCACCAGTCAATTTATGCCTGTTGTGGTATAAAAACAGCGCAGCGCTACAATTGTGAATAAGGATAAATAAATAAATAAAATACAAATATATTGAAAGTCCGTAATAGTCAAAGCTTAAAATCATGCAACATAAATCTTCTGTCTCAATCTTCTATATATAAAAGGGGAAAGTCCATCCAGGCAGTAGAGACCCAGAGAAGGTGCACGGTGCTGTAAACTACAATGCAAAGTGCTCTCACTCAGTGCAAACAATCCTTTAACAGTAGTGCCAGCCTCTCACCTGAGAGCTGTAATAAAACAGCATATAACATGTAAACCACGAACCAGCTTCTCTATGTAAACCACCAGGATAACAATAGCTTAAATCTCCCCTTCTCTTTAGGATTCTTGCCACTCAGAAGATGATATGTTCCCCATAGAATGCAAACAAAGGCATACCATAGTGTAATACTGTTAAACAGTTACCTTTATTTGAAGTGGTTAAAAAAGCCTCTTACATTGCATTAGTGGGGATAGCAGCATGTCAGCAAACACAGTTGTATGAACACTGGCGTCCTGAGCGCCGATACTCTCGCTTCCGACCAGGACTGCAGGTGACGTCATGCAACTCCTCTCCCCTCCGCACGCATTACGTCCGTGGGGCGGGACTTCTTCAGCGTTATGGGTAGAGGAGCGAACGTCACCTTTATAGCTCAAATACGGCTCCCTCATCCTATACACATCATTGCCTGGTAGCAACATGGGACCCATAAACAGGAAGTAGTTAGAAAGCCAGCTATAGAGGCAGCCATATTAAGCTCCAGGACTCTTCTATGGGAAAAATAAAAAAAACGGAACTAAAAGAAATGTCCGAATCTTACACCCATGATATGTATAAAGAAAATTTTCATGGATAGTAGCCAATCAAGACAATTAAAATAGCCCATATATACATATATGAGCATCATACCATACCCATACTGAAATAAGGGGCATAAAAATAAAACAATATATAAATATACCGAAAGAATGTATATATAAATATATACAAATATCATAATTAACAATATATATATAAATGGGAGGAGATACATGGCATGTCATCCACAGTTACCTTAGGAATAACATTAATAAAAAATAAAATATAAAATACACTGACAGAAAAATTGCTAAAAACTATTAAGGACATATAAAATTATCATCCAAAATATGTCATATAAAAAATATGTCATATAAAAATATAATTAAAAACAATAATAAAAAGATTACGGGTCTGAGATAAAACAGTTAAGGTCAAAGTCAACATTGAGACCTCTAGGGACCCCTACTTTCGTCTCGAAAATCCAAAATGATTCTCTTTTACTGAGCTGTCGTACGAAATTGCCCCCTCTCCAATGTTTCTCAATCCCCCTGAATTTGAGGTCGCTGGGGTCTTTATTATGATATTGTTTGAAATGTTGCACAACATGATGTGCTTTGCGTCCCTTTTTTATACTGCTCATATGTTCTGCCACCCTCACTTGCAAGGTTCTTGAGGTGCGGCCAACATATTGCAGTCCGCAATTGCATTCCAACATATAAACTACCCCGGTAGACGTACAGGTAATCAGATCTTTAATCTTATAAGATTTGCCTGTAGTGTGAGCTACAAATTCCTTTTTATTTCTTAAATTACCTTTTGATGTCCGACATGCCACGCATCTCCCACATGCGTGAAATCCGGACAAGAAAGAAAACAATTTGTTCTCACCACAAACTGGGGGATCAATCACCCCTGGTGCCAACATGTTTCTAATGGTAGGGGCTTTCTTGTATACGAATAGTGGTCTAGCCAGTAAGGTGGGGCCTAATACCTTGTCTTATTGAAGAATAGACCAATGCTTAGCAATGATTTTTTCAACCTTTTTATGTTGAGCATTATAGTCTAAAACAATTCTGTACCCTTCATTACCTCTAACTGGAGTAGAGTTCTTATTAGTCAACAAGTTGGACCTCTCAATGTTTTTAACCTCAGAAATATCATCATCCAACTTATTGCCACTATATCCCTTTGCCTCACAACGTTCCTTTAGGATTTTTGACTGTGCAACATAATCATCTACCAAAGAACAATTTTGCCTCAGACGAACAAATTGTTCTTTTGGTATATTGCACAGCCAAGTCCTGTGGTGGCAACTGTCTAAAGGGATGTATGAATTCCGGTCTGTAGGTTTAAAATACGTGTGCGTCTTAAAATGATCCTTGTCTTTAGAGATAACAAGATCTAAAAACACCACTTCACTATCACTCGTGGTAATGTAAGGATTATGTTTTTATCATTATTGTTCATTTTAGTCAGAATGCATCCAAACTATCTCTACTGCCATCCTAGACAAGAAACAGATCGTCTATGTAGCGTTTATAAAATAGTAATTCAGACGGGCGCTCTTTAAAAATAACCTCTTCCTCCCAGTGGGCCATAAATAAATTGGCCACACTGGGAGCAAAACGAGCACCCATAGCAATGCCTCTTGACTGTAGAAAATACTTTTTATCATACCAAAAATAATTTTTTGATAAACAGAAACAAAGGCTGCTTAATAGGAATCTGCGCTTCTTCCTGGGCAAATCGGAAAACCCAAAAGCCCATTTCACAGCTTCTTGTGCTTCTGCATGATTTATGATTGTGTATAGAGATCCTAGGTCTGCTGTAACTAGAATTGATGTAGGGCTACATGGGAGGTCTTTCAGATATGCTTGTGTGGATACAACTAGGGGTTGGAGGTGAAGATCAATATATTGACCTAGTCTAGATGTGACGGAGTCAATACCATTGACTATTGGTCTACCCGGGGGGGCCTCACTGTTTTTATGTATCTTAGGCAAAAAGTACATAATTGGTGTGCGACAAACAGTGGGTCTAGGTATAAAGACTCCTTTTTACTTAAAATACCTCTCGTATTCCCCAGATTTACCAGCTTTTGTAATTTCCCTTTATATTTCAAAAGAGGATGCCCTGGTAAGATTTTATAAGTCTCCTCATCTGAAAGTAACCATTCCATTTCTCTTTGATAATAATCCTTACTTAGAACCACTAGACCTCCACCTTTGTCGGCGGGTCTTATTACTTTCTTGTCTATAAACCCTTGTCTTATGTCTTTCTTAGCCTCTAAAGACTTAATACCTGTTTATTTTTTATTAATGTTATTCCTAAGGTGACTGCGGGTGACATGACATGTATCTCCTCCCATTTATATATATATTGTTTTCTTATTTCTTTTAGTTCCGTTTTTCTTATTTTTCCCATAGAAGAGTCATGGAGCTTAATATGGCTGCCTCTATAGCTGGCTTTCTGACTACTTCCTGGTTATGGGTCCCGTGTTGCCGCCAGGCAACGATGTGTATAGGATGAGGGAGCCGTATTTCAGCTATAAAGGTGACGTCCGTTCCTCTACCCACAACGCTGAAGAAGTCCCGCCCCACGGACGTAACGTGTGCGGAGGGGCGAGAAGTTGCGTGACGTCACCTGCAGTCCCAGTCGGAAGCGAGAGTATTGGCGCTCAGGAAGCCAGTGTTCATACAACTGTGTTTGCTGACATGCTGCTATCCCCACTAATGCAATGTAAGGGGCTTTTTTAACCCCTTCAAATAAAGGTAACTGTTTAACAGTATTACACTATGGTATGCCTTTGTTTGCATTCTATGGGGAACATATCATCTTCTGAGTGGCAAGAATCCTAAAGAGAAGGGGAAATTCGAGCTATTGTTATCCTGGTGGTTTACATAGAGAAGCTGGTTCATGGTTTACATGTTATATGCTGTTTTATTACAGCTCTCAGGTGAGAGGCTGGCACTACTGGTGAAGGATTGTTTGCACTGACTGAGAGCACTTTACATTGTAGTTTACAGCACTGTGCACCTTCTCTGGGTGTCTACTGCCTGGATGGACTTTCCCCTTTTATATATAGAAGATTGAGACAGAAGATTTATGTTGCATGATTTTAAGCTTTGACTATTACGGACTTTCAATATATTTATATTTTATTTATCCTTATTCACAATTGTAGCGCTGCACTGTTTTTATACCATATTAATCTGGGTGTGGTTCTTTGTACCTTGGTGTTCAGCAGCTTGGTCTTTATTAATGCTTGCGCTGATATAAATTTTTTCTATAATTTATGCCTGTTACCACTGGTTAAAAAAAAAAAAAAAGAAACACGAAAAGAGTTGTTTCCAGTACCAGAAAAAAACATTTTTCCTACATATAATGTATTAGATCAGAGTGATGCTGTTATATTAAATCCAAGCAATAATATTACAATAAAAAAGTATTACACATGCAAATTATGTAATGCCAAAATGCAGTGTCTCTGTATGCAAAAATACTGTTTCATAACATTATTATCATTATTAAATGGGGTATCTAGATTTCAAATATCTCCAAGTCCACAGGCCCCCTATAACCACTGGGACATGGGAAAGAGGCCCCTTGTCCTCATCAATATGGAGATAACTAGATTTTTATCTTACCGTAAAATACTTTTCTCTGAGGTTCACAGACACAGCTTCAATTGTGACAGACACTGTGACAGACACAGCTTCAATTCTTCAGACCAGTGGGCTTTATGCTGTCTCTCTTCAGGTGTAGCATTAGATGGAAACCTTTTTGGTTACGCCCCTGGGGCAGTCCCAGAGGGTATACCATCACTTCCTGCTGTAGGACTCTAGTTTGTAACAAGCAGTGTCAGAAGAACAAATAACTCAACCCCAACTGAGGGGCAGGTGCTGTGTCTGTCAGTGAACCTCCGATAAAAGGATTTTACGGTAAGACAAAAATCCAGTTTTCTCTTTCGTTCACTGACAGACACAGCTTCAATTCTTCAGACCAGTGGGATGTCCCAAAGCAGTGTCAACATGATGGGTAGGAAAAAAACACAGCAAACGCAGAATTCCCAACATGGCTAAACATAGCCAACCAGGTAACAACAGAAGCTCAACTAGGAACAACTGGAGCTCACCACCAGGAACAATTTTCACCCTCAGGAAGCGGAAGCCTCTGCAACCGCAGCCTGCAAAACTTTGCGGCCAAACGCCACATCCAAAGATGCAAGTACATCAACCTTGGAAAATTTGGGGAACGTGTGTACAGACGGTTAGGTAGCCGCCATGCACACCTGAACCACTGACGCCTGCTGATGGAAGGCCCAGGAGGCACTAAGCACCCTCGTAGAATGCGCTTTAACAGGGAAAGGAGGAACCTGACCCTTTATACAGTAGGCCTGCACCACCATCTGCCTGATCCACTTGGAAATGGTCGCAGCAGAAGTAGCCTGCCCCTTAACCACTTTACCGCTGCTCATTAGAGCTCTACTGCGGCAAAGTGGCTCGATAACGTCTGGCAACGTAGACCTACGTCGCCAGACATTCCCCTCTCTCGGCGGCGCGCCTGTGTATTCAGTCACAGCGGGAGTCGGGCCAGGGTAGGTGATCACCGCCGCTCTTCCCTGATCATCGGGGAATCAAGTGTGGAGATCCGCCCACTTGTGTAAACAAAGCGGGCGGATCTCCTAAGTGACAGGCAGGGTCAGATTGCAGGGTTCAGCATAGCTGAACCTGCGATCTGTCCCTGTGTCACTCAGTCACCTCTCCCCACACATGTCAGTAAGCACCAGGCATACATTACCCCTCCCTCTCCAATAAAATTAACCCCTTCCCTGCCAGTGTCATTTTTACAGTAACAGTGCATATTTATAGCACTGATTACTGTAGTAATATCACTGGTACCCCCAAAAGTGTCAAAAATGTCAGTCAAGGGTCCGATCTGTCCGCCGCAATGTCGCAGTCCCGCAAAAAAATTTCAGATCGCCGCCATTACTCGTTAAAAAAACCCACCAAAAACGACAGAAATCTTTCCCTTAGTTAGTAAACGCAATAACTTTTGCGCAAACCAAACAAAATACGCTTATTGCGATTGTTTTTACCAAAAACAAATTGGCCTAAAATGATAAAAAAAACGGAATTTTTGTAAATTCTTACCTGTAAAATTCCTTTCTCTGAGTCCTCCGACAGTCGCCGCCTCTTCATATTCGTCACAATGGGGTATTAGACTTTGCTCCGAAGGAGTAGCTAGGCAACAGAATATGTTAACATTAAAGCTTTTAACATATCCCACCCTCAAGGGGTGGTCCCCTCAGTCAATACCCTCCTACTTCCTGAAACCATATCTCAGTTTCAGTGGAATAGCAGTAGAGTATACAACCAAACCCCAAAAGAGGGGCGGGGCGGCGACTGTCGGAGGACTCAGAGAAAGGAATTTTACAGGTAAGATTTTACAAAAATTCCGTTTTCTCTTACGTCCTCCGACAGTCGCCGCCTCTTCATATTCGTCACAATGGGGACGTCCCAAAGCAGTGCAAACATGAGGGGTGGGAAACGCATCCGCGCCGTAAGGCAACGCAGTCTCCACATCAAAGAAAGGAACCTTACCAAAGGAAGGAAACCAGCTGGGCAACAGGAAAAAAACTTGCTCAACAGGAGCAACAACCCAGGAAAAACAAATAACCAGGGGATAAAAAACGTATCCCAACAGCCAGGGGTCCCAACAAGGGACCCTAGGGAACTGCCGCACTAAGAACCTTGCGGCCAAAGGAAGCATCCGCCGATGCCTGAACATCTACCTTGTAGAATTTTGTGAAAGTGTGTACGGTCGACCAGGTCGCCGCCTTACACACCTGGGCCACAGAAGCCCCATGACGACAGGCCCAAGACGTACTCAGAGATCTAGTAGAGTGCGCCTTCACAGGCACAGGGGAAACTTTCCCCTGTAAGGCATATGCCTGTTCAATGGTCTGCCTGATCCAGTTGGTGACGGTAGAGGCCGATGCCGCCATGCCCTTCCGAGGACCCTCTGGAAGAACAAACAAAGAATCCGTCTTTCGAAAAGACTCAGTCGATTTAAGGTAAACCCCAATCGCCCGAACAACATCCAAAGAATGCAACCTCACTTCTTTCGGATGTTTTAGGCTTCGCGCACAGCGAAGGCAAGACAACATCCTCATTGAGATGGAAATCCGAAACTCGCTTCGGAAGAAAAGAAGGATTAGGTCGCAAGACCACCTTATCCAAGTGAATAACCAGATACGGAGACTTGCAGGACAAGCCGCCAGCTCCGACACTCTGCGAACCGAAGTGATCGCAACCAAAAAGGCGACCTCTTTTGGACAACATAGACAACGAGATCCCCCTGATCTGTTCAAAAGGAACACGTTGTAACACAGATAGAACGAGATTCAAGTCCCAAGGGGGCAGAGGATCCCTCCTAGGAGGTACCAGATGCCGCACTCCCTGAACAAAAGTGCCAACCAAAGAGTTGGAAGCCACGGGACGTTGAAAAAGAACGGCCAGCGCAGACACCTGACCCTTGATCGTAGCCAGCGCCAAACGCTGATCGACACCTGCTTGAAGGAAGGACAACACTTGAGAAACCAAGTACGTGCGGGGTGAAAACCCCCAGGACTCACACCAGGCAAAATAGGCCTTCCAAGTACGGTAGTAAACCTTCCCCGAGGAAGACTACCTCGCGTTGTCCAAGGCATGAATGACCTCAGGGGAGAGACTCCTCTCCTTCAGGACCTCGGTCTCAACAGCCAGGCCGTCAAAGCCAGCGACTGTAAAGCAGGATGGTACATTGGCCCTTGAAAACAGGAGACCTTCTCGAAGAGGTAGACGCCACGGGGCGTCGACCGCCAGATTCACGAGGTCTGCGTACCAGGACCGGCGAGACCAATCCGGCGCCACAAGAATCACCCTGCTGCGTTCCAAGCGTAACCTGCGAAGGAACCTGGACAGGAACTGAATCGGTGGAAACGCATACATCAGCTTGTACCGATGCCACGGGACCACTAACGCGTCCGACGCGTCTGCCCGAGGGTTGTGCGTCCTTGCCACGAACCTTCTCACCTTGTTGTTGAGACGAGACGCGAACAGGTCCACATCTGGAAGACCCCACTTCGCGCACAACATCTGGAAGACAGCCGGGTGGAGAGACCATTCCCCCTGATCTAGGGACTGGCGACTCAGATAGTCCGCCTGGCAGTTCTCCACCCCCAGGATGTGTACCGCCGATATCGCCGGGACGTGTGTCTCGGCCCAAGACAGAATGTCGGCCACTTCCCGAGCCGCTCGGGCACTCCTGGTGCCCCCTTGGTGAATGACGTAAGCCACTGCCGTGGCATTGTCCGTCTGCACCCGAACCGGACAGCCGTGCAGCCTGTCCGTCCAACGTTGAAGGCAGAGAGTTATCGCACACAACTCCAGAATGTTGATCGGAAGGGAGGATTCCTCCTCCGACCAAGTTCCCTGGGCGGACAGAACGCCCAGAACACCACCCCAGCCCGACAGGCTGGCATCCGTGGTGATCACCGTCCACGAAAGAGGACGAAAAGACTTTCCCCCCGACACCGCCGGGGACTGGAGCCACCACAGAAGATCCCTTCTGGTGCGATGGCTCAACGAAATCTGGATATCCAGAGATTGTGGACGCCCGTCCCACCTGGACAGGATCTCCGCTTGGAGACCCCGCGTGTGAAACTGGGCAAAGGGAATCGCCTCGAAAGCCGAGACCATCAGTCCCAGACACCGCATGCATTTCCGCAGAGACGAACACGGAACGTCCCTGAGGGACTGGACTTCTCCCTGAAGAATCTTGAGTTTGTCGTCCGGTAGGAAGACCTTCTCCTGGACCGAGTCCAGGATCATCCCCAAAAAGGGAAGACGAACCGACGGACACAGCGTCGACTTTGGATAAGTTATCGTCCAACCAAACTCCTGCAGAGTCTGCACCGTGACGGACAGATCCGTCTCCAGACCCTGGCTGGTCGTAATGATCCTCCGCAATGGCGAATCGAAGGTACCTCTGGTGACCCTCGAAAATGGGGATGTGTAGGTACGCATCCTTCAAGTCGATGGAGGCCATGAATTCCCCCGGAAACCAGGGCAGCCACCACCGACCGCAGAGACTCCATGCGGAACTTGCGAACCCGCACAAAGCGGTTCAGAGTCTTCAAGTCCAGAATTGGACGCACCTTGCCCACCTTCCTGGGCACGGTGAACAGATTGGAATAGAACCCCCGAAATCTGTCCCGATGAGGCACCGGAACCACCACTCCCTGAGCTCTCAGGTCCCGCACCGCTAGGTGCAGATCCCGCAAACGCTCCGGAGACAGTTGAAGATTTGAGGGGAAAAATCTGCTTTCCGCCGAGAGAGAAACTCGATCTTGTAACCAGATCGAACGATTTCCTGAACCCACCTGTCCCGAACACGGGACAGCCATGGTCGTGGAAAACCGAACAAGCGTCCCCCCACCCCAGAACCACACCCCTTCAGGCCGCACTGTAGTGGGCAGCAGATCCGGACTGGCCGGCTTCTGTTTACCTGTCCCCGGCTTCTTTTTGGAGCCTTGACCTTTGAACGGCTTGCCCTCATAGTGTGGCCGAAAGGCACGAAAGGACCCCTGAGAGAGCCGAAAGGAAGCATGCTTCTTACCAGAAGTCGCCTTAACCTTGTGAGATTGGGGCAAGAGCGTGCTCTTACCACCCGTGATCCCCTTTATCAGAGTATCCAAGGATTTGCCAAAAAAGGCGAGAACCATCATATGACTATTGGCCAAGATCCTGCGCGAAGACTGGTCCACAGACCAACACTTCTACCAGACCAGGTGGCGAGACAACACCGCCACACCGTGCACACGTGCAGCCAACGGAACCGTAGCCAGGTCCGCACCACACAAACACATGACACCCTGATGGACTTGATCCACCATAGCCAATGTCGCCTGAGGGGCAGAATCAGCCACCAAAACGCGCCTAAGCACCTGCGTCCAGCACGCGACAGCCTGTGCCGCCATCAGCGAAGCAAACAGAGCTGTCCGCATAGAACCCATATTAGAATAGGTATGGTGAGCAAGAGACTCCAGCCTCTTGTCCGTGGCATCCCGGAACACCGGGGCAACCTCAGTAGGAATCGCAGTGGACTTATTCAAAACCACCACCGCGTGATCCACCGGAGGTGGTACACACCAGCGCCCGTCAGTAGCGGGCATAAACGGATACCGCAGCTTGAACCTACTGGACACAGCAAAAGGATTTCGGATATTGCGCCATTGTTCCGTAACCGCACTCTGAAAATCATCAGTGCAAGGAAAAACCTGCGACGTTGTGCGTCTGCGCTTCGTCCCATAAGCTGCCAAGGCAGCAGGGGGACAGGGCTCTTCCTGTAACTGCAGCGTTTGCTTGATAGAAGCAACCAATTCATCCATGAGCGCAAGCTCTTCAGACGAACCCGGGGGAGAATTATCAAACCCCTCTACCTCAGCCTCAAACTCGGACCCTACAAGATCCAGGGATGAACGGGACCCCGATAAGGAGACCCCATCCACAGCAGCCCCATCACCATCACCCTCTGATCAGAGGAAAGCAAAACTCTGGGCCTTTTAGAGGATTGAGCAGCCACCAGCATTTTCACCTGAATCGCAAGGCTAGCCACAATCGCAGCCAAATTCCCCCCTGGGGGGAAAACAGCAGTCCCCTGGCTCCCCACCAAAATGGTAGGAAATTAACTTCCCTGAGAACCCATGCCCCCAAAAAAATATGTGGAAACAAATAAAGGATGACTATCCCTTTAAAAAGCGCGGCGAGAGCGCAGCCCACCGCAACACACACACACCCACACAATGCGACCCCCCACAGGGAGAAGTTACAATACAGGCATGGGTACAGAGATAGGGGAAAAAACACCTGGAGGGTCCGCTGCTGCCTCGATCGGTGCTCTCAGCAGGAAATGCTGACATGCAGGGCGCTCCATGCGAGCCTTTGCGAGGCTACAAGAAAATGGCCGCTTGCCTGTGTAACATGCGGCCGGAGCGAGCACATCCAAAATGGCGTCGTTTGGCGCCGAAACCGCCGCTCCTACACCACCATAAAGTGGAGTAAAAACACACCACATTGCAGAAAAAACATGGCGGACCGCCGCAGCGGCGCTGTAACGTGCCCCAAACATGATTCAATCATGCCCCACAGCACACAGCTTATTCACACATATAGTCTGACACAGATACAGTGCAGCACAGCCCCCCTCCTTGCAGCCCACAGCATGCAGCCAGAGAGATAGGGACAAACAACTCCACAGTGTGAACACAGGCAGGGTAACACAGTCCCAGACTGACAGCCCTCCCAAACAGACAGGTCCCCACATAAATACACTTACCTCCATGGATGGCGTGGGGAACCCGCACAGGCGAACAAGCCACTGCACATGAGGCAGGGAGAGTCGCATCCAGGACGCAGCACAATGGTGGGTTAAGAAACCGCACAGCGTCCAGTGAGGTAGCCACCTCACCATAGCATCCCTGCACGGAACAGGGATGGGTCGTTCATTCTGCCAGGAGCGGTACCTGACTGAACGCTCGATGGCGGGCTGAGAAACCACTGACCCACAACCTGCGACCAGGGGTGTCAGCCCGAGACGCAGCCCGCATGATCCTCTTCATCAGAAGACTAAGTATGCTGGTAAAATAACAGCTAAGTAAAGAAAGAGAGAAAAAACTCAAATAAAATCAAAAAAGAAAGAGAAAGGCCGAGGCAAAAAGCCCCAGCACAGAAACAGCCAGCCACTCCTGACAAGCTAGACATTGAAACTGAGATATGGTTGCAGGAAGTAGGAGGGTATTGACTGAGGGGACCACCCCTTGAGGGTGGGATATGTTAAAAGCTTTAATGTTAACATATTCTGTTGCCTAGCTACTCCTTCGGAGCAAAGTCTAATACCCCATTGTGAATATGAAGAGGCGGCGACTGTCGGAGGACGTAAGAGAAATTTTGATTTTTACATTTTTTTGGGGGGGAATTTCATATAAAAAAATTTGAAAAATATTGTTATTTTTTCAAAATTGACGCACTTTTTTGTTTATAGCGCAAAAAGTAAAAATCGCACAGGTGATCAAATACCACCAAAAGAAAGCTCTGTTTATGGGAAAAAAAGGACGTAAATTTCATTTGGGTACGATGTTGCATGACCGCACAATTGTCAGTTAAAGTTGCACAGTGCCAAATCACAAAAAGTGGCCCAGACGTAAGACAGCAAAATCCTCCAGTGGTAAAGTGGTTAAGAGGTCCACCTGTAGGAGCAAACAAAGAATCAGATTTTCTAATCGGTTCAGTCACCGCCAGTTCGCCCTTACCACATCTAAGGAAGGTAAGGCAATTTCCTAAGGATGTTCAGGTTTAGGACATAGGGATAGTAGCACAATGTCTTCATTTAAATGAAACCCAGAGACAACCTTAGGAAGGAACGCCACTTTGTCCCTATGAATCACCAAGTAAGGTGACCGACAGGACAACGCAGCCAACTCTGACACTCGACGTAATAGCTATTAAGAAAGCCACCTTCTGCGACAGAGTGAGCAGAAGAATTTCTCGAATATTTTCAAAGGGAGGCTTTTGAAGCACCGACAGAACCAAATTGAGATCCCACGGAGGTACCTGGGATCGCACTGGAGGAGCCAGATGGTGAACTCGCTGCACAAAGGTGTGAACCAAGGACATCACCACCAACAGCCTTTTGGAAAAAAAATTGAATGGGATTGGTGCAGCGCTAACACAATTGAATCCACAGTCCATACAAATGTTCAAATAGATCAAATACAAAAGTGCAGTAAACAAAAGTTCATCAGAGAGTGCTCCAATAAAGAAGGGAAACTGTCCACCACTTCAAACTTGGAAAAAGCCCCGAGTGCAGGAACCGCCACCAAGATAATAAATGGCCTCTTACCAAATTGCAATGACCCCCATTACAAGGATCAAAGACAGCCTGTGTGATCAAATCAGTGCCCAGATCGACATGTATCGATTCCCAGTGTTCCCTCAGCAGCTCCGACCGGAACAAGTGAACATAAGGAAAAGAGGGACAACTCCAATAGTGAAGTACGTTCACAGGTTTATTCAGTAAAAGCAGAGTGGCAACTCACGTTTGCATGAAGAAATCACAGCATGTCTCGGAGCTATACTCTCAGAACCTTTGTTTCCAACCAATAAAATGACCGCCGTGTCTCCTTGCTGGCCTCAGCACGACGAACCGCAGGCTCCTCCTCCGACCGGTTTCGTCAACACGTGACTTCATCAGGGGGTATGGCCTATGGCAGAACGTCTTTCCTTATATGCTGGGTGAGACAGGGCGGAACTCGCTGCGTCCAATCCGGAGCCAGCAGGAAGAGGTCATCCCAAACCATCAACAGGAAGGAGACCAACGACCCGGAACCGGATGTGTGACCTTTGAATGTCAACATCCGGAGCTAAACCCGGAATTGGAGACCGCAAACAGCGATAAACCGATGAAATATTAACATGATTGCACAAGAGATATATGTGCCTTATATTTCAAAGGACTTCTAGTGCATATTTGATCTTAAGAAAGAAACCTTATTTAAAAGAGCTTCAAAACGGGGGAAACCTATAGGTAACCAGGGGAACAGTGCTCTACTCTAGCCGTGCTAGACTTTGCAGGGAAACACCGCCATCTAGCAGCCAGAAACAAAAATTCCAGAGAGTGCTCCATTACATAACTTACATTGACATGAAGGGAAAATTATAATTGTAACTAAAAATGTGAACTAAATATGATACACAAATGACAGTTTAATAGCATCACAAAAAATATAGAATAAAAACATTTAAAACTATCCCACAAATAAAAACAAAATAAAATTATGATAACCAACAGTGCAGAACATACTGAAAACCCCTTCATCAGGCATTATTGATAAAGGAATTAATATCCCAATCAATATTTAACCCGTGAGGGGCGTAGGTCTTCAACCGATAAATCCAGCTCTAGTTGTGAGACACCTCTGGTACGGTTACTACCCCTCCAACTGCCTGAAAATTTATCAATGCCTAAAAAGACAGTGCCTTTGGGGTCATTCCCATGACATTCATCATAGTGTCTAGAGACACTATGTTTTGGGAATGCCTTCAGTATATTCGCCACATGTTCCTGCAACCGCACGTGTAACTTTCGTATCGTCCTACCCACATATTCACGGCCACAAGGGCAACGTAGTAGGTAGACGACGTGCCGTGTGGAACATGTGATGAACGGCTTGATTTTAACATTACGTTGTGTGGCATTGGAAAAGAATGTCTCAACCCTCCTAGACCTACAAGCATTAATCTTGCAGATGGCACAACCTCTACATGGATAAAAACCACCCCTCTCCTGAAAAAAAGAGATGGTCTTAGGTGGATCCACAATGTTGGGGGCCACTTGAAGCCTCAGCGGAGGCACACCCCTAAAAATGACTTTAGGAGCTTCCGGTAGTACAGGGCCCAGGAGGCTGTCGTTCGTTAGGATGTACCAAAGCTTCCTGATCAATTTTTTAACAGAGAAATGCTGAACGGAGTATGATGAAAAAAAGGCAAACTGAAAATCATCATTACTCTCACGTTCTCGTGGTACCAACAGGTCAGCCCTATTACGGGAATCTGCCTGCATAAGGGCTGTTTCAAGATCCTGTTCTTTATACCCCTTCTCCAAAAACTTGGACTTCAAGGAGCTAGCCTCCCGCAGGAAGTCCGCTCTATTGGAACAGTTCCTCTTGAGTCTGAGGAACTGACTGACAGGAACGGATCTAAGCCACGACACATGGTGGCAACTAGATGTGTCAATAAATCCGTTCCTGTCAGTCTCCTTGAAGAAAGTAGAGGTTTCAAGGGAACTACCAACCACTTTAATTTTAAGATCTAGAAAATGAATTTTTCTTGACAGAGGAATTAGATTGGTGCACGAATGCAGTAGATCTGAAATTCATTTTCTAGATCTTAAAATTAAAGTGGTTGGTAGTTCCCTTGAAACCTCTACTTTCTTCAAGGAGACTGACAGGAACGGATTTATTGACACATCTAGTTGCCACCATGTGTCGTGGCTTAGATCCGTTCCTGTCAGTCAGTTCCTCAGACTCAAGAGGAACTGTTCCAATAGAGCGGACTTCCTGCGGGAGGCTAGCTCCTTGAAGTCCAAGTTTTTGGAGAAGGGGTATAAAGAACAGGATCTTGAAACAGCCCTTATGCAGGCAGATTCCCGTAATAGGGCTGACCTGTTGGTACCACCAGAACGTGAGAGTAATGATGATTTTCAGTTTGCCTTTTTTTCATCATACTCCGTTCAGCATTTCTCTGTTAAAAAATTGATCAGGAAGCATTGGTACATCCTAAAGAACGACAGCCTCCTGGGCCCTGTACTACCGGAAGCTCCTAAAGTCATTTTTAGGGGTGTGCCTCCGCTGAGGCTTCAAGTGGCCCCCAACATTGTGGATCCACCTAAGACCATCTCTTTTTTTCAGGAGAGGGGTGGTTTTTATCCATGTAGAGGTTGTGCCATCTGCAAGGTTAATTCTTGTAGGTCTAGGAGGGTTGAGACGTTCTTTTCCAATGCCACACAACGTAATGTTAAAATCAAGCCATTCATCACATGTTCCACACGGCACGTCGTCTACCTACTACGTTGCCCTTGTGGCCGTGAATATGTGGGTAGGACGATACGAAAGTTACACGTGCGGTTGCAGGAACATGTGGCGAATATACTGAAGGCATTCCCAAAACATAGTGTCTCTAGACACTATGATGAATGTCATGGGAATGACCCCAAAGGCACTGTCTTTTTAGGCATTGATAAATTTTCAGGCAGTTGGAGGGGTAGTAACCGTACCAGAGGTGTCTCACAACTAGAGACCAGCTGGATTTATCGGTTGAAGACCTACGCCCCTCACGGGTTAAATATTGATTGGGATATTAATTCCTTTATCAATATAGCCTGATGAAGGGGTTTTCAGTATGTTCTGCACTGTTGGCTAGAGTAGAGCACTGTTCCACATTCAAAGGTCACACATCCGGTTCCGGGTCGTTGGTCTCCTTCCTGTTGATGGTTTGGGATGACCTCTTCCTGCTGGCTCCGGATTGGACGCAGCGAGTTCCGCCCTGTCTCACCCAGCATATAAGGAAAGACGTTCTGCCATAGGCCACACCCCCTGACGAAGTCACGTGTTGACGAAACCGGTCGGAGGAGGAGCCTGCGATTCGTCGTGCTGAGGCCAGCAAGGAGACACGGCGGCCATTTTATTGGTTGGAAACAAAGGTTCTGAGAGTATAGCTCCGAGACATGCTGTGATTTCTTCATGCAAACGTGAGTTGCCACTCTGCTTTTACTGAATAAACCTGTGAACGTACTTCACTATTGGAGTTGTCCCTCTTTTCCTTATGTTCACTTGTTCCGGTCGGAGCTGCTGAGGGAACACTGGGAATCGATACATGTCGATCTGGGCACTGATTTGATCACACAGGCTGTCTTTGATCCTTGTAATGGGGGTCATTGCAATTTGGTAAGAGGCCATTTATTATCTTGGTGGCGGTTCCTGCACTCGGGGCTTTTTCCAAGTTTGAAGTGGTGGACAGTTTCCCTTCTTTATTGGAGCACTCTCTGATGAACTTTTGTTTACTGCACTTTTGTATTTGATCCATTTGAACATTTGTATGGACTGTGGATTCAATTGTGTTAGCGCTGCACCAATCCCATTCTATATTGCTATTTAGATCTGGTATTTCTGATTCTAGATCAGGTGCTGGTTGCTTTCATATGGTCTGTTGACTTTTTATTCATGTATGTTTTTATCTTTACATTTTAGCGCAGCAATATCCCCATTTTTATATCTTTGGAAAAAATAGCCAAGGCGGAAATCTGGCCCTTGATGGTGCCCAGAGCCAAACGTTGATCTACACCCAATTGTAGAAACTCCAACAGTTGAGACACAGAAAAGGAACAGGGAAAAACCGTAACAAGAAAGTAATATATGTCTTCCAAACTCGATGATAAACTTTCCTGGAAGTAGATTTCCTAGCCTTCAACAGCGTAGGAATCACTGACTCCGACAGCCCTCTGTCTTTTAGCACCTGGCTTTTAATAGCAAAGCCATTAAAGCCAGCGACCGTAAAGCAGGATTGGTCCCTGAGACAGAAGATCTTTCCTGAGAGGAAGTTTCCAAGGGACGTCTGCTACCAGCCTTGCCAGGCCTGCGTACCAAGACCAGCGAGGTCAGTCTGGTTCCACCAGAATGACTGGAATTCCTTCTACCTCGATACTGTGTAGCAGCCTCGACAGAAGTTGTATTGGGGGGAAAGGCGTAAATCAGATGATACTGACCCCAAGGGGCCACCAGAACATCTGCGGCGTCGGCCAGAGGATCCAGAGACCTTGACATGAACCTCTGCACCTTCCAGTTGAGAGGGGAAGCCAGCAGGTCCACAGGAAGGCACAGTTGATGAAATACCTCCCGGTGAAGAGACCATTCTCCCGGATCCAACGTCTGCCGACTGAGATAGTCCCCTTGCCAATTCTCTACCCCCCAAATGTGCACAGCAGAGAGGACTGGAACATATCGTTCTGCCCACCTCAAGATGCTGGACACTTCCTGGGCTGTAGCATTGCCTGATTGTATCCGCACAGGGCGTCCCTGCAGATGATCCATCCATTGAGACAGACAAATTCTGCAACGGTGTGGCCTTAGCTGAGTCCTCCAACTTAAAAGTTTCCCGTACTGACACAATTAGGGCCTCCACCAGTGCTTTTTCATGCGCAGCTGTGGAGGAGGAGGACTCATCCTCACTATTAGAGCATTCAGCATGTGTGGACACAGACCCAGTGTGCTGACTCTCATCCACGGTGGACAAATCCACCTCAGAATCTGAGGAAGCAAAGGATACAGGTGAAGGCGGGGGGCGCTTCTTGGAAGGCCTCCTTTGCAGGGCCATAGCTACTTTGACTACTAGTGACTTCAGGGCTGCTGTCATGGCTGCCAGGGCAGACTGAGACCCAGAGGGTCCTGCAGCTTCCAGGAGTGGATCGGGTGGTGAAACACGCTCCATAGGCTCCATGACCACAAAGGGTTAAACTGAATCGCGCTGCTCAGCAAAGAAAAACATTTATTTTTTTGGAAAAAACGGGAGGCCCTTCACCCCTGTGCACCGCTGAGGCACTACAAGAATCAGCGCACCAGCAGCGCTAAATAACAAAGGAAGGATATATTCCCCCAGAGACTCACCACCAGAGCTGGGGAGCGCCAAAATGGTCTGCCACACTGCTGGAAAGAGGAAGAGGAAGTGCTGACCTGACACTAGAGGCCCCTGCAACCTCAGCACTGCATCAGGCTACAGGAAAATGGCTGCCATTGAAACTCTATGGGGTGACCAAAAACATGGCCGCTGGACTACACAAACATGGCCGCCGAAGCAGGGAATACAGTACCACAGCAAAATGGGTGCACCACGCGAGGAGGGGCCCTATAATCCCCAGGGGGGATCCCGCGACCATCCCACCAATTCCGCAGGAAAGGAGGGGGGCACTACTCACCATACCACGGTCACCAAGTGGGCATCACTCCCAGCAGTCCACCGCACCATCTTGGAATGGGGGTGCTGTGGCCTGAGGTATGCTGCGACTCTGGTCGTGACTGCGGTTATGACCAGGGCTATGTGACCTCGCAAGTTGTTTCACTCACCGGTTAGCCCCCTGTCCAGTGGGGCTAAGTCGTGGCCAACTTAGCGTGGAGCTAATAGTTGGGTTGCGCTCGCAGGCCAGACTGGGAAGATCGTAAGGATCTAAGATATCCAATGCGTCACTCGGTCCGGCTGTTGAGTGTAGTTCACACAGGAACAGTTGATTGTTGCTCACACAGGAACAAAATAATTAAGAAGAAGTAAAAAATTCCATTTAAATAGGAAAAATGCCAGGACATAGCCCACTGGTATGAAGAATTGAAGCTGTCTGTAAGTGAACCTCAGAGAAAAGGTGTTTTGCTTGGGGCGTTCACCCAAGCAATGTGGCCCAGTATGGCAGCTCAACTCGGATGCCCTCTTAGCAAGCAGCTTGCTATGGGGGCACTCATCAGGAGGGAGGGGCTAGAAGCAGCGAAGAGGGACCCGAGAAGAGGATGATCTTGGCTGCTCTGTGAAAATTCACTGCTCAGTGCAGGTAAGTATAACATGTTTGTTATTTTAAAAAAAACAAGACTTTACAATCACTTTAAGATCCATACCAGATCCAAAGTGTCTGCTATAAAATTTGGTGGCTTACACCTTTGCAGTCTGGAATACAGTTATGAAACATATTTGTCAGAATATTATACACATACAACATAATTGTAAACAGAAACTGATTTTTTACATTGTACAATGTAGAAACAGCTGGACCTTTTTTTGCATCATCCTTTCCCCCTTTTCTGACAATCATTTAATTACTTGCTGCACCAAAAATGTGTAGTTGTGTGGAAGAGCCCATCCACACAGATCGTTATGTAATTACATTGGAAACATGGTTATGGCTTAACTGTTATTCCTAAAGTACATGTTCACGTTTGTAACAAAATTCCCCTAGACCCATTAATTCACAGGCATCGACCACAAGGTTTGCTCTTGGATACGGAACTGGTACAAAGGGTGGTAATAAACAACGCATACTCTGACTGGTCTGGGGTGGTAAGTGGGGTCCCCCAAGGCTCAGTCCTGGGATCAATTTTGTTCAATTTATTCATAAATAGCATTGAGGGGTCAGTAGCTCGATCTCAGTTTTTGCAGATGACACAAAATTGAGCAGGGCAATAACTTCACATCGTGAGGCAGAAATCTTACAGAACAACCTGTACAAAATAACAGAGTGGGCAACTACATGGCCAATGAGGTTTAATGTGGATAAGTGCAAGGTATTGCACTTAGGGACCAATAACATAAAAGCAAAATACATGCTAGAGGGGAACCTCTGGGGGTATCAAAAATGGAGAAAGATCTGGGGGTCTTAGTAGAAGATAGATTTAGCAATAGCATGCAATGTCAAGCTGCAGCTGCCAAAGCCAGCAGAATATTGGCATGCATAAGGAAGGGGATGTATTCCAGAGATAAAACTATAATCCTACCACTTTATAAAACTCTGGTCCGACCACATTTGGAGTATTCTGTTCAGTTCTGGTCGACAGTCCTCAGAAGGGATGTATTTGAGCTAGAGAGAGTACAGAGAAGGGCAACAAAACGTATTAGGGGATTAGAGGACCCTAATTACGAAGAGCGTTTAGAAGCGCTTGATTTATTCTCCCTGGAGAAGAGATGCCTGAGAGGGGACATGATAGCAATTTACAAATACCTCAACGGTGATCTGAGCATAAAAAAAAACTATTCAGTCCCAGGGAATGCATGAGGACACAAGGCCATACAACGCGTTTAGAGGAGAAGATATTTAACCTCAGGCTATGCAGGGGGTTCTTTACTGTAAGGGCTACAAGATTGTGGAATTCTCTGCCACAAATGGTAGTAACTGCGGGGAGTATGGATACTTTTAAAAGACTCTTGGCCGTACATCTCAAGGATCAAAACATTCAGGGGTATGGGAAATGATTCACACCTACACAGGTTGAACTGGATGGACTATTGTCTTTATTCAACCTCAACTACTATGTAACTATGTAACAAAGCTGTATCCCCTCTCCACATGTCTGTAGCTACTTCCTGGACCCAGAGGGGGACAGCTATGGGAAGAGAAGAAGGCTTAGGAGTTTTGATACAAAGGTGAACATACACTTTAACCTCCCTGGCGGTATGATTATTTCAGATTTTAGGTGCTGAAAGCGGTACCATTATTTTGCATGTAATTCTTAAGGACGAGCAGCCCAAACCAACTATTTACATTTTTTTTACTGTGCGTTCTTTTTTATAACAGGTATAAATATGGCTTTATCGGGTATGATAAAGTTTGAAACACAAAATCATAAATTATAATATAATAAATAACTATAAATAATAACAAATAATACTATAATAATAATACTTTTTATTCAATAAATTGTAGTAAAGAACATAATCAAAAACATTGTTCACTCTTAGCTGGGTTTTTTTTACATGCCTTGATGTTCTACTGAAAACGTGAGTGCACTGTTTGCTTTTATTTCGAATACATTTTCTCAAATGGAGTTACGCTATGTCCCTGTATATACTCTTTTCTTTTAATATCGCAATGTGGATATTGTGTGTGAGCCCATAGAGAGACACCCTGTGGCTTATTGTGGTATCACAAACAAGTTCCATTACCTGGATATAGAAGGTAGATGCCGTGTTTGGATCTGTAAGGAGACATCCGGTGATTATCCCTGGTTTTACATTTAAGCTTGTTTGGTCGACTCATTAGGTTGAGAGACCAACTTGCTCTGGTAAGCAGCCATTTGTTTTATATCTGGTGATCTGCACGTCGGTGTCTCCACTATCTTCTTAAAGTGTCATCTGGACTCAACCTCTGGGACCTTTTGTTGATTTCTTTGAACACCATCTTCATGTTCTAATGCTATGGACTTCATAGGGATTTAAAACACCCCTTTCTCACATTTTATTAATTTTCTTTGTGCACATTTTGTTTTTTTGCCTTACTCAAGTTTGTATTATATGCACATATATGTCATTTATTATCTAAACGTTAATGTTAGACCAACACTTTTCCATTTATTTGGGAGATTTTTTGTAGCGCAGCACATTTTTGACCTTATAGGTAAAATTACATGGCCTGGTCAGCTCTGTCCACACCTCCTATGGTGTTATTGTAATCCATCATGAGTTGTGGTTTCATTACATCTTTTCCACCTTTTGTGTGTACCATGACAGTAGAGGTGTTGTGAACTGTACTTATTAGGCACACATCTTTTTTGTCACGCCATCTCAGTGCCATCATTTTGCCTTTCTGCCAGGCAACTATTTCCCCTGCCTTGAGCTTTTTATTGGCAAAGGTTTGCGGCATGTCACATCGGTTAGCCCTAACGGTCCCATATGCATCCGTCTTGTTGTGTAGAAGGAACTCATAAAGTTCTGGAGAAGTGTAAAAATTGTCTGTGGTTACACATTACCCTTGATTCAACAATGGTTCAATCAAAGTAAGAACCAAAGCAGTTGCCATTCCAAAACGACTGAATCGTTCATTGAATTTGGTTCCTTTCCCGGTGTATAGGACCGAATTCCATATTTAATCAGTGCTTGATTCACATAGCATGAATGATTTTATGCCAAATCGTGCTTTCTTTGACGCTATATACTGTATCCAGCTGAGTTTTCCTTTGTAGGCCATTAGACCGTACATCGCTGGGCACAGTCGCAGGATAATCGCTGAAATCGCTTTCTGTGTCCGATGACGAACTTCCCCACAAATCGCTATCACTCAATTCTGCAAGCGATTCTGTATCGCTGTCGCTGTTTTCCAGCAGGTCATATACCTCTTTTGAGGTGGCGGAGCGCTTTTTTGATGCCATGGTCGTTCTGCATTTTCCAGATACAAAGTACAGAAAAACTGCAGGAAGGGCACTGGAGAAAGCACTGGGGGGCAAACTAAGGTACATTTTTTTTTATTTTAGTAATGTAATCCAATAGGATTACAATATATCAGTGTGTTTGTGTTTTTAACTTTTGCTCGCAGGAGACGGAAGCCGGAGCACACAGTATCAGGCGGAAGATCCAGCCATTATACACTGCCGGAATACATCGCGGGATCCCAGGAAAAGGTAAGTAACCTCTTCCAGGATCAATCGATGCTCCCTGGAGGTACCCCAAGTGTGGCTCGGGGTTACTGCTAATGGAACTGAAATTCCACCCCGAGCCGCACTCGGGAATACCACCAAGAAGGTTAAGGTGGATGTAAACCCTATTATATGATGTGGGGACATATATCTGTAGTGTTTACTTTTCTCTCTCTAAATCCCTAGGTCCCGTGTCTTTCTGCTGCTCCGTTCCTCTGTTTCCAGCATGATAACCTCTCACAAGTTCCCTCTGTTTCCAGCATGATAACCTCTCACAAGTTCTCCTACACAGGAGATAAAAGCAGCTGGAAAATTTTTTGTCAGGGATGTAACTTAAAAACAGATTAGCAGAGAGCTTGTCTGTTCACAGCACAGCTCTGCAAGTTTCTTTGTTCCCCTGCCTATGTGAAGGGGAGGTGTGCCTTTCCTCCAGTAAGCTCACACACAATGTATGCCTAGATTCCCCTCCCACTGAAACATGAAGAACAATTTCTAACGCGATGTGCACTTTCTAAAGAGTCTAGAAAGCTGAAGACAGCAGATATACAAGTAAAACGTATGTAGGCAGATTTGTTAAAACCCTGTGTATAATCTATAAGCTGTTCACTTTGGGAGGGTTTACATGCACTTTAAGCATAACAGCTAAGCCATAACCAGCACAATAGTACTCTCATTGGTAAATGTTTCCTATGTAATTATAAAGTATTTATGCTTTAAATTACTAACAAGTTAGAAGACCTTCTCTTTATAGCAAGGTGGTATTTTCAATAGAATATAGGTCTTATTTTCAATAGAAGCAAGCAATGCCTACCTATGTGTTTTTCAGTTATGGCAGGTTTTCTTTAAAACATTATCATTGTTATCAGGCAAAAATAAAATTGTTGAAATCTAAACTTTTTCCACTATGCATCTTTAGATGGCTTGTTTTTTTTTTTTTTTTTTTTTTTTGCTTTAGGATTTGCATAGGTGTGCATTTGTGTCCCTCTCTGTCTATGTTTATGTAACATTTCAACTACAATGTGCATCATAAAAATGTCAATTTCTTTTTAAAAAAAAAGACTGTGAGAAGAACAGGAGCACAATCAGTCTGTCATTTAAAGCATCTTTAAAAAAGCATCCTTTGTTGCCTTTAAAGCTGTAAGGGACACACACCATTGATTGACACTGACTTAATCAATGTTCTTAGCAAATCTTCAATTGGAATTTCAACCGGAAACCTTCCAATATAATTCATCATAGATAACATACCAACAGCTGTGGTTGAGTGGATCAATATTCAAGTATCAGAGAAATTCAAACAGGTCCCCAATGACAACTGTTTTCTGACATGTATCCCACAATCCTTTCATTGCATTAATTTGTTTATGAGTGTTGCTGAGAATGACTTGTGTTTTACACTGTGCCTAAAGTGTATGCACTTGCATGGAGTAAATAAGGCAAACCTCTAATGGCAGCTAAAGACCCACCAGTGTCTGACTCCCACTGCTTCCACATTAATGAGTAAATTTATGGCTGATGTAGCGTATAAGGAAAAGGCTTGTTTTATGATACTAATGCTCATTTTTCCTGGCAGCTTGAAAGAAGCACATTGCATACATGCCAGCAACACATATCAGACATAGCAGTAATGGGATAGAGATGCATGAATTTGCTATGCAATTGAAATGTGTTATTTGGTGAATTGCACTTGGAAGCTGTACGCTCCCACTGGGTCAATGAATACACAGCTGTGAAGTAGAATTTTTGCCCGAGAACAGTACGTACCTGCATATCTCATGTCTAAGCAGTGTTAAATATATTTAGAGTATATTTGTGAGTGAGTAACTATTAATTGTAACTTAAGCATTTTAAATGGTCACAGGACTCCCAGTATTCTAAAACTGTTTTGGAATTACACATGGCATTTAATTAGTTACTGTAGCCAGTGGAAGGACATGCTTTTCCTTAAAGAAAACCTGTAATAGGAAAAACATGGAGGTTGTCAATGCTTATCTAAACACATGAAAATAAGGGTTATGCTGACCCTTTGGCTTCAATGCTTTGAGTTACTGACCTGGAACAAAAAAGGAAATAAAGACTTTTGTCTTTTCTTTGGCTTGCCTGATCTGTATGCTCCTTCCAAATGAGTGACTCAGAAGGTAATGAAGGCATAGACAACAAGCAAACTAGCGTTTCCAGAAAGAGGTCAGCAATTGCAGCCCCCGTATGATTTTATTTAAATCTGTAGCCTGTGTCTGTTACTTGTCTAAATAAACACATTTTGCAGTGTTTCAAGAGGGAAGTGAGAGCATTACTAATCATTCTTTCATGATATTATACTTTCAGAGAATTTACCTCATTGCTGGTAATGGAAGAAACAAAATGTTTCCTCTATCAAGATACTATAGACATACTTATGGTAGAGATCTATTTATCACCTGATTGCCCAGACTGTTTCTTGGGAGGAAGGAGTTCCTATGTATGTAACATCAAAAAACATACTTCATGGTTTCATTTACTAAATGTATAAAGGCCATTCACTCGCAAAGAAATAGATCAGTGAATGTGGTAAAAATTCTCATAGCAGAAAATAACAAATCACAAGCAAAGGAAGTAAAAAAAAAAAAAAATGTATTTCTGCTTACAAATGACTGATAGAAGTAGCAGAGCTTTGCCTTGCAAATTTCCATGCAACATTCCCTTGCAAAGGGAAAACTGCCTTACAAAATGAATGGCCTATTTGCCTTTAGTAAATCAACCCTCATGAGTTGAACCCTTCAGTTCATGTCACTTTCTTTAATGAATATGTACTGTTAACATGCAAGTTTTTTTCCCTATTGATAGAGATGCACTACTAGAGTAATCTGTGAGTGTCAGGAATAAATAGGTTTCTGGTATTGACTGACAGAAGCAGGTACCTTCTGTTCCCTTTGAGACTAAATACACACCACTGCAACTGACGCAAACTCTTATCTATGCCAATGTATGAGAGACAACTCTAAAAAAATACAGGTACATGTTATAGAGTTTATCTATTTAAGAAATGCAATCGGTCACCAATGCCAAGATTCATGCCAAAATTGATGCTGTTTTGACAGACAAGGTTGAGAACTTTGAAAAGCTTTGGCAGCCTTGGGTAGACCACTTTCTCCCCCCCAAATTTTGATAACTCTCTCTTGTTACCCTGAACCATTCTCTTGATCCGCCCAAATTTTCGCATTGAGTACCTGTCTCCCCCCCCCCCTCCCGGCGATATACCCTTCCCCCAACTCTTCTCTTCTCACCCCTCCAGCCCCTCCCCTTTTTCTTATCCCTTTTCTTTCTACGTTTCCCCTTCTATCCTGAATGAACACGCTGTGGCACATACAACGTCCCCAACCTGATAGATCCCTATTGCTTTGATTACATCTATGTTTACTGTGTTAAGTGATCCTCCTTTCACTTGTCCCCTGTAACCCCTAGCTCGTACTGTCATGGTCTATGACCTTGCCACTTTTTCTCATTTATTCCTAAACGTTATTTAGTAACCCTGGTGTTATTACTTCCCCCTGAGCCGATTGGCCGCTGGTTGTGCCTCCCAAGGCACAATGAGCTCCCTTTTTGGGGTGCCTGTGTATTGGTTGCGCCCGACCTATCTCCTCTCTGGGTCACCTATTTTGCTACCTCTCATGCTCACCAATTAGTACGGGTTATCTGAAGTTACAGTTGCCTGTTGCACTCTGTTATCTGTATTATGATTGTTTCTCCCTTAATGTTCATTGTACATTGGACGTTGTATCTCACTGAATTCTTTAATAAAATTGTTTAAACAAAAAAAAAAAAAAAAAGAAATGCAATTATATAGTTAACAACAGACACTAATATCAGATATAACTGGATTTTTGTCTTACAGTAAAATCCTTTTCTCTGAGGTTCACTGATGGACACAGATCCATGTCTCCTAGACCCTTGGGCTTATGCTGCTCTCTCTTCAGAAGTAGGACTAGGTGTAAACAGTTTTGGCTACACCCCTGAGGCAGTCCCAGGGGGTATACCATCACTTCCTGCTATAGGACTTCAGTTTGTAACAAGCAGTTTCAGAAGAATACATAAATTAACCCAACAGAATGGCCGATAATGTGTCCGTCAGTGAACCTCAGAGAAAAGGATTTTACGGTAAGACAAAAAATCCAGTTTTCTCTTTTCTTCACTGACGGACACAGCTCCATGTCTTCTAAACCCTGGAATGTCCCAAAGCAGTATCAACATGAGGGGTGGGAAAACACAGCAATACATATATTTCCAAACAAGGCTAAACATAGCCAACCAGGTAAAAACAGCTCAACCAGGAACAACTGGAGCTCACCACTAGGAAAAAAACACACCCTTAGGAGGCGGGAGCTTCTGCAACCGCAGCCTGCAAACTGTGCGTCCAAAAGCAGCATCCGAAGATGCAAATACATCCACCTTAAAAAACTTTGTGAATGTGTGTACAGACAACCATGTAGCCACCTTGCCCACCTGAACCACTGACGCCTGATGATGGAAGGCCCAGGAGACACTAAGCGCCCTCGCAGAGTGCGCCTTGACAGGGAAAGGAGGAACCTGACCCTTAATAGAATAGGCCTGCACCACCGTCTGCCTGATTCATCTGAAAATGGTGACAGCAGATGCAGCCTGCCCCTTACGAGATCCGTAAGAAAAAACAAAGAATCAGATTTCCGAATCGACTCACCGCCGGGTACACCCGAATAGCCCTGACTACATCCAAGGAATGTAGAGCAATTTCTTTAGGCCTTCTTATGACATAAGGATGGCAACACAATATCTTCATTAAAATGAAACCCTGAGACAACCTTAGGAAGGAATGCCTGACAGGGTCGTAACACCACTTTGTCCCTGTGAATCACCAGGTAAGGTGACCGACAGGACAACACAGCCAACTCCGACACCCTACGCACAGAAGTAAAAGGCCATCTTCTGCAACAGGGTGAGCAAATGTTTTCAAAAGGAGGTTTTTGAAGTACCGACAGTGCCAAATTGAGGTCCCACGGAGGTCCAAGATCGGGTGAACCGTGCCTTCCTTCCTGGGAACGGTAAACAGATTTGAATAAAAAACTTAAAAATTTTCGGACTCTGGAACTGGCACAATGGCTCCTTGTGCTAACAGCTCCTGCACTGCCCCATAGGGGCCCTGCAGCCGATCGGGAGAAAGGTGTAAGATTGAAGGAAAAACCTTGCTGGAGGCAAGGAGTGAAACTCGATCTTGTAGCCGAACCTAATCAACTCATCGACACATTTGCCCTGAATGAGCAAAGTCCAAGGGTCTCAAAAGAAGCAAAGACATCCCCCCACCCCAGATGCGGTTGAGGGTGCCTATAGAGTAAAAAAGTGCTACTGATTTTTTGGGCCCTGCAATAATTGTACAAATGTTCATCATATCGATATTTTTACTAAATATACACTAAAATTATTGATAGTGCACATAAACACAACATAACTTGCAAAGTTCCTGCTAAATTACTACTAAAGCATTGTTCATATATGGCATACTAAATTGTATGCCCATGGAGGGCCATGTTTATCTGCACGGGGATGCACAGGTGTTCCGTGCATCCCTGTACAGGCAGTCCCATTTATGTCAATTTAGAAGCAACGGCTGCAAAGGCATAGCTGCTGTTCCCAATGTGGGTGTGGGTGCAAGACCCCGAACGCAGACAGTGTGAGCTCAGGGACATGAACGTGGACCTACATGGATGTCAAATTGGGAGCAACGGCTCTGTTCGTGCTGTTGCTACATCCCAAATTACATCAAGGGAACAACCTGCACAGAGATGCACAGAAAAACCTGTGCATCCCTGTAAAGGTACGCTGTGTATGCCCGGTGTAAACAAGGCCTTAGACCCTTTTCACACAAGCAGACCGATCGGGTCTGCCTGTCCGTTTTTAAAGCAGGCTCAATCAGACCACCTATTGTTTTCTATGAGGCTGATGTAAATGGACATGTGTCTGTTTACACCCACCTGCATTCGATCCAATCCGGTCATGTATATATCATTCTATAAATGTGCACAGTTAACTAGAAAATACTTTGCTTACTGGGGACATCAAATTATATCTTTAAAAAAGACTAGGCAGCACTCCAAGTAGCAAACGTTTTGATTTTCATATATTTATGAAAGAAAGCATCATATATAGCACATCAGATGCACAACATCTCCCCATAGTTCCTCTATCTAGACAAAGACAAACTCTCAGCGCCTGTTCACATTTGAGCAATGGAAGACATTGCATGTGATTCGCAGCACACTGCTCTGCAAATCTCATGCGATGTTAATGTGATGCGAATTCAGCCATACGAATTGTATGGCGGAATTTGCATCCCATTCGGACACAACTCGCACAGAACCCTTTTTTGGGTCCACACCAGAATCGGATCACACAGGTGTTCACACCTATGCGATCCAATTCATGTCCAAACTGACACTGATCTTAGGGTGTCGTTAACTTTGTATTGACACCCCCAGCAATTCGCACTGCTATTGGCTTAATTTTCAATAAAACAGCGAGGAAAAAGGTGCTGCAAATTAACAAACATGAATACACATAGCTATCAGAAAAACCCTTCAGCTGGCATGCTGACACTCAGGAGGTGTGAATCGCAATGTTTTGGAGTAAAAATCCCTTTCTCAAGTGAGATTCAGCATCAGATTCTAATATCTATCTAAGTGTGTCTGTTTGTTAATTGCTGTACATTTAGCCTGGATCTCCTGCCTGTTCTAATGAAAATGTATATGATGCTTATAGCAGAGAGTATGCCTCTGTCTAGATAGAGGAGCTGCGGGGAGCTCTATTGCCTGTTATTTATTTATAGAGAATTATTCTTGGGTCTTTCTTGAGGAAGTCCAATCTATGGTTTCAGCACCCTTATTTGTGTAAATAACCCCCTTATGCACTAATGCTGTAATTTGAGTTTACATTAGCTTACTTTTGTTTTTACGAACATGAAAATATAAACTGACACATGTTAGTAAGGAATGAAAAAATTAGGAACACATTTTTAAAAAGCAAGAAATAGCTTCATTGTATGAGGCTCAGTTATCACATATATGCAAATTGGATGCGTTTTGAACCACATCTGATTTGCATGACGTGAAAAAACATTGATTCCATTGAAGCTATTCACATATATGCGGTGCGCTTCAGGTGTGAATTCCAGGTTCATTGAGTAGTATGGGAACGCTCCTGAATCGCACATGTGTTCCTTTGTGTTCAGGATTCAGTTCAGGATTTCAGCATGGATTGCTCTCCTACTACAGGAATGATGCCTTATATCTATATGTATTGGCAAGCACCAAAATCGCAGCTGGGAAAAATATCTGATCCTGAGCCTTACAAAGGCTCAGAACGGCATCAAAAACGCACCTGAACCGCTGAACAAATGATTTTTTTTCATTCCCAGTGAAAACTGATGTACAATTCGCACTAGACATCTGTGAACCCAGCCTAAAGTTGTTTCCTTCTAGAAAGCTTCTCTAATGTAATTAATCTGAGATGAGCACTTTATAAATTCTATTTTACTCCCAACATTTGAATTAAAAGAGAAGTAGGGCCACAGCTCTTTTGGCCTTACTTCTGTAAGTCAAAGGGGTGTACTTTGTGCTGCACTCCTGTGACCCATATTCAGCTGACAGTCCACTGTCGGCTGACGTCACTCAGCCAGTCCATACTCTATTGTGGTCCACCCAGCTGTCTGACCAGCAGCTGCCTTTAGACTCTCAGCGTACTGCTAAGAGCCTGAGCCAGCTGCTCCTGCACTCTCCACAGCATAGTGGTACACTGAGTGCTGGAGGAGCAGAGCTGAGAGCCAGTGACTGACACTCACCGATATCTGCTCACTAAAAACCTGAAACTGAGTGATCAGTGGTTTTTCATCACTCAATTCTCAGCCTTAGAGGTGGCGGGGGACAGGTGCAGCATTGGATCAATGCTGCATTTACCTAGGTGAGTACGTAGGTTTGTTTTTTTTCAAAACCTCATACTTTTTTTTCAGTTGACATTGACTCTGATTTTCTATGCATGTGTTAAAAAAATCTTACATTCATGAGTGCATTCACACCTGATTCAAGAATGTTTTTGATTCATAAGGCCCCTTTCACACGGGGCGGATCCGTTTGGACGGATTGCTCCGTTGATCCCCGCTGAGCAGGCGAATGACAGGGCCATCTCCGCTTACTATCCAGAGATGGACCTGTCAGTCCTGCTCTCCTCTATGGGGAGATCAGGTGAAAACAGACAGCCTGTCCGTTTTCATCCGATCCAACCTGCTGGACTGATGGCGAGCGTATCGCCATTCGTCTGTTTTCAGCAGATCTTGTCGGATCGGATGCCAGGTGGGTGTCAGCGCTGTGTCCACTGACATCTGCCTCCCCATAGAGGTCAATGGGTGGCCCGATTAGGTCAGCCTAAAAAACGGACAGGCGGTTCACTTTGATCATGTGAAAGGGGCCTAATACAATGCTAACTTATTTTGTTATAAAAACTGTGAATACATTTTTGTGTACTGATATGGCAGGAAGTACGCAAAAGGCAAGAGATAACAGGCAGGAGTATGCTCCTAGAGGATGGTTGCTAGTCTTTGATGCATTTAGCTAAGACAGTCTTTTTTTTTTTTATTTTGTTAATACAGGTATTTATTTAGCACAGACAATGTATGCAGTGATTTACATATTGTACATCTGTCCCTGACATCAAGAAGCTTACAATCTAGGGTCCTTATTCACATGTATACATACTAGAGCCAATTCAGACAGGAGCAAAAAATATGAAATTGAATCAACATTGGAGTATTAAAACACTGTAAAGAAGTTGAAATATGTTTTAAAACATATTAAATTTAAAAAAGTTACATTTATATTTATAATATTTAAGCCTATTCAATGGAATGAATGGGTGTCAATTAAACTGGATACTTAAAGATGCACAACCTGACAAGTATTAGTGAAGCAGAAGATACACACCAGCTTCTATACTAAAATAACCAGTAAACACCAAAATATATGAAAATCCTAAATATAAATTCCTCATTTAGTACAGTGATATACTATATGAGGAATTCATATTTTGGATCTTCATATACATTTCATTTAGGATCATTTTAATACCAACCTAATAGTAAACTTGTGCTGGAAATAAGACAAAACTTAACAATCAAGCCTAAATTCTTCTCAAGCCTTCATTAAACACCCCATTTAACCTGCCAGTAGCTAAATATCACCTGCTATCAGCAAGAAATTGAGCTGTCTCAAATTTACACTTAAACACCCACTTTAAAACCTTAAACTAATCAGCCTAAAATGGATGTTCACTTAACACATGCTAATTTTCCAGATCTACGCTCTCAAAATTTAGCTTATGATGTCATCAAAGTGCTAAAAGTTTGGTGAAAAAGGGGTGATCGGTAAATGCTAGCATGTAAAAACAGGCCAAAATAGCACATGGTTTACTTTAACCCCTTCACAGACATGACTATTTCCACTTTTTAACCTGAGGTGGCCAGACCATTTTTCTTTTTTTTTCTTCTTTTTTTAAATTATATTTTACTAATTTTACTTAAAGCATTGAAAGTTTGTAAAACATTCACCAAACCATACATTTTCTGAAATACAAGATCCATGGTATAAAATGATGGGGCTGCAGATTTTATACATTTTATGGTAGTTGCACAAATGCTTATCAAATGTATATTTTATATAAAAAATACACAAAAATCATTATTACCACACACAAACACAACATAACTTACAAAATGCCTACTAAATCTAAATGGTAAAACTGTATTGAGTTAATAAATAACAAGTATTTGTACATTATAAATTCTGCCTTTTTTCAATCAGTGAAAATGTAAGGTGAAGGTATGCAAAACTGTATACAGTATAAGCAACTTACAAAATGAAATCTGGAGTTTGGCTTGTGGTAACACCCGATCCATTGTACTGTGTTTTCTGTATTGTGTGTGTTGCAATAAAATGATACAGCAATATATTTTATCATAACTTAGCAATGTTGCAATGCAATGCAAAGAGTTCACTATACGAAATTTAAAAAATACAGCACAAGTGCACAATGCACACCAGCATGTATGTTTTGAGTACCATAACACTTAGCTGCTGGAGTGAATGGGCCCTTAGGGGTACATCGCAGTATGCATTACCACAATGTATGTAGTGCACTTTTATGTTGTGTGTGTGTGCATACGCATGTGTGTGTGAGGGGGAGGGTTAATTCTTGCAGGTTTACTATCCTTGCATTTATGAAAGTACGCTAGAGTGCTCACAGTGAACACCTGTGTGCTTATTCAAGGCTTTGGTAAACAGGAGAGATTCAGTAAGTTTACCAACCCTATGCTTGCATTTCTAAAACAAATGATACTGCCCATTGAGCAACCACAATTCACTGACAGGTGGAGGCCGGGAGGGGTGGAAAGAGGATGGTACAGTGGGGAGGATCAATGACAGGCAGAGAACACTGCGGAGCAGTAATGAGTCACATTTTTAATGAATGGCTTTGATTCATTTCTGGCAGCTACTTATTTAATCAGCAGTCTCTACTCTTGTGTTATAAGTTCATAGACCCTAAAGCTACCATGAGCTTATATTAGAATAGAATGCAGATGATGAAAAGTTCACTGATCTGGTCAGCTGGAAGCGGTTCTGTTCCATTATATGCAGCTATGTGCTTTAAGAATGTAATCTGTCAGTCAGCTATATGCTCACATTTTTTCTTAACTTATCAATTTTCAAACTGTGGACCATGACTATTTCATACTACAGACAGCCAGCAGATGTTTTGTTGCTAGCTAGGAGTTTGGTTCCAATGAGCTTATTATTATCACTAATACATGGAAAATATTGAATCTACTCCATGCATAACTTGTTCCTCATTTTTTTTTTCAAGACATACATGGAAATCTATTTTTTTTTTTTTTTTGCTTTAGATCTTCAACGATGAAAAGATTTTTGATCTGCTTAGCATTGTGTAAGACATCTCAGAATGTAATTGTTTAATAATAGCAATCATCTTATCACGTCAATAATCTTCTAACTTTTGCCTGTGTACTACAGTTTATGTATTTATGTTAAGGTAGCATCGGTAGACCCATGTGTAATGAATTTCTTTAAAATCTGCCTATTGCATTCATTAGTATTTGAACACTACTGGTTTAAGACAAACTCTTCATTTAGTGCCGGTTCACATTGATGCAATGCGGGAACCCTGTGAATCCACTGCAGGTTCCCGCATCTCACTCGACTCGCAGGCAGTTCACACTGCCATATTTGAACTGCTGAGGGTGTCAATACAAAGTTAACGACATCCCCAGATTAGTTTGCATATTGCAGTGCGAACTGTCAGTTCAGACAGAAATCAGATCACCTATGTGATCCAATTCTGGTGTGGACCAAAAAAGGGTCCCGTGTCACTTTGGTCTGAATGTGATGCAAATTCAGCCATGCAATCTGCATGGCTGAATTCGCATCGCACAGACACCACATGTGATTTGCACAGCAGTGCGGTGTGAATCACATCCAATGTCTGACATTGCATATGTGTGACCTGCCACTTAAAGCTCCAGGAGGGAAGCTATTATTAAAAAATATTGAATTAGATTCTGAATATTACACTTCTTTTACCATCTCTAGCTATCACTGATAACTGTATGTAAACAGAGTCTTTTTTTCTTTGTAACTAATCACTTGTTTACAGCCAGTAAAGCACATTACTCAACAGGGTGTAACAAATTAAGATCATTTTTACTATAACATGCTTTTGATAGCAAAACATTTGTGTTTTAAAACTTATCTTTCATTTGCAAAATAAATAATTACTTTTTATTAGGTCTCATTTCCTTACTACACTGCAATTATTCATTTCTCCCACCTTTTGTCTGACGTTTTCCATAGTTCATAATATTTCATTGTTCAGTTTCCCAAAATAGTAGATGAATTTTCCAAATTTGCAATAATCATTAATCAGGCAGACTGCTCTTTCCCCTTTGATATCACCCTATGTGGTGTTCATCTACAAAGGCACACTGTAATTTCCAACTTGCTTACATTATTGTTAACTCCTTACAGTTATTTTTCCATTTAGGTATTAAAATTATTTTTTTATTTTTTTTACATTAGTTTATCATAGTGTTCTATTAACCATATAGGATTTTAATCCCTACTAATGAAATTAAATACATCTGCTTCTTTCAATTATGAGGGTTATAAAAAGAAGGCTTCCTTCTTTGACAGCCTGTAAATCCATTTTTATTCTGTCCATAGAACAGATAAACTATTCATTCCAATCCATCTCCTCTGCAGTCCAACCTGTGACTGGTAACTGACTGAGAAGGAAAGGCATTCATCAAAATGTCTTAAATGAATATATTCCCAGAAGACAGCAGAAAAACAATTTAAAAGAAAAATCAATGAATCTTTTTTTAATTGATGTAAAACAGAAAAACGACAAACAGGCAATGTACATTTGCAATAAAGTGAATAATTCAATTACAGTTTTTGTACAAACACATATTGACTAGCAGAAAGTAGGTTATATACTGAAAGCAGCCAGCTAATCGCATGCAGTATTTTACTAGCCTTCTGTATGTTTACATATTACGCAGTATATTCTTTTATTCATACATCCACTAAGGCCCTAGCGTAAGAGGGACAAATGCAACATGCAAAGTGCAGACCAGGGGTAGCCAATCAGAAGTCATTATTCAAAATGCTGACTATTTTAAACTGAAAAAAGTGGCATTTGATTGCTAAGGGTCAACATATACCATGGCATTTATATAAATCATTTGTCCTTCCATATATTGTTCGCGATTTCCTGGATTCTATTGCTGTGATGGTAGTGATGATGACGAAGACTACGACGACGACGATGATGATAATTGCTTAAATATGGCAGTAAAGCACACCTTAGTCCATTAAATGTCCTTCTAGCTATATTATAATGTGCCATTGGGGGTAATTTGACACAGGGCCATGCAGAATCTTGCTAACCAAAAAGGGAGCATCGACAAGGCGACACCTTGCTGGTACGGCCAACGGGCGAGCAACGCTGTAGGAGCAGATGAGTGCTCTCTTAGAGATCCTGTTGCTGGCAAATTGCCATTAGCCACAGCATCACCAGTTTGACATGGTCCATAGATGTATAGTAATAAGCATTCATAAATAAAAATGATCAGTAGAAAAAGCAGCGATAGGGAAGCACATAGATAGATAGATAGATAGATAGATAGATAGATAGATAGATAGATAGATAGATAGATAGATAGATAGATAGATAGATAGATAGATAGATAGATAGATAGATAGATAGATAGATAGATAGATAGATTAGATAGATGGATGGATGGATGGATGGATGGATGGATGGATGGATAGATAGATAGATAGATAGATAGATAGATAGATAGATAGATAGATAGATAGATAGATAGATAGATAGATAGATAGATAGAAAAAAAATGATCATTTCAGTTCAATAAAAGTCAAACCCTTTTATCTCCAGCCACATTTTTCCATCTGTTATTGAGTGGTTAAGATTAGCATAATGATTCATAGAGAACAGAGAAGTTAAAAATACGTTATGTATTCACACAGAAGCTGACACGATCTGAATTTTAAGATGATGTGAAAAACGGGCTTTTGTCCCATACTGTCACCGTGCCCAATGCCCACACAGATCTCTGCCTTCCTTTCTGATTCTCTTCCTTTGTGCTTGAAGACCTTTTCAGCGGTTCTTCTTGTATCTATGATGTTTAAGCTTTCTTTTCCAGCAGTCATTTCCCTGAATCTCTATGAAGGCATGCATTGCACTTCCTTCCTTATCTCTGTGCCCCCTCTGTGTTCCACTTTTTACTCCTCCACCCCCTTCTGTGGTAATTACCCAGCACAAGGATAACCTAGAAAAATGTGCAAACACACAAAGGATAACCTAGAAAATGTGCACACATTCGCACACACACCTTTCCACTAGCACAGCTAATAATGGAGCTATGGTAAAGGGTGTGCATGGTAACACTAGCTGATTGCAGAGAGGAGACGTGTGTTTGAATGATGCCAGCCAGCAGTCTACCCTAGCTGTAGCCATACATAGATCTACACCAAGCAGGTGGATGGTGTGCGCCCTATCACCAGCACATGACGCTGCTCCTTGGCTGCACACTTCAATTCCACAACACGTACAAAGATGTAACTGAAGCAGATATCCACGGCTGCAGATGAGACGATCTCTGCAGCTGCTGTGTGGGTGGTAGATTTGTTTATATCACAGTTCAGCTAGGAGAAAATAATATTTTATATGTAGAGGTGTAGCCCTGATCACACCATGATTTGGTTGATTTGTGTGTTTTCTAGCAATACTGCCTTGTAGTCCATCCTCCGCCAGCTGAGCCCTGTAGTAAGAAGTAGTGGACAGCGACAAGTGCTGAACGCGGCCAATGACAGGCTGCGGACTGCGCAGGATCCACCGCTAACAACAAACAAACAGAAAAAAAAGGAGAAGAGGAACAGTTGAGCTAATAAAGAAGGGGTTAAAGGCGACCAACCTTGACATGTTTTCCCTCTGAGGTCTCTGCGCTTTCTCCAGCCCAAGTTTGGTGAATATCCCAACCAGGACCATGACGGCTACAACTCCACAGATGATATAGACGATCAAATTGGTTTTATCTCTGGTCGGGTCGTGCAGGGGGTCGTCGTTCTTTGGGGGGGTCTTCCCAGGCTGCAGCCAGATGGGTCTGTCATAGTTGGTGCAGATGCTCTGATCCAGTTTGGCCTCTTTGAACTTACAACAATACCTAAAGCCACAAGTACCACAGCAGTAAAGGAAATCCCCGGAGCTGCAGTTAAATGGGGGGTCCCATTGCCCCATGACATCGAAATAGCCCCTGCAACCCTCAGCTGTCTGGGGGGGCTCGGATGACTCCAGATCTCCAGGGTTGGACAGGTTGACGTCGGAAACCACTTCGGTGCTTCCAAAGTGAGGTCCACCTTTCACCTGGGCACAGCACAGAAAAGTCACAATATCCGTTAGCAAGTAGTAGAGGATTGCCCTAATCCCTTTCATGATAAGTAGCTTTGTACTGATATGGAAGATCCAAAGGGGCAAAATACAACCATGAAGAGCAGAAGGCAGGAAGGCTCAGCCCATCAGTCCAGGTCCATCATCTACTAGATGTGATCACTGCAGTCACCACCAACGACGACTGAGGATCCTTCCTCTCCTCTCCTTGTAGTAATCTCCACTAGGAGCACTAACTCATCTGCACTTGTGGAATGGAGAAGAGCACAGGGGATTCTGGACTATTGGAGTAGTGCAGAGAGAGAGAGAGAGAGAGAGGGAGAGAAAGGGATAAGGAGAGAAAGGGTTAGGGAGAGAAGGGAGGAGGAGGAGGAGAAGGGAAAGGGGGAGGAATATATATAGGAGGAGTTGAGACTGAGGGAGGGATGACATGGGTCGTGAGCAAAGAGGGAGCGCTTCCAAAAGATGAGAAGGGATGTGCTCTAAACGTGATCAGCACAATATCTATCCCCCCCTATTTCACTCTTCTTCAGCACGCACAGACAGCAATGGCATACGAGATGAGAAGAAAGTTTTCTATTTACAGTTATAGTACTATTACTAAACTGCCCTAGAAATCCACTTGTTTTACAAATGTTACATTCATGTTCTAAGTAAACATTCGCCGTCTGCATCTTATCCTTGCAGCCCGACTGAACAGATCGTTGGCTGGAGACTGGCACTTCAAACTCCAACACAAAGCATCTAGTGATTTAATATTCTCTAACTACTGTAATCCAAACCATTGTTTTTACATATGAATATCTATTATTAAAGGGCTATTAAAGCCATAAAAAGAAATTTAATGGTGTTGTTTTTTTTTTTTGTATTTGTTTTTGGCTTTTTTTCCCTTTGTGTTTACCTGCTATGGGAATAGCAGGCAGGATGTTTTTTGTCTTAGGGCTCTTTCACACGGGCGGTCCGATCAGATCCGCCTGTCAGTTTTTTAGGCGGATCTGATCGGATCCTCCATGCAGCTCTATGGGGCAGCGGGTGTCAGCGGAGGTCACCTCCGCTGACACCCGCTGCCACCCGCATCCGATCCTGTGCTGAAATCTGGACGGATGGAAACCCTATTTTTCCATCCGTTCAGTAATCGGAGCGGAGCGGATCTGATGAGAGCGGACAAGCGGTCCGCTCTCCTCCGATCCCCCATAGAGGGCAGCGGGTGCTGAGACACCTCCCTCTCCGCTCTGCAAGCGGAGACGGAGCTGTCATCCGCCCGGCTCAGCGGGGATCGCGGATCGATCCCCGCTGAGCAACACGGATCCACCTGCGGAGGCGGACCATGTAAAAGAAGCCTTAACCTTAAACAATATTTTCCTTACAATTAATAAATAAACACAAACACAATATTGGTTCGGAAAAGATCAGACCGCGGCCTTTTTTATTATTGGTATAAATTAAATAGAATAAGAGCCCATTCACATTGAGGCGACACAACTTCAGGGGGCGACCTGTGAAGTCGCGTGCACCGCTGTGCACCGCGACTTCGGCGCGACTTGCAGAGACTTCACATAATGGAAGTCTATGCAAGTCGCTCTGAGGTCGCCCCAAAGTAGTACAGGACCCTTTTTCTAAGTCGGATCGACTTGTGTCGCTCCTATTAGAACGGGTCCTGTACTACTCAATGGACCGCGACATACCGCGACTTGTCAGGCTGACAAGTCGCCTGACAAGTCGCGCTAATGTGAATGGGCTCTAAAACTTTATTTTAAACTTTATACAAAACACTTAAAACACCCTAGCCACTACGGCTCAGGTTGAAAATATAAACCATGACTTTAGATAACATTATCCAACAAATTACATCAACTTTATCAACACAAACACTTATGCCACCTAAGCACTAAGCAGAGGCGACAGTTTTAACCATAAAATAATAACTGGCCGCGACAACCAAAATGGGAGGGAGGGGAATGCCACAGCTTTTCCTGAGGGATAGGATGATTTGGAGCCCCCCGAGGTCATTCTTAACAGGGAACTGGTTGGGACTGGCTAGGCACCTAAAGGCGGGAGATTTGAGCAGGAAGCGGGGGTCCACGCGCAAATCTCCCCAGAAACAGCTGAAAACGGGCAGGAACACTACAGCTGTTTAAAAAAACTGCCCAGATACCGCATGAATTTGAGCGGAAAGCAGAGATAGAATGACCCAAAAGTCAAAAGGTCACTGTCCCCAGCTTCAAAGAGTGCTATATTCCTAACTACAGTTCACTGAGGGTCAAATCTATGTCTGACTGCCCCTGTCACTATCCCATATAGAAAAAGGGGGGCTAATCAGCCAATTTTTTGAACAACTGGTGTGATAGACCAGTGGCCCCCCAATACCACATATTGAAGTGGGGTGTTATCTGAGTATACTTTTACAAATGTATTTGTGTCCTGCAACAATATTGCCTCTTTTGCTGCATTAACTCTGATACACACAGTGCCAAACTCCCTGGCCAATTTTTTGAACAACTGGTGTGATAAACCAGTGGCCCCCCAATATCACATATTGAAATGGGGTGTTATCTGAGTATACTTTCATAAGTGTATTTGTGTTCTGCAACAATATTGCCTCTTTTGCTGTGTTAAGTCTGATATACACAGTGCCAAACTCACTGGCCAATTTTTTGAACAACTGGTGTGGTAAACCAGTGGCCCCCAATACCACATATTTAACTGGGTTGTTCTCTGAGTATATTTTTACAAGTGTATTTGTGTCCTGCAACAATATTGCCTCTTTTGCTGCGTTAACTCTGATACACACAGTGCCAAACTCCCTGGCCAATTTTTTGAACAACTGGTGTGATAAACCAGTGGCCCCCCCTATACCACATATTGAAGTGGGGTGTTATCTGAGTATACTTTCATAAGTGTATTTGTGTCCTGCAACAATATTGCCTCTTTTGCTGTGTTAACTCTGATACACACAGTGCCAAACTCCCTGGCCAATTTTTGAACAACTGGTGTGATAGACCAGTGGCCCCCCCAATACCACATATTGAAGTGGGGTGTTATCTGAGTATACTTTCATAAGTGTATTTGTGTCCTGCAACAATATTGCCTCTTTTGCTGCGTTAACTCTGATACACGCAGTGCCAAACTCCCTGGCCAATTTTTTGAACAACTGGTGTGATAAACCAGTGGCCCCCCAATACCACATATTCAAGTGGGGTGTTATGTGAGTATACTTTCATAAGTGTATTTGTGTCCTGCAACAATATTGCCTCTTTTGCTGCGTTAACTCTGATACACACAGTGCCAAACTCAATGGCCAATTTTTTGAACAACTTGTGTGATAGACCAGTGGCCCCCCCAATACCACATATTGAAATGGGGTGTTATCTGAGTATAGTTTCACAAGTGAATTTGTGTTCTGCAACAATATTGCCTCTTTTGCTGCGTTAAGTCTGATACATACAGTGCCAAACTCACTGGCCAATTTTTTGAACAACTGGTGTGATAAACCAGTGGCCCCCCAATACCACATATTGAAGTGGGGTGTTATTTAACATTATACTTTTCTAAGAGTGTATTTTAGTCCTGCAATAATTTGGCCTCTTCTGCTGTGTTAACTGTGCTGTGAAAACATTTACTGGCCAATTATTTGTAGAACTGGTGTGATAAAACTGTGGCCCCCCCCAATATCACATATTGAAGTGGGGTGTTATTTAACAGTGTACTTTTCAAAGATTGTATTTTAGTCCTGCAAAAATGTGGCCTCTTTTGCTGTGTTAACCGTGCTACACACAGTGACAACAGTTACTGGCCAATTATTTGTAGAACTGGTGTGATAAACCTGGGGCCCCCCAATACCACAGATTGAAGTGGGGTTTTATATACCTTTTTCCAGATGTACTGCGATTCTCTAGAGACTTTTGTCACAGGGTCATTTGAAAAATGACAGGCAGAGGAAGAAGCAGGCCCTTCCGCAGGATAGGGCAGGAGCAGTAGGCCGGAGCCAAAGTGTGAAGTTTCAAAACGTGCGTTCGATTACATCAAAGGAGGCACCAGACTTGGTTGAGTGGCTCACTCAGCCTTCCTCTTCTGCCCCCTCCTCATCCTCTCTATCTGCACCCTCTTCACTCTCTGCTGTGTGCACCACCAAAGACTCCCCCACAAACACTACCACCACCACATACCCTCTGCTTGAGTCACTGAAACTATTTTCCGATCCATCACAAGACATATGCGATGCGCAGCCATTCTTGGCATCGGATCAGGAAGAGGAGGTAGCAACAGCCGCCACTCAGCAGTCTGACAACAGTACCCAGATAAGCCCAAGGAGGTTGGTCCTCGCTGTTGCTGCCTAGTCCGAGATCTCGAATGTTAGTGGTGGGGAAGGTAACGTGGATGATGACGTGTCTATGGACGTCATGTGGGTGGCCACAAGAGAGGAAGAGGAGGGGAGTTCAGAGGGAGAGACGGACCAGCAGATAGGGAGGAGAAGCAGGCAGAACTTGCATTGCACAAGAGGTAAAAAGCAGACTGCAAATGTATCTACCTGAGAGCCTGTGAGTACCTATTACTACCTGAGTGCCTGTGAGTACCTATTACTACCTGAGTGCCTGTGTGAGTACCTATTACTACCTGAGTGCCTGTGAGTACCTATTACTACCTAAGTGCCTGTGAGTACCTATTACTACCTGAGTGTCCGTGAGTACCTATTACTACTGTGAGTGTTGTGCGACTGACCGGGCTGTGCGACTGAGAGTGTTGGGCAACTGAGAGTGTTGTGCGACTGACAGGGCTGTGCGACTGTGAGTGTTGTGCGACTGAGTGTTGTGCGACTGACCGGTCTGTGTGTCTGTGATTATTGTGCGACTGTGAGTGTTGGGTGACTGTGAGTGTTGTGCGACTAACCAGGCTGTGCGACTGAGAGTGTTGGGCAACTGAGAGTGTTGTGCGACTGACCGGGCTGTGCGACTGTGAGTGTGGTGCGACTGTGAGTGTGGTGCGACTGTGAGTGTGGTGCGACTGACCGGGCTGTGCGACTGGGAGTGTTGTGCGACTGACCGGGCTGTGTGACTGGGAGTGTTGTGCGACTGGGAGTGTTGTGCGACTGACCAGGCTGTGAGATTGTGAGTGTTGTGCAACTGAGTGTCAAGTGAGGGTAGCGGAGTACCAGAGGGTGAGAAGGTAGAGTTAGGAAGCCAGGAAATAGCCACATAGGATAGACTTAAATCACTGAATCCCCATTAGATTAGTAGGTACAATGCCCGGCGGGTGTGGAGATGCGACACGGTGTACATCTTGTGATATGTATGCGTTCCTCGGTCATGCGATCGAGGGCAAATACAAATGCACAAAATGTAAGCACGTTGCTTCCCTGGAAGCTCAGGTCCTGAATCTAGGGAAGCAGCTGGCAACACTGAGACGAATGTCCATACCGGAGGAGAGCCAGGATCGTACCCGTCAGGCGCAGGCAGGGGCCTGCACAGAGGTGGGCGGAGTAATGGAGGTGCAGGCATCAGAGCAGAGTAGAGGGGTGACAGTTAGGAGGGGTAGAAGGGGACAAGGCAAGGAGGCTGATCCTGGGCTGGAGCACCCCAATAGATACACCCCGTTGTGTGATGTTGGGGAATCCAGTCAGGGACCAGCATTGCTGGAGCAGAGCGACGCCCCTAGCTGCCAGGGGAAGAACTCCTCCAGTGAGGCCGGGAGAAAGGGAAAGGAAAGACAGGTGCTGGTGGTAGGGGACTCAATTATTAGAAGGACAGACAGTGCAATCTGTCACAAAGACGGTGAGCGCCGAACAGTCTGTTGTTTACCGGGCGCTCGGGTTCGGCACATCGTGGATCGGGTGGACAGATTATTGGGTGGGGCTGGGGAAGACCCAGCTGTCATGGTACACGTGGGTACCAATGACATAGGCATAGGAAGATGGAGAGTACTAAACTATTTCAGGGACTTAGGAGCTAAGTTGAGGAGTAGGACCTCCAAGGTAGTATTTTCAGAAATACTACCTTTACCTCGAGCCACACCAGAGAGGCAGCGGGAGACTAGGGAAGTTAACAAGTGGCTGAGGAGCTGGTGTAGTAAGGAGGGTTTCGGGTTCCTGGATAACTGGGCCGACTTCTCAGTCGGCCACCGGCTCTTTGGTAGGGACAGATTACATAGTACACAGTAGGTGAGGTTGAATAAAGACAATAGTCCATCCAGTTCAACCTGTGTAGGTGTGTGTGGCTGTAATCATCTCACATAGCCCTTAATGTCCTGATCCTTGAGATGTAAGTCTTAGACTCTTTTGAAAGTCACCATACTACCCACAGAAACCACCTCTTGTGGTAGACAATTCCACAATCTTGTAGCCCTAACAGTAAAGAACCCTCCTCGTTGCCTGAGGTTAAAACGCTTCTCCTCTAATCGCCTTGTATGTCCTCGAGTCCTCATGCAATGCCTTCGAATGAACAGCTTTTTTTCTAAGCTGAGATCCCCATTAAGATATTTATAAATTGCTATCATGTCCCCCCTCAGACGTCTCTTCTCCAGGGAGAATAAATCGAGCGATTTCAGCCGTTCTTCATAGTTAAGGTCCTCCAACCCCCTAATCAGTTTAGTTGCCCTTCTCTGGACTCTCTCCAGCTTCAACACATCCCTCCTGAGGACTGGCGACCAGAACTGGACAGAATACTCCAGATGCGGTCGGACCAGAGTTTTATAAAGTGGAAGGATTATAGTCTTAACTCTGGAATACATCCCTTTCTTTATGCATGCTAATAATCTGCTGGCTTTGGCAGCTGCCGCTTGACATTGCATGCTGTTGCCTAATCTATCATCAACCAAGACTCCCAGATCCCAGATACTGATCCCGTCCTCAATGCTGTTTATGAATAAATTGAACAAGGTTGGTCCCAGGACTGAGCCCTGGGGCACCCCGCTTACAACCTCAGACCAGTCTGAGTATGCGCTGTTTATTACCACCCTTTGGACACGGCCTTTTAGCCAGTTCCGTATCCAAGAGCAAACCCTGCTGTCGATACCTGCAGACCTTATTTTATAAATTAAGCGCTTGTGGGGAACTGTATCAAACGCCTTAGCAAAATACAAGTACACCACATCCACTGGTCTGCCCCTATCTAGCTCACAGCTCACCTCCTCGTAGAATGCTAAGAGATTGGTTTGACAAGAACGCCCATCATTTATAAACCTGTGCTGATTACTGCTGATGATATTGTTGTCTTTAGCATACTCTACGATATAGTCCCTTATCATCCCCTCCAGAAGTTTACATATTATTGATGTCAAACTGACAGGCCTATAATTTCCCAGGATATGCCTCTGGCCCTTTTTGAATATCGGAATCACGTTAGCCTTCCTCCAATCCCCTGGTACATCTCCTGTCGTAATACTGTCAGCAAAGATCAGGAACAGTGGTCTGGATATAACCTTACTGAGTTCCTTGAGTACTCTCGGATGTAAACCATCTGGGCCTGGTGATTTGTTTGTGTTAAATTTATCCAGTCTTTCCCTGATTTCACCCTCTGTTAGCCATAGTGGCAAGTCCTGTGTATTACTACTAACCATACAGTCATGGTCAGTGTACCCCTCCTTTTCCTGTGTAAAAACTGACGAGAAAAAAGCATTCAGCACGGTTGCTTTTTCAGTGTCCTCTGTAGCCATCCTCCCATCATTGTTAATTATGTGTGCAATATGCTCTGCCCTAGTTTTTTTGCTGTTGATATATTTAAATAATTTCTTTGGGTTTTTTTTACTATCCTCCGCTATTTGTCTCTCAAAGTTGATTTTAGCCATCTTGATTTCTTGTTTACTTTTCTTATTTGCCTCCTTGTATTGCTCGAAAGCCGATACTGTGCCCTCTGATTTATATTTCCTGAAGGCCAATTTATTTCCCCTAATATGTTTTTTAACGCTACGGTTTAGCCAGCCAGGTTTGGCTTTGTCTCTTCTAAATTTATTTCCCATAGGAATGCACTGCAAGATGCATTTGCTTAATATGTTCCTAAAGCATTCCCATTTTTCCTCTGTGGTCAGTGATCCCAAGGTTTGGTCCCAGTTAACCCTTTCCATCAATGAGTACAATTTTGGAAAGTTTGCCCTTCTGAAATTTAGGGTTCTTATGTTCCCCACTTGCCTTGTTATATTGTTATTTATACTAAATGTGATCATCCTGTGATCGCTAGAGCCCAGGTTGTCCTGGACTCCTACCTCCGAGATTATGTCTGGGTCATTAGGTCATTATTGATCAATAGATCCAGGACTGCATTTTCTCTGGTAGGGGAATCCACCAACTGTGACATGTAGCTGTCCTGTAAGGTTTCTGTGAATAGACGGGCCTTCTGTGAGTGTGTAATCCCCTCATCCCAGTCAATGTCGGGATAATTGAAGTCCCCCAATATGATGACTGATCCCAATTTTGCCACTTTACCCATTAGTGCTAAAAATTCCAGCTCTACCTCCTTCCCTTGGTTAGGTGGCCTATAGCAAACCCCCACAATTACTTTTCCCTTTTCTCCTTCCCTATGGAGTTCAACCCACACAGATTCTAAATCCATGCTCATCCCATCCGTAATGTCACTCCTTTCTATCACCTTTATATTGTTCTTGACATAGAGACATACCCCTCCCCCTCTTTTTCCTACCCTGTCCTTCCGGTACACCGAATACCCTTGGATATTGGGCAGCCAGTCATGTGAGGGGTCGAACCAAGTCTCTGTTATTCCCACAAGGTCTATGTCATCCTCATGTACTAAGTGGACTGAGTGGCATCCGCAATACTGTCGGACATTATAACTCACTACTCTATGGGGATAATATTAACGACCTGCTATTCCTTACCTACACTATCTATGCATCCCCTGGTACTAAACCTGGGGTACTCACCAGTCGCTAATATACTAACCAGTCACTAAGATACTCACCTGTCGCGAAGATACTAACCAGTCGCAAAGATACTCACCAGTCGCAAAGATACTCACCAGTCGCAAAAATACTCACCAGTCGCAAAGATACTTACCAGTTGCAAAGATACTCACCAGTCGCAAGGATCCTCACCAGTCGCAAAGATACTCACCAGTCGCAAGATACTCACCAGTTGCAAAGATACTCACCAGTCACAAAGATACTCACCAGTGGCAAGGATACTCACCAGTCGCAAGGATACTCACCTGTCGCAAAGATACTCACCTGTCGCAAAGATACTCACCAGTCGTAAGATACTCACCAGTCGCAAAGATACTCACCAGTCGCAAGGATACTCCCAGTCGCGCAAGGATACTCACCAGTCCAAAGATCTTCACCAGTCCGTCGGTCACAGAGCACTGTCAGTCAGTCGCAGAGCACAGTCAGACAGTCGCAGAGCAGTCAGACAGTCACAGAGCACAGTCAGACAGTCGCAGAGCACAGTCAGACAGTCGCAGAGCAGTCAGCCACAGCGCAGTCAGTTAGTCGCAGCACAGTCAGTCAGTCGCAGAGCAGTCAGTCAGTCACAGAGCAGTCAGTCAGTCACAGCACAATCAGTCAGTCGCGGCACAGTCGGTCAGTCACAGAGCAGTCAGTCAGTCGCAGAGCAGTCAGTCAGTCGCAGAGCAGTCGCAGAGTAGTTTTAAGCAGATAGATCAGCTCAGTGCAGATCGTACCACAGCTACCCCTCTCAGTCTATAGTAGCCCCTTAGTAACCTGTATTGCTTGTAGTGTTGTACTTTTAGTCCCCCCACCAGCCCCACCCCCCTACCAGCTGATCAGTTGTTGGGTTCTGTCCCTGAACCAATCCTGTTTAATTTATTCATAAATGATCTAGAGGAGGGGATATCTAGTACAATCTCAGTATTTGCAGATGATACTAAACTAGGCATGCCAATATCTTCTATGCAGGATGTGGAAACCTTGCAAGCGGACCTGAACAAAATAACGGGATGGGCAACTACATGGCAGATGAGGTTTAATGTTGAAAAATGTAAAGTAATGCACTTGGGGGCCAGAAACCAGAAAGCAAGCTACTCACTAGGGGGGGAACCTCTGGGTGAGTCTAGGATGGAAAAGGACTTGGGGGTACTGGTAGACAACAAGCTTGGCAGTGGCATGCAATGCCAAGCCGCCGCAAGCAAAGCCAACAGAATACTGGGATGTATAAAAAAGGGGATTCACTCCAGAAATAAAGAGATTATTCTCCCTCTCTACAAGACTCTGGTCCGGCCACATCTGGAGTAGGCTGTCCAGTTCTGGGCACCGGTCCTCAGGAAGGATGTGCTGGAACTGGAGAAAGTCCAGAGAAGGGCAACAAAAATAATTAGGGGAATGGAGGACATCAACTATGAGGAAAGACTACAAGCACTGAACTTATTCTCTCTGGAGAAGAGACGATTGAGGGGGGATATGATATCAATGTACAAATACTGTACTGGTGACCCGAGCATAAGGAAAAAACTATTCAGTGAAAGGAGATACAATAAGACACGTGGCCACTCACTAAAACTAGAGGAAAGGCGGTTTAACCTTAAAGTGCGTAAGGGGTTCTTCACTGTAAGAGCGGTAAGAATGTGGAATTCTCTTACACAAGCAGTCGTATCAGCAGGGAGCATTGATAGTTTCAAAAAACTATTAGATGGACACCTTAAAGACCACAACATACAGGGGTATACAATGTACGGTTAACAGAAAACACACACACACATCATAGGTTGAACTGGATGGACTGATGTCTTTTTTTAACCTCACTAACTATGTAACTATGTAAGTTGTTACCTTACGTATCTGCTGCTGCTCTGTCTCCCTGTTGCACGCTCTCGGTCCCCCCCGCCGCCGCTGCTTCGTCCCCGCTCTGTCTCCCTGTTGGTCGGTCACCTTCTGAGGCTCCTTCACCTGGCCCCCGGCTCCCTGGTGCGGCTTCCCCCGCACGTGCGGCTTGTGGCTTCCCCCGCACGTGCGGCTCGCGGCTCCTCCTCCTCTCACACACACAGCTCCCTCGCTGTGCACCGATCACCCCGCAGCTTCCGGCTTCCGGCAAAGGCTTCCGCTCCTCCTCCTACTCACTTCTGGGATGGAAAATTGCACCTAAATGCACCTAAATTGCACCTAAAAGGGGAGGGTGCAGCCGTACTGGGTGAGAAGATGGCCGAAAAGTTAGAGGGGCTTTTAAACTAGGTGACGGGGGGGAGGGTACAGATGTAGAATTAGCCGGTGGAAAGCAAGATTCAGAGGGCACAAATGGGGGCATTAGCGGTAGGGTGTTCGGAAGCTCCTAAACCCAGGGTGGGTATGGGGAAAAATCAAGAGAGCAGCCTAAAAACATCAAATGAGGATATATGTATCCGGTCAAAATTAAGAGGTTTGTATACCAATGCCAGACTTAGATTTTGTGGGGATAACAGAGACTTGGTTTGACAGCTCTCATGACTGGATGGCGACCATTCAGGGTTATTCCCTTTATCGCAGAGATAGAGAAGGTAAAAAAGGGGGAGGGGTATGTCTGTATATTAAGAACAGTGTATAGGTAAATATGAGGGATGATATTAATAATGGAGCTATGGACGAGGCAGAATCCCTATGGGTAGAGCTTCAAAGGGAAGGCACGGTGGGGAAGGTAATATTGGGCGTATGCTATAGGCCCCCCAACCAGAGGGAGGAGGGGGAGGTGGACCTCATTTTACAGATAGGATTGGCAGCAAGGATGGGAAATGTCATTATAATGTGGGACTTTAATTATCCAGATATAGACTGGACAGAAGGAACCGCACACTCAGCCAAGGCTCGGCAGTTCCTAAATGTTTTGCAGGACAATTTCATGGGTCAGATGGTGAATGCACCGACAAGAAACAATGCGGTACGTGACCTACTGATTACCAACAACACAGACCTGCTCACGGATATAGAAATACGGGGCAACTTAGGAAACAGTGACCATAGGTCAATAAGTTTCAGTATTAATTACAGTAATAGGAAACACAAGGGTAATATAAGGACACTGAATTTCAAAAGAGCCAATTTCCCAAAACTGCGTTCGCTGCTAGAAAATATCAAATGGGATAGAACCCTGGGAACAAAGAACACGGAAGAAAAATGGGAGTGCTTCAAGAGCATACTTAACAAGGGGATTGGCCAGTGCATTCCAAAGGGAAATAAATTTAAAAGAGCTAAACTAAACCCTGGAGGGCTAAATTCCAACAAAAAAATCCATATTAGTGCTAAAGAAAAGGCCTTCAAAAAATACAAGACTGAGGGGTCATTGGCAGCATTCAAGCATTACAAAGAGTGCAATAAGAAATGTAAAGACGAAATCAGGGCGGCTAAAATAGAACACGAGAGACATATAGCGGAGGAGAGTAAAAAGAACCCCAAGAAATTCTTTAAGTATATAAACAGTAAGAAAGCGAGGCCAGAACACATTGGCCCCATAAAAGATGACAAAGGAAATATGGCCACTGAGGACAGAGAAAAGGCGGAAGTGTTAAATAATTTCTTCTCTTCAGTCTTAAGGGGGGAAGGGGAATATGAAGGATAAAGTGGGGGATAAAAAGGATATTGCAGGGGATCGGCATGTTGGTAGAATATATATAATATGTGGTATGAATTATATATAAAATAAAAGTACATGACATAGCATCAATGTAAAATAGTTTATAGAAAAGCCGATGCCCTATATAGGTATTAATGAGGTAAAACGGGAAAAGGGGGGACAAAAGCGGGACTTTAAATGAGGTGTGCGGAGTCGGTGGTCACAATAAAGAATGCAATTTTATAAAGATAAAGGTTTTAATGCATGTCATGAGGAAATAGCATATATGGCATAAACACATTGATACAGATGACATCAACAATACATGTGTGAAATGGCACAATCCCAATGTAATAAAAGGCATCGTCAATACCAAATCATAACTCAAGAAATGCACAATGAGAAAAATAGATCATTGATAAAAACATTAAAACAGGTAACATGTTAATATTGGTAAGGAGTGCATCCATATTAGACTCGACGCGTTTCGTGGATACATTCCACTCGTCAGGAGCCAAGTGCACCCCAAATCATAATTTCAAGGGAAGGTCATTTCATACAAGATGTTGTAGATGGGTGCTCCCAAGGGGTCAGAGAAGTCTGTTCCGGGAGCTGTAGGAGCCCAGACTGGGGACAAAGGCACACCACACAGGCATTCTACGATGTCATGAAGGTGACAAAAGTGTTTGGGAGGTGATATCAAGATGTTGATCTCCAAGGATATCTATGGGTAAGGATGTTCGATTAATATAAAGAAAATTTTTCACTGTGACTACAGTGACAGGTAGGGAATAATAAAGTTGATATAAAGGGTAAATCTAGAGGTAAGTATAAATACCTAGATGAATTAAATTCAATTAATCGAGGGAGATAAGCTGGATCATCTGAAAAACTTCAGGATTGCTGAAAAAGGAGAAAACTAATTGGTAAAAATATAATATTATATTTTTACCAATTAGTTTTCTCCTTTTTCAGCAATCCTGAAGTTTTTCAGATGATCCAGCTTATCTCCCTCGATTAATTGAATTTAATTCATCTAGGTATTTATACTTACCTCTAGATTTACCCTTTATATCAACTTTATTATTCCCTACCTGTCACTGTAGTCACAGTGAAAAATTTTCTTTATATTAATCGAACATCCTTACCCATAGATATCCTTGGAGATCAACATCTTGATATCACCTCCCAAACACTTTTGTCACCTTCATGACATCATAGAATGCCTGTGTGGTGTGCCTTTGTCCCCAGTCTGGGCTCCTACAGCTCCCGTAACAGACTTCTCTGACCCCTTGGGAGCACCCATCTACAACATCTTGTATGAAATGACCTTCCCTTGAAATTATGATTTGGGGTGCACTTGGCTCCTGACAAGTGGAATGTATCCACGAAACGCGTCGAGTCTAATATGGATGCACTCCTTACCAATATTAACATGTTACCTGTTTTAATGTTTTTATCAATGATCTATTTTTCTCATTGTGCATTTCTTGAGTTATGATTTGGTATTTACGATGCCTTTTATTACATTGGGATTGTGCCATTTCACACATGTATTGTTGATGTCATCTGTATCAATGTGTTTATGCCATATATGCTATTTCCTCATGACATACATTAAAACCTTTATCTTTATAAAATTGCATTCTTTATTGTGACCACCGACTCCGCACACCTCATTTAAAGTCCCGCTTTTGTCCCCCCTTTTCCAGTGGTGGGATTCAAAAATTTTAGTAACCAGTTCCGACTTTCCCAGCAGAATGACCAGCGTGCCCCCTTTCAATGCAGAGAGACCAGCGTGCCCCCCTTTCAATGCAGAGAGACCAGCGTGCCCCCTTTCAATGCACAGTGACCAGCGTGCCCCCTTTCAATGCACAGTGACCAGTGTACATGCCCCCTTCAATGCACAGTGACCAGAGTGCCCCCTTTCAATGCAGAGAGACCAGCGTGCCCCCTTTCAATGCAGTGACCAGTGTACATGCCCCCTTTAATGCACAGTGACCAGCGTGCCCCCCTTTCAATGCAGAGAGACCAGCGTGCCCCTTTCAATGCAGTGACCAGTGTACATGCCCCCTTTAATGCACAGTGACCAGCGTGCCCCCCTTTTAATGCAGAGAGACCAGCGTGCCCCCTTTCAATGACCAGTGACCAGCATGCCCCCTTTTAATGCACAGTGACCAGCGCTGCGTGCCCCCCTTTCAATGCACAGTGACCAGCGTGCCCCCCTTTCAATGCAGAGAGACCAGCGTGCCCCCCTTTCAATGCACAGTGACCACAGCATTGCCCCCAATGATTGCAGAGTGCCAGCCACAGCATTGCCCCCAATGATTGCAGAGTGCCAGCCACAGCATTGCCCCTAATGATTGCAGAGTGCCAGCCAGAGTATTGCCCCCAATTGCAGAGCGCCAGCCACAGCATTGCCCCCAATTGCAGAGTGCCAGCCCCAGCATTGCCCCAAATTGCAGAGCGCCAGCCACAGCATTGCCCCCAATTGCAGAGCGCCAGCCACAGCATTGCCCCAAATTGCAGAGTGCCAGCCACAACATTGCCCCAAATTGCAGAGCGCCAGCCACAACATTGCCCCCAATTGCAGAGTGCCAGCCAGAGTATTGCCCCCAATTGCAGAGTGCCAGCCAGAGTATTGCCCCAAATTGCAGAGCGCCAGCCAGAGTATTGCCCCCAATTGCAGAGCGCCAGCCAGAGTATTGCCCCCAATTGCAGAGCGCCAGCCAGAGTATTGCCCCCAATTGCAGAGCGCCAGCCACAACATTGCCCCCAATTGCAGAGCGCCAGCCACAACATTGCCCCCAATTGCAGAGCGCCAGCCACAGCATTGCCCCCAATTGCAGAGTGCCAGCCACAGCATTGCCCCAAATTGCAGAGCGCCAGCCAGAGTATTGCCCCCAATTGCAGAGCGCCAGCCACAACATTGCCCCCAATTGCAGAGTGCCAGCCACAGCATTGCCCCCAATTGCAGAGTGCCAGCCACAACATTGCCCCCAATTGCAGAGCGCCAGCCAGAGTATTGCCCCCAATTGCAGAGCGCCAGCCAGAGTATTGCCCCCAATTGCAGAGCGCCAGCCACAGCATTGCCCCAAATTGCAGAGTGCCAGCCACAACATTGCCCACAATTGCAGAGTGCCAGCCACAACATTGCCCCCAATTGCAGAGTGCCAGCCACAACATTGCCCCCAATTGCAGAGCGCCAGCCACAACATTGCCCCCAATTGCAGAGTGCCAGCCACAGCATTGCCCCAAATTGCAGAGCGCCAGCCAGAGTATTGCCCCCAATTGCAGAGCGCCAGCCAGAGTATTGCCCCCAATTGCAGAGCGCCAGCCACAACATTGCCCCCAATTGCAGAGTGCCAGCCACAACATTGCCCCCAATTGCAGAGTGCCAGCCACAACATTGCCCCCAATTGCAGAGCGCCAGCCACAACATTGCCCCCAATTGCAGAGCGCCAGCCACAGCATTGCCCCCAATTGCAGAGTGCCAGCCACAGCATTGCCCCAAATTACAGAGCGCCAGCCAGAGTATTGCCCCCAATTGCAGAGCGCCAGCCACAACATTGCCCCCAATTGCAGAGTGCCAGCCACAGCATTGCCCCCAATTGCAGAGTGCCAGCCACAACATTGCCCCCAATTGCAGAGCGCCAGCCAGAGTATTGCCCCCAATTGCAGAGCGCCAGCCAGAGTATTGCCCCCAATTGCAGAGCGCCAGCCACAGCATTGCCCCAAATTGCAGAGTGCCAGCCACAACATTGCCCCCAATTGCAGAGTGCCAGCCACAACATTGCCCCCAATTGCAGAGTGCCAGCCACAACATTGCCCCCAATTGCAGAGCGCCAGCCACAACATTGCCCCCAATTGCAGAGCGCCAGCCACAGCATTGCCCCAAATTGCAGAGCGCCAGCCAGAGTATTGCCCCCAATTGCAGAGTGCCAGCCACAACATTGCCCCAAATTGCAGAGTGCCAGCGATCCCCCCCCCCGCGAGACCCATGCACTTGGACGGTCTCGCAGTCGGCTCCCCGAGTCTCCGAGTCCTCCCGCGGCGCCTCCTCCTCGTCCAATGGCACGGTGTTTGCCTTTCAGCCAATCAGGAAGCGGGAGGACCCGCTCCCTGATTGGCCAGGAGGAGGATCATGTGACAATAGCTAATTCTCATTCGCTATTGTCACAGAATGGGCGGGGAGGAGCGCACTGCTCCGCCCCCCGGCCGCCACGTCTGTCCGAGCGCGGGACATTCAATTGTCCTGCGCTTCCTCAGACGCGCAGAGGGATTCAGCCGGTTCTGCGAACTTGCAGAAAGTTAGCAACCGGTGCTATGGAACCGGTGCGAACCGGCTGAATCCCACCACTGCCCTTTTCCCGTTTTACCTCATTAATACCTATATAGGGCATCGGCTTTATAATACCTATATAGGGCATCGGCAATATAATTCATACCACATATTATATATATTCTACCAACATGCCGATCCCCTGCAATATCCTTTTTATCCCCCACTTTATCCTTCATATTCCCCTTCCCCCCCCTTATACAATGAACAGGGATGGAGGCGGCTAGCCCTGGGCAGGCACCGCCTCATTTAAAGTCCCAACTGTCTTTGTCTCTCTGTCTGTTTTGTCTTTGTCTGTCCTGTGTTTTGTTATACTTTTCTCTTCAGTCTTCCCAAAAGAATCAGGGGGCTACACTAACTCAGCTTGTAAGGCCAAACTAAACAACACACCTCAGGAAGTGCCACCATGGCTAACAGAAGATAGACTTAGAACTAAACTAGAGAAACTTAACATAAATAAATCACCGGGACCGGATGGCTTGCGCCCGAGGGTTCTTAAAGAGCTCAGCCAGGTGATTGCCAGACCATTATTCTTGATCATTAAGGATAGTTTACAGACGGGTATGGCGCCAGCTGATTGGAAAAAAGCCAACGTGGTACCAATATTTAAAAAGGGGCCGAGATATATCCCGGGTAACTATAGGCCGGTCAGCCTAACATCTGTAGTCTGCAAAATTTTGGAGAGGATGTTAAGGGACCACATACAAGACTTAAGTAATGAAAATGGTATTATTAGTAGTAATCAGCATGGATTCACGAAAAATCGTTCTTGCCAAACCAATCTTTTAACCTTCTACGATGAAGTGAGCTGCCACCTAGATAAAGGAAAGCCTGTGGATCTGGACTTTGCAAAGGCCTTTGACACCGTTCCCCACAAACGCTTAATGTACAAACTAAGGAAGGTAGGTATGGACCATAAGGTGAGTACCTGGATAGAGAACTGGCTCCAGGGGAGAGTCCAGAGGGTGGTGATTAATGGGGAGTACTCAGATTGGGCGGGTGTGGAAAGTGGGGTCCCCCAGGGTTCTGTCCTGGGACCAATCCTGTTTAATTTATTCATAAATGATCTAGAGGAGGGGATATCTAGTACAATCTCAGTATTTGCAGATGATACTAAACTAGGCATGCCAATATCTTCTATGCAGGATGTGGAAACCTTACAAGCGGACCTGAACAAAATAATGGGGTGGGCAACTACATGGCAGATGAGGTTTAATGTTGAAAAATGTAAATTAATGCACTTGGGTGCCAGAAACCAAAAAAGCAAGCTACTCACTAGGGGGGGAACCTCTGGGTGAGTCTAGGATGGAAAAGGACCTGGGGGTACTGGTAGACAACAGGCTTGGCAGTGGCATGCAATGCCAAGCCGCTACAAGCAAAGCCAACAGAATACTGGGATGCATAAAAAAGGGGATTCACTCCAGAAATAAAGAGATTATTCTCCCACTCTACAAGACTCTGGTCCGGCCACATCTGGAGTATTCCATCCAGTTCTGGGTACCGGTCCTCAGGAAGGATGTGCTGGAACTGGAAAGAGTCCAGAGAAGGGCAACAAAAATAATTTGGGGAATGGAGGACATCAGCTATGAGGAAAGACTACAAGCACTGAACTTATTCTCTCTGGAGATGAGACGATTGAGGGGGGATATGATATCAATGTACAAATACTGTACTGGCGACCCTAGCATAAGGAACAAACTATTCAGAGATAGTGATGTACCGAACTGTTCGCCGGTGGACAGTTCCCGGCGAACTTAGCATGTTCGCGTTCGCCGCTGCAGGCGAACATATGCGATGTTCGGTCCGCCTCCTATACATCATCATTGAGGCAAACTTTGACCCTGAACCTCACAGTCAGCAGACACATTCCAGGCCAATCAGCATACCTCCCTCCCACACCCTCCCACCTCCTATAAAAAAGCAAGGGCAGCATCCATCTTAGATCATTTCTGAAGCAGTGTGTTACTGAGAGCAAGGAAAGTGCTGCTGCTGCTGCTGTTATAGCTAGGGACAGTTAGTCAGTGTTCCCGGTCTTGTTGTTAGCCAGTGTTCTTGGTACACTCCTGCTGTAAGGACAGCACCCCAAAAAGCCCTTCCTAGGGCTGGTATTTGAGGGTTTTTTTGTATATATATATATATCTATCTATTGTCCCCAAAAAGCCCTGTTTAGGGCTGGTATTTGTGTAATTTTTTTGTTCTGTGATATATATATATATATATATCTATTGTCCCCAAAAGCCCTTTTGAGGGCTGGTATTTGTGTAATTTTTTTTTGTTCTGTGATATATATATATATATATATATATATATATATATATATATATATATATTGTCCCCAAAAGCCCTTTTGAGGGCTGGTATTTGAGTATTTTTTATATATATATATATATATATATATATATATATATATATCTATTGTATATACAGTTACCTGCCCGCTGTGTGTGAGAGGCCGCAGACCCACCACAGACTGTACTGTGTGCACACCACACTCATTTTGGGTGGCACAGTACCTTGCATTTTAAAAAATATGTTTTTTTTTCCTCTGTCATAATTGCAGTGAGTGCTGTGTCAGGTCCACAGAGTGTACTGTACCCACTGCAGTGCACTGCCCACCACTGATATATATATATGGTGGCACAGCAACTTGCAAATTAAAAATATATATATTTTTTTTATAATTGCAGTTGCCTGGGTGCCAGTGACTGTCAGGTCCACAGAGTGTACTGTGCCCACTGCAGTGCCACTGCCCACCCACCACTGATATATATGGTGGCAGGCATGACTTTTTTTGGATTAGTGTCTGGGGGGGGGGTCTAAAAAGCGTACCTGTGAAGTTTCAGCTCTGTAGCATGTCCAGAACCAGAAAAAAAAGATCATATAGATGTAAAAGGGGTTCCCACCATCCCTGCTCTACTGAGAAATGATCTTTTTTTCTGGTTCTGGATATGCTACAGAGCTGAAAATTCACAGGTACACTTTTTAGACCCCCCCCCAGACACTAAATCACACACAAAAAAAAAAGTTCTTAAAAATTGTCATTTTTGATAGAGAGCCAATTATTAAAAAATAACAAATAAAAACTTAAAAAAAAAAAAATTCTTTGGATTTAGTGTCTGGGGGGTCTAAAATGTGTAAAGTTTCAGCCCTGTAGCATGCCCAGAACCAGAAAAAAAGATCATATAGTTATAAAAAGGAGGGTTCCCACCATCCCTGCTCTACTGAAAAATTATCTTTTTTTCTGGTTCTGGATATGCTACAGAGCTGAAACTTCACAGGTACACTTTTTAGACCCCCCCCCCCAGACACTAAATCACACACAAAAAAAGTTCTTCAAAATTGTCATTTTTGATAGAAAGCCAATTATTGAAAAAATTTAAAAAAAACTTAAAAAAAAAAAAAAATTCTTTGGATTTATTGTCTGGGGGGGTCTAAAAAGTGCACCTGTGAAGTTTCAGCTCTGTAGCATGTCCAGAACCAGAAAAAAATTAGAATTAGGGTTAGGGCTAGGGTTAGGGCTAGGGCTAGGGTTAGGGTCAGGGCTAAGGTTAGGGTAATTTTTAGTGCTTAGGGTTAGAGGGTTAGGGTTAGAGGAGTAGGGTTACTAACTCTAAACCTAAGTATCTCACCATAACCCTAACCCTATCGACCTAACACTAAACCTAACCCTAACCCTCTAACCATAACCCTAACCCTCTAACCTTAACCCTAACCCTCTAAGCCTAGCCATAAAAATAACCCTAGCCCTAACCCTAATCCTAACCCTAACCCTAGCCCTAACCCTAACCCTAACCCTAGCCCTAACCCTAACCCTAGCCCTAACCCTAATTCTTAATTTGTTTCTGGTTCTGGACATGCTACAGAGCTGAAACTTCACAGGTACACTTTTTAGACCCCCCAGACGCTAAATCCAAATAATTTTTTTTATTTTTTTTTAATTTTTCCAATAATTGGCTTTCTATCAAAAAATGACAATTTTTAAGAACTTTTTTTGTGTGATTCAGTGTCTGGGGGTCTAAAAAGTGTACCTGTGAAGTTTCAGCTCTGTAGCATGTCCAGAACCAGAAAAAAAATTAGAATTAGGGTTAGGGCTAGGATTAGGGTTAGGGCAAGGGTTAGGGTTATTTTTAGTGCTTAGGGTTAGACGGTTAGGGTTAGAGGCGTAGGGGTAGGGTTACTAACTCTAACCCTAAGTATCTCACCGTAACCCTAACCCTAGCCCCTAACACTAAACCTAACCCTAACCCTTAAAGCCCAGTTCCTGTCCCATTCCTGTCCCATTTTGGTCGGTTCTGGTCTGTTTGCGGTTGTTTGCGGTGCTTTAAACGGGGAGTTTGGTCTGTCTCTGTGAAGCGGGCGTAACCCTTACACTACCTGATCGATACAACATCATACCTGATCGTATACACACACTGGATGTTTTAAAGCACGTTATTCCAAACAATTTAGGAATGTTAGGTGATTTATGCCCTTTATGGAATAAAACCCGACTCTGCATCAACTACGTAATTTTCCATGGGAGTTTTGCCATGGATCCCCCTCCGGCATGCCACAGTCCAGGTGTTAGTCCCCTTGAAACAACTTTCCATCACTATTGTGGCAAGAAAGAGTCCCTGGGGCTTTTAAAATTCGCCTGCCTATTGAAGTCTATGGCGGTTCGCCCGGTTCGCCGGTTCGCGAACATTTGCCGATGTTCGCGTTCGCCGTTCGCGAACAGCAAATTTTAGGTTCGCGACATCACTATTCAGAGAAAGGAAATACAATAAGACACGTGGCCACTCACTAAAACTAGAGGAAAGGCGGTTTAACCTTAAAGTACGTAAGGGGTTCGTCACTGTAAGAGCGGTAAGGATGTGGAATTCTCTTCCACAAGCAGTGGTATCAGCAGGGAGCATTGATAGTTTCAAAAACTATTAGATGGGCACCTTAGAGACCACAACATACAGGGGTATACAATGTATGGTTAACAGCAAACACACACACACACATCATAGGTTGAACTGGATGGACGGATGTCTTTTTTCAACCTCACTAACTATGTAACAATGTACGGTTAACAGGAGCGAGCCATCAACCATGTACAGTCACATCTGGCGCTCGCAGGACGCCGGCACATGGCTCCGCAGTGTGGGCTTTTTTCAATGTGTCCCTTGCTGACAACAGTGTTGCCATCTGCAGCCTTTGCAGCCAATGCATAAGTCGCGGTAAGCCCAACACTCACCTAGGAACAACAGCCTTAAGAAGGCACCTGAACTCCCATCACCGAGCGTCAGAACCCACAAAGCCACACTCCAGGCTCTCACCATCCAGCCTCTTCTCCTTCTCCTCTCTCCCCTCTCCTCACAATAGTCCTCCACTCCACCTTCCATCATGCCGTCGTCACGTTGTTCTGGAAAAAGGCAGGCTTCTGTGGCTCAAATGTTGGAGCGGAAAAAAATGATGACGCTGGATAACCCTCTTGCCCAACGTTTGACTGCTGGCTTGTCGGAACTGATAGCCCGCCAACTACTGCCATATAAACTCGTGGACTCGGAGGCCTTTCATAAATTTGTGGCCATTGGAACACCACAATGGAAGGTCCCAGGCAGGAAATATTTCTCGCAGAAGGGCATTCCAGAGCTGTATGGCCATGTTCAGCGGCAAGTGAATATATCTCTGGCACACAGTGTTGGTGCCAAGATACATTTGACCACAGACACATGGTCTAGCAAACACGGGCAGGGAAGGTATATCACTTTTACTGCCCACTGGGTGAACCTTCTGACGGCCGTCAAGCATGTAACCCGTGGCACCCGTGTAGATTTGGTTGTACCACCACGGATTGCATGCAAGCCTGCCTCTTCTTCTCCTCCTCCTCCTCCATCCTCCCTCTCCTCCTTGGCTGACTCCTCCTTTTCCGCTGCTACCGTCTCTTCCACTGCGCCTCCCAAGATCCCCAGAACCTATTCCACATGCCAGCTGAGACGTTGCCATGCTGTGCTACGTCTGTTGTGCCTGGAGGCCAAGAGCCACACTGGTCCTGCACTCCTTTCAGCTTTGCGTTCACAGGCAGATCAGTGGCTGACACCACTCAATTTGACAGTTGGTAAAGTGGTGTGCGACAACGGTGCCAATCTGCTGAGCGTGCTGAAACAGGGCAAAATAACACACGCGCCATGCATGGCACACGTCCTGGACTTGGTCATGCAGCGATTTGTTGCCAAATACCCTGGGGTCCAAGACGTCTTTGGGCAGGCCAGGAAAATCTTGGGCCATTTCAGAAGACCTTACACAGCCATGGCTCGCCTTGCTGACATTCAGCGGCGACACAACTAACAAAAAACAAATAACGACTACCTGTACGAACTCTGTGGCAGGACAGGTTCTGGGAGCTTGGGTTTTTTTCACCTCGCCAGTGGCTGCTCATGTGGGAAGCATGCAGACTTCTGCGGCCATTCGATGAGATCACCAAACTGGTCAGTCACGGCCAGGGCGCCATCAATGACATTGTATCTTACGCCTTCTTTCTGGAGCGTGCATTGCGTCGTGTCATTGATCAAGCTGTGGAGGAGCAGGAAGATGAGGAAGTCGCAGTGTTGGATGAATCCCTGGTGTTATCCGTGGATGGGGGGAGGAGAACGAGGGTGACATTATCCTGGATGATGAGCTGGAAGCAAGCCACTGCACCGCTTCCAGTTTAGGGGCCTTCGTGCTCCAGTGTTTTAAGGGGGACCCCCGTATAAAAAGCATAAAGCATAAAAAGCATAAAGGCCAAGGACCAGTACTGGGTGGCAACGTACTAAGACCCCCCGTACAAACAAAAAATGGCGGAAATGTTACCACAATCACAGAGGGCGGTCAGAATGCAGCACTTCCAGGCCTTGCTGTGGGAAATGCTGCATTCTGCTTTTGTGTGCTCTGGCAGAGGAATTTCCAGTCACAGAGAGACAGTTGCGGGTAGCAATCCAACAGCGCCTGCAAGAAGAGGGCAGTTTGAAGATGTCTTGGTCACTTCAGATATGAGATCCTTCTTTCAGCCGAACCATCGACAGATGTACTCCGGATCCAGCATCAGGGAACGCCTAGATTTCCGACTACAGCGGGTTAACAGCCGATGTGGACGCTCTGAGGAGTGATGAACCCCTGGACTACTTGGTGGGCAGGCTTGACCTCTGGCCAGAGCTTGCACAATTTGCAATGGAACTGTTGGCTTGCCTCCCGTCCAGTGTCCTGTCCGAAAGGACGTTCAGAGCAGCAGGGGGGATCGTGACCAATAAGCGCACTCGCCTAGCTCCTGACAGTGTAGACTACCTCACATTTATAAAAATGAATGAGGCATGGATCTCTGAGGAATTCAACACATGTGACCAGTAGACCATGTTTCATTGAAATTCCTCATGCCAGGTCACAAATGTCCGCCAGACTGCCATCCATGCACAACAAATTCCTGGTCCTTGTCTTTGCTAAATACAGCGGCATAAAATGCATTTCATTTACATTGAATGCCAAATTTTTGGGGCCTTTCATGGCCGACAATAATTTTTTCTGTGAATGCCTAATGTACCTCCAGCCACCAATTACTACGTTCTTAGTTGTCAGGTAAACCCATGTGGGCTAATTTTTGGGGCCTATACTTGCCTGACACTTACTTCTTTATCCTGTGAATGCCTAATGTACCTCCAGCCACCAAATACTACGTTCTTAGCTGTCAGGTAAACCCATGTGGGCTACACTTACTTCTGTATCCTGTGATCCTGTGTATCCTGTGAATGCCTAATGTACCTTCAGCCACAGAATACAACATTCTTAGCTGTCAGGTAAACCCATGTGGGCTAATTTTTGGGGCCAATACTGGCCGACACTTTCTTCTGTATCCTGTGAATGCCTAATGTACCTTCAGCCACAGAATACAACGTTATTAGCTGTCAGGTAAACCCATGTGGGCTAATTTTTGGGGTCAATACTGGCCGACACTTATTTATCCTGTAAATGCCAAATGTACTTTCAGCCACAGAATACAACATTCTTAGCTGTCAGGTAAACCCATGTGGTCTAATTTTTGGGGCCTGGAATGGGTGACACTTACTTCTGTATCCTGTGTGAATGCCTAATGTACCTTCAGCCAACAAATACTACGTTCTTAGTAGGGATGATCGAACTTTTGAAAAGTTTGGTTCGGCCAGAACATCCGAACTTCCCGAAAGTTTGGCCCGGATTTCAGAACCCCATTGAAATCAATGGACCCGAACTTCGGTAATCAAAAAACACAATTTTAAAGCCCTAAAACCCAATAAATGCCCCTAAAAAGTGCCTAGGGTTCTGGGTCATGCCCCAGGGACTATTAATCACACAAAAAAAGTTAAACCCAATAAATGCCCCTAAAAAGTGCCTAGGGTTCTGGGTCATGCCCCAGACACTGAATCACACAAAAAAAGTTCTTAAAAATTGTCATTTTTGATAAAAAAGCCAATTATTGAAAAAATTAAAAAAAAAAAAATCTTTGGATTTAGTATCTGGGGAGTCTAAAAAGTGTACCTGTGAAGATTCAGCTCTGTAGCATGTCCAGAACCAGAAAAAAGGATAATTTTTCATTAGAGCAGGGATGGTGGGACCCCACTTTTACACCTATATGATCTTTTTTTGGGGGTTCTGGACATGCTACAGAGCTGAAACTTAAGTTCTTAAAAATTGTAATTTTTGATAGAGAGCCAATTATTTAAAAAATTAAAAAAAAAAAAAAAAAATAAATAAATTCTTTGGATTTAGTATTTGGGGGGTCTAAAAAGTGTACCTGTGAAGTTTCAGCTCTGTAGCATGTCCAGAACCATAAAAAAATATCATTTTCAGTAGAGCGGGGATGGTGGGACCCCACTTTTACACTTATATGATTTTTTTGGGGGGTTCTGGACATGCTACAGAGCTGAAACTTCACAGGTACACCTTTTAGACCCCCCAGACACAAAATCACACAAAAAAAGTTCTTAAAAATTTTCATTTTTGATAGATTTTTGATAGAGAGCCAATTATTGAAAAAAAAAAATAAAAAAAAAAAAAATTCTTTGGATTTTGTATCTGGGGGGTCTAAAAAAAGGACCTGTGAAGTTTCAGCTCTGTAGCATATCCAGAACCATAAAAAAAAGATCGTTTGTATTAGTGCAATTATACTGTAGATCTGGAATATGGCTTCTCGCTTTTCACACCTTGCCGGTTTAATAGCAGGCGTTTTTTATTTGGGCATTTTTTGTGGGTTCTTTGGAGTCAGGAAGAATATCTGAACTTGTGTATAGTGGTACTGTATACACAAGTTCAGATGTTTTGCCTGCCTCCAAAAACCCCCAAAAAATGCCTGCAACAACACACCTGGGCGTTTTTTTTTTTGGCGCTAGCGTTTTTTTGGGCAGTTTTTTGGGTTCTTTGGAGGCAGGCAAAACATCTGAACTTGTGTATAGTATACCACTATACACAAGTTCAGATGTTTTTCCTGCCTCAAAAGAACCCAAAAAAATTGCCTGCTATTAAACCGGCAAGGTGTGAAAAGCGAGAAGCCAACCTCCTGTGCTGAAAGTGTTCTAATACAAACAATCTTTTTTTTATGGTTCTGGATATGCTACAGAGCTGAAACTTCACAGGTACACCTTTTAGACCCCCCCCCCCCCAGATACTAAATCCAAAGAATTTTTTTTTTTTTTCAATAATTGGCTCTCTATCAAAAATCTATCAAAGATGAAAATTTTTAAGAACTTTTTTTGTGTGATTTCGTGTCTGGGGGGTCTAAAAGGTGTACCTGTGAAGGTTCAGCTCTGTAGCATGTCCAGAACCCCCCCCCCCAAAAAAAAAAAATCATATAAGTGTAAAAGTGGGGTCCCACCATCCCCGCTCTACTGAAAATGATCTTTTTTATGGTTCTGGACATGCTACAGAGCTGAAACTTCACAGGTACACTATACACAAGTTCAGATGTTTTGCCTGCCTCCAAAAACCCCCCCAAAAATGCCTGCAACAACACACCTGGGCGTTTTTTTTTTTTGACGCTAGCGTTTTTTGGGCATTTTTTTGGGTTCTTTGGAGGCAGGCAAAACATCTGAACTTGTGTATAGTGGTGTATATACACGCATACTTATATGTATATACACACCTAGACATATATAGGTGTGATAGGAGCAGAAATATATTGGTGTTAATTATTTCATTAGCGCAAGTAGTTTTTTCTGCTCCTTTCACACCTATATATGTGCAGGTGTATATATACAGACATGTGTGTGTATATATACCCCCTATACACATGTTCAGATGTCATGTCTGACTCCAAACATGTGCTCAAAAAAGCACTAGCAACGCCTGCAGCCAAAAATGCTGGCGGCGGCGAAGCCATATTACGGAAACGAATGTGACACAAGAGAAACTAGCTTTTCTCTATTGCGGTCACCCTGCTATGGAAGGGTTCGGTCACCCTGCCATAGCAGTCACTGTCAGTTCACCCTACACTACATTACGGTCACCCTGGTATGGAAGGGTTTGGTCAGTCAGTCAGTCACCCTGCCATAGCAGTCAGTTAACCTTACACTACACTACGGTCACCCTGACACTTCATACTTTCCCTACAGAAACTAAATTTTTTAAGCTAACTAAAGTGTAAAGGAGCACTCTAACTACACTAGATATCCCTTTCCTCACACTAATAAATGCTAAATGACACTTTGTAACACTTTGTAACAGAAGTAACAGAACAGCATTCCACTCTCTTCCATGTCCCGTATAAGAATGCTAGGAATTTGGCGGGGGCTATCTTATATACTGGGGGGGCGTATTCACTAATGTATTCACTAATGATTGGACTATGGACCCCCTAGTCACTCCAATCACATTCCTAGCATTCTTCTGCCCCCTCAATTGGCTTTTGCTAATGGTTCTGGTCCAATCACAGGCTTTTAAAGCCCATTTCCTGAACCATTGCATTTTGGTCGGTTCTGGTTGCCGAATTCCGAACTTTTTGGGCAAAAAGTTCTAAATTCGGCCGAACCTCGAACACCCAATGTTCGGGCCAAACCGATGGTGGACCCGAACCGTTCGATCATCCCTAGTTCTTAGCTGTCAGGTAAACCCATGTGGGCTAATTTTTGGGGCCAATACTGGCCAACGCTTATTTATCCTGTGAGTGCCTAATGTACTTTCAGCCACAGAATACAACGTTCTTAGCTGTCAGGTAAACACATGTGGGCTAATTTTTAGGGCCTGAAATGGCCGACACTTACTTCTTTATCCTGTCAATGCCTAATTTTTCAGACTGGAATTGAAAATCAATGGGTCTGTAAAGGTTCCTCCAAATTGTGGAATGGATGCGGACCCATTTTACAGATGTGTGAATAGACCCTATATGTATTTGACATGTATTTACCGGCTGCTGTCAGTTATTGCTGATTTATGGAAAAAAAAAATGTTTTTGCTGTAAAAAAAAAAAAAAAAATTGTTTAGGGCAACTTTTCCAATTGCAATACTTCTGTTATTACATTGTCCATGTGCTGGGACTATTTGTGCACAGCTAGTAAGTCTTTTGTGGCTGCAAATATGACCTAAAGGTCTTTAAAGTTCGCCTCCCATTAAAGTCAATGGGGCCCGCCACAAACTTGCGGTTCGCTGACTTTTGAGAAAATTTGAGGCTGACGTTCGCGAACCTCCCCGGCCGATGTTCGTCCATCTCTACTCATAAAGCTGGATACACACTATTATTATCATTTTTCTTTATATCTGCGGGCTGATGAAGAAAAAAAAAACAGATTTCCTTCATCCACATAAGTGAGGAGGATGCAGAAATCCCTCCCTGCCGTGCTATTATGTTCTGATAGTGAGACTCCTCTGCTGTCAGAATACACTGATAAGCAGGTGCAGTCATTGGCCGAAGACTGCTGATCTAAGAAGGTTGTCCAGCAGGACCATTGAACAAAAATCAAATGATCAGATTTTCTGTCAAACAGAGGAACAGACATAGATTGTAATTCTGTTAGTTCCTGCTGAACCTCCCAAATTTCAATCAGTCTGTATCCAGCTTAAGTCTGTTTTTTTTTTTTAACTTTCTTTTATACAGACCAACCTGTCCATTAACCACTTTACCGCTGCTCACTAGAGCTCTACTGCGGCAAAGTGGCTCAATAACGTCTCCAGACATTCCCCTCTCTCGGCGGTGCACGCGTGCTGTCGGAGGCTCGCTCCCGCTGTATTCAATCACAGCGGGAGTCGGGCCAGGGGAGGAGCGATCACCGCCGCTCTTCCCCCGATCGTCAGGGAATCGAGTGTGGAGCTGATCTCCTAAGTGACAGGCAGGGTCAGATTGCAGGGTTCAGCATAGCTGTTCCCCTGTGTCACATAGTCCCCTCCCCCCACACACGTCAGTAAGCACCAGGCATACATTAACCCCTTGATCACCAATAAAAATTAACCCCTTCCCTGCCAGTGTAATTTTTACAGTAACAGTGCATATTTATAGCACTGATTACTGTAGTAATGTCACTGGTACCCCCAAAAGTGTCAAAAATGTCAGTCAAGGGTCCGATCTGTGCGCCGCAATGTCGCAGTTCCGCTTAAAAAAATCGCAGATCGCCACCATTACTCGTTAAAAAAAAACCCACCAAAAACGAGAGAAATCTTTCCCTTAGTTAGTAAACGCAATAACTTTTGCGCAAACCAATCAAAATACGCTTATTGCGATTTTTTTTACCAAAAATATGTAGCAGAAAACAAATTGGCCTAAAATGATAAAAAATTTTGATTTTTACATTTTTTTGGGGGGGAATTTCATATAAAAAATGTGAAAAATATTGTTATTTTTTCAAAATTGTCCCTCTTTTTTTGTTTATAGCGCAAAAAGTAAAAATCGCACAGGTGATCAAATACCACCAAAAGAAAGCTCTGTTTGTGGGAAAAAAAGGGTTTGGGTACGGCGTTGCATGACCGCGCAATTGTCAGTTAAGGTCGCGCAGTGCCGAATCACAAAAAGTGGCCCAGACGTAAGACAGCAAAATCCTCCGGTGGTAAAGTGGTTAAAAGGGAGGTTGAGGGTAACAAACCATTTAAAGTGGAACAAATTAGTGATCGACGATATCGTTTTTTTAATGCCGATACCAATATTTTGGTCATCGGATATCGGTATCGGCCGATATTTTCGGACATGTAAAAAAAATGTTTTTTTTTCCAGGTACTCCTTGTGGAGGGATCTGGGGGTCTAAAAGACCCCAAACCCCTCCTCGGCACTGAAAAGCATTCAAACGCCAAGTTTTGAATGCTGTCAGTTTTTTTAATGTGGCACCGAGTATCCGAAAGTGATGTCATGACATCACTTCCGGGTTTTTTACATGGAGACCCGATCAGAGCCAAATGCGGCTTTGCTCGGGTCTTCGGTGGCCGTGCAGGTAGGATTCCCGGGGTCTCCCAGTGGGACGGGAGACCCGGGCGAGCTATGGAAGGTGGCGGAAGGGGGGGGACGTCCCCTCCCGCTCCTTGTAATGACAGCCGAGTGGCTTCTCAGCCACATCGGTTGTCATTACAAGACAGCCGACCGTCGGCAATGGACACCTGTAGCGGGGTGATGCCTCTAGCTGCAGGCATCACTCCAGTACCGCACTTTCCTGAAATATCGGCAATATCAGTAACCTCAGGGACCGATTCCGATATATCGGGGAAAGTGCATATCAGCCCTCCGATATATCGGTGGTGTCGATAATCGGTCGATTCCTAGAACAAATCCTTCCTATCCTTTACAGCCAAGGAAGCTATCATCTTGGCCTGACAAGTGATCAGTTATGACACCAACCATTTGATAGCCTTAAAGTTTGGTTGAGAGTAAAGGTAACTATGACAGTTATCTGAGACAGCTATCATTAATGGCATGCCTTGAAAGTAACTTTAATTTGATAGGTTGAGTTCCATTTTAACCACTTTACCACCGGAGGATTTTGCTGTCTTCCGTCCAGGCCACTTTCCCACAACAGAGCTTTCTTTTGGTGGTATTTGATCACCTGTGCGATTTTTACTTTTTGCGCTATAAACAAAAAAAGAGCGTTTATTTTGAAAAAATAATATTTTTAACATTTTTTTATATGAAATTCCCCCCAAAAAAGATGTAAAAACCAATTTGTTTTCTGCTACCTATGTTTGGTAAAAAAAATCGCAATAAGCGTATTTTGATTGGTTTGCGCAAAAGTTATTGCGTTTACTAACAAAGGGAAAGATTTCTGTCATTTTTGGTGTTTTTTTTTTTAACGCGTAATGGTGGCGATCTGCGATTTTTTTTGCGGGACTGCGACATTGCGGCGGACAGATCGGACTCTTGACTGACATTTTTGACACTTTTGGGGGTACCAGTGACATTACTGCAGTAATCAGTGCTATATATATGCACTGTTACTGTAAAAATGACACTGGCAGGGAAGGGGTTAATTTTATTGGAGAGGGAGGGGTTAATGTATGCCTGGTGCTTACTGACGTGTGGGGGGGGAGGTGACTGAGTGAGTCATGGACAGATCGTATGTCCAGCTATGCTGAACAGTCCGATCTGTCACTCCCTGTCACTATGGAGATCCCCGACGATCGGGTAAGAGCAGCGGCGATCGCCGCTGCTCCTCCCCTGGCCCGACTCCCGCTGTGAATGAAAACAGCAAGCGCCGCCCAGAAGGGGGAGTGTCTGACGACATAGTACTACGTCGTCAGACGATAACGAGCCACTCTGCTGCAGTAATATTACTGTGAGCAGTCGTAAAGTGGTTAAAGTAGTTGTAAAGGTAGAAGTTTTAAGGTATTAGGTGCAATAAGGTAAAAAAAAACGTATGTTCATAGGATCCCTCCAACCCCTCCCCCTTATGTTTATATAAGCCCATTCTCCACCCAGCTCTGTGCCCAAGGGCAGTGGCTCTCTCCACTCTTTCCCTCCTCACAAGACAGAGAGGCAACGGCAGCAGCCATTGGCTCCTGCTGCTGTCAATCAAATCCTGTGACGCGGGAGTGGGGGGTAGCACAGAGCCTCGCTGTCTGTGCCTGTAGATGTAAATAGCACAGCTGGGGATCAAGCCTGCAGGTGTGCCACAATAAAAAGCAGCACCAGGAGTACTGGCAGGGGACCTGAGAAGAGAAGGATCGGGGTGGCCCTTTGCAAAACCTTTGCACAGAGCAGGTAAGTATAACATGTTTGTTATAAAAAAAAAATAAAAAAAATAGATATACATTCATTTTAAAGCTGAAGTTTAGCGGGGGGGGGGGGGGGGGGGAAACAGCTCCAGGGACAGTTCTCAACATTAATGAAAAGTGTCCTGTGTGCTGATGACTACTGTTTTCAGTTAAAATTCAAACTCCTCTGCCTCCAGATACCCCCACATCATGGGGTGTAGATAAGGGAGGCTCAAGGGTGTTAAAACTCCCGAGAGTGACCATCCACAGTGCTAAAGTAGCCTTGCAGCTGCGGGAGCTGCATAGCAGCCTGTCTCCTCCACACACTGATATACAGTGCAGAGAGAGATCATTATTGGCATCTGAGCCTTTGGGACAGCAGTAATGTCCCTTGTGCTCAGAATATGCAGTAACATGTTGGGCACTGGATTGCTCCCTGCCTTCCAAAACTCGGCAATGACAGGAACACTATACTGTGGGTGGAATTATCTCCACCCACAGTACAATAAAAGTTCTGTCCTGGAGGGAGAGAAAGCAGCATGGGAACCTCTGATCAGGTTCAGGTGAGTAATCAATAACTGGAAATGAAAATGACCCCCCCCCCCCATGACCATTAATGCAGGGGGAGGTGGTTAACTCACTGTATGAGCACAAATGCAGAAGTGGGGAGGGTGGATTAAAATTTTACTGATATGGCCAACAAAGCTTAGTGTGGGCAATGGGGGGTTACCTTTCACTGCCATTGCCCCCCCTTCATTGGTGGTCAGTGGAAGTGAAAGATAACACCCCCATCACCCACCCAATGCTGCGTGTTATCATTGCATCCACTGACACCAATGCTGGGGGTTATTATTGCATCCACTGACACCAATGCCGGGGGTTATTATTGCATTTACTGACACCAGTGCTGGGGGTTATTACTGCATGCACTAACACTAGTGCTGTTACTCAGGGACAATTTAACAACTTCAATACTGGGCACTTTTACCTCCTTCCTTCCTTCCCAGATTTTCAGCTTTCAGTGCTCTCGCACTTTGAATGACAACTACTCAGTCATGCTGCTAATAAGGGGCTTTATCAGCGCTGATGAAGTCCCTCATTAGGACGATATGCATACGGGAGGTGGAACCGCTCGTCACCCAAAGCCATCCTCGGATCACTTGTGCTCAGGAGCTGCGTTCATTGCAGCAGCACTGTGTCTCCCTGCATCTGAGACACGGTACTATCCGGAGAGAGCTGTCACGCTTTTACTGCTTATATTTATGTAAGTGCGGTTCTTTTATTTATGGTTTGAATAAATGTTTTTAAGAGAGAGCACTTAGATCAGTCTTTTTATTGCATGGTATGCTTATTGGTGAGCAGATATTGTCTGGATTTGACCAGCTGACCAGTCCTCTGTGTAAGCTGTAGATGCAAGGAATCTGCCTTGATGTTAACCCTTACAGGGAAATCGCTGATTTTATCATTTCAGGTGAGCACAGTGTAATCACAGGTAGAGGAGATCCTATTGTTTTTCCAACTTTCCTGCACCATATGGACTGTTCTGGGACTTCTGGCTTATAATAAGTAGAGATGGACAAACATTGGCCGGGGCGGTTCGAGAACGTCAGCCACAAATTTTCTCAAAAGTCTGCGAACCGCGAGTTTGCGGCAGGCCCCATTGACTTTAACGAGAGGTGAACATTAAAAACATTTAGGTCATATTTGCAACCACAAAAAATGTACTAGCTGTGCACAAATAGTACCAGCACATGGACAAATTGCAATTGAAAAAGTTGCCCTAAAATTTTTTTTTTTTTTACAGAAAAAAATAATTTAATTTTTTTCATAAATCAGCCAGAACTGACAGCAGCCGGAAAATACATTGTCTAATACATATAGGGTCCATTTACACATCTGTAAAATGGGTCCGCATCCATGCAACAATTTGGGGGAACCTTTACAGACCCTTTGTTTTTCATTTCCAGTCTGAAAAATTAGGCATTCGCAGTATAAAGAAGTAAGTGATAGATGTATATATTCAGAGAATATACCTCGCGCCTAGGAGTGCCTAATATAATGTGTACTAATATACAGTGGGTACGGAAAGTATTCAGACCCCCTTAAATTTTTCACTCTTTGTTATATTGCAGCCATTTGCTAAAATCATTTAAGTTCATTCTTCTCCCTCATGAATGTACACATAGCACCCCATACTGACAGAAAAACACAGAATTGTTGACATTGTTGCAGATTTATTAAAAAAGAAAAACTGAAATATCACATGGTCCTAAGTATTCAGACCCTTTGCTCAGTATTTAGTAGAAGCCCCCTTTTGATCTAATACAGCCGGGAGTCTATTTGGGAAAGATGCAACAAGTCTTTCACACCTGGATTTGGGGATCCTCTGCCATTCCTCCTTGCAGATCCTCTCCAGTTCTGTCAGGTTGGATGGTAAACGTTGGTGGACAGCCATTTTTAGGTCTCTCCAGAGATGCTCAATTGGGTTTAAGTCAGGGCTCTGGCTGGGCCATTCAAGAACAGTCACAGAGTTGTTGTGAAGCCACTCCTTCGTTATTTTAGCTGTGTGCTTAGGGTCATTGTCTTGTTGGAAGGTAAACCTTCGGCCCAGTCTGAGGTCAAGAGCACTCTGGAGAAGGTTTTTGTCCAGGATATCCCTGTACTTGGCCGCATTAATCTTTCCCTCGATTGCAACCAGTCGTCCTGTCCCTGCAGCTGAAAAACACCCCCACAGCATGATACTGCCACCACCATGCTTCACTGTTGGGACTGTATTGGACAGGTGATGAGCAGTGCCTGGTTTTCTCCACACATACCGCTTAGAATGAAGGCCAAAAAGTTCTATTTTGGTCTCATCAGACCAGAGAATCTTATTTCTCGCCATCTTGGAGTCCTTCAGGTGTTTTTTTAGCAAACTCCATGCGGGCTTTCATGTGTCTTACACTGAGGAGAGGCTTCCGTCGGGCCACTCTGCCATAAAGCCCCGACTGGTGGAGGGCTGCAGTGATGGTTGACTTTCTACAACTTTCTCCCATCTCCTGACTGCATCTCTGGAGCTCAGCCACAGTGATCTTTGGGTTCTTCTTTACCTCTCTCACCAAGGCTCTTCTCCCCTGATAGTTCAGTTTGGCCGGACTGCCAGCTCTAGGAAGGGTTCTGGTCGTCCCAAACGTCTTCCATTTGAGGATTATGGAGGCCACTGTGCTCTTAGGAACCTTAAATGCAGCAGAAATCTTTTTGTAACCTTGGCCAGATCTGTGCCTTCCCACAATTCTGTCTCTGAGCTCTTCAGGCAGTTCCTTTGACCTCATGATTCTCATTTGCTCTGACATGCATTGTGATCTGGAAGGTCTTATATAGACAGGTGTGTGGCTTTCCTAATCAAGTCCAATCAGTATAATCAAACACAGCTGGACTCAAATGAAGGTGTAGAACCATCTCAAGGATGATCAGAAGAAATGGAAAGCACCTGAGTTAAATATATGAGTGTCACAGCAAAGGGTCTGAATACTTAGGACCATGTGATATTTCAGTTTTTCTTTTTTAATAAATCTGCAACAATGTCAACAATTCTGTGTTTTTCTGTCAGTATGGGGTGCTATGTGTACATTCATGAGGAAGAAGAATGAACTTAAATGATTTTAGCAAATGGCTGCAATATAACAAAGAGTGAAAAATTTAAGGGGGTCTGAATACTTTCCGTACCCACTGTAAATAATGGAGCAGCTGCTATAGATAAGGTTAATTGAATAAGAAAACCCTCCGGCTAAAAGGGATAATATAGCGCTTGCTGGTAAATGCAAATAAATATAAAATATCAATCTAAAAGCATATGATAAAATATATGCCCTTAAAACGCACAGTAAGACAGTATAATGAACATAAATATAAATAAATAACAATGGTGCCAGGTGAAGTCCAAAATAGTGCAATAGTGACTATATAAAAAAGTCCAAAGAAAGTGCCAGGAAAAAGTGTGAGTGCTTGAGGCTGAATCCTCCAGTGATCCAGGAGATCCAATTACAAAGGCGACTTTTAAGGGAGAAATAGGATGTAAATTCACCAGATGTGATGGGTCTCAAATGTCATATGACAAAGAAACCTGTATTGCTTTATGACCATCCAGGTCAGGGATAAGGTGACTGCTGGGCTCAGGTCCCCCTAGACCGGGATTCTCCAGGTGTATGGATCGGGTTCCCGAGGACCTCCAATTTGGATAGGGAGAGGAAAGAAAGAGGCTCCGGATGGTGCAATACCGTTAAAAAGTATTGTTTATTGAATAAGATAGCCAAACATGGATAAAATAGCTTTAAAATAGCTGCTAGCTGTCCTCCGGTAACTGCCTGTAGCGTGGAGAGCGGTTTGCGTTCCAAGCTCAACTTCCGGATTGACGGCGTGCGTTCCACCTGACGCGCGTTTCGTCAGAGCGTATGACGTCTTCAGAGGTGGAGACATACGCTCGTGTGAGGACTTTTAAGCGGTAAGACACCACCCTCCTCCCATAGCTCCACGGAAGTTCGCATCTATAGCGTCCCCCGTCGCCCAGCAACATGGGGGCGTGAAGATACATCTGAACCTCCGTGGCGGAAGTAGAAGGAAGCTGCTCTCTATATACCGGCTTCTATATATTACGTCAATAACAATAATTACATACAAAAATCCATACATAGAAAGTATTCACAGCAAGGTACAATCTAATAATTAACAATATATTAAGTACCTATATACAGTATATTATATTGCTGCAGTTGATACTGATGTCTCCTCTATGAATGGGTTAAAACGGAGGAGCAACACTATATATAGGATTCCATGGAGATGTATTAACCATTGAAGGAATGGTTGTGAGCACTACTCTTAGTGAATATAAAGTGCTATTTATTGCAATAATTAAGCAAAAATTAATAAACTAATGGTCTAATATTAGTGCAATATTGTGCCAAATAATTAATAAAAATTAAATTTATAAAAAAGGAACCAATTTATGAATAAGTGAAATAATATGTATAATATATGTAATTTTATGTATGATCCATGGGGATCTCAATGCAGTGGAGAAATATGTGTGAAAGGGCTTATATTAATGTGCTGAAAATTACTGTATTATAAAGTGCTAAAGTGGTGCAAAGTGCATAGGAAGGAAATTAAATCCCTAACAAATATCACTACTATATTTAGGGTGAAATATGTGAAATGTGCATAATAAAAATATTACATTAAAAGTCCTATTTGTGCATAATCAAAGGACATCTTGGGTAAGGGGCCGTATACATTAAAATAATAAATCAATCTGGTGAGTTTACATCCTATTTCTCCCTTGAAAGTCACCTTTATAATTGGATCTCCTGGATCACTGGAGGATTCAGCCTCAAGCACTCGCACTTTTTCCTGGCACTTTCTTTGGACTTTTTTATATAGTCACTATTGCACTATTTTGGACTTCACCTGGCACCATTGTTATTTATTTATATTTATATTCATTATACTGTCTTACTGTGCGTTTTAAGGGCATATATTTTATCATATGCTTTTAGATTGATATTTTATATTTATTTGCATTTACCAGCAAGCGCTATATTATCCCTTTTAGCCAGGGGGTTTTCTTATTCATAAAGAAGTAAGTGTCGGCCATTCCAAGTCCCAAAAATTAGCCCACATGCGTTTACCTGACAGCTAAGAAAGTAGTATTCTGTGGCTGAAGGTACATTAGGCATTCACAGGTAACAGAAGTAAGTGTCGGCCAGTATTGGCCCCAAAAATTAGCCCACATGGGTTTACCTGACAGCTAAGAACATAGTATTCTGTGGCTGAAAGTACATTAGGCATTCACATGTTACAGAAGTAAGTGTCGGCCATAAAAGACCCCAAAAATTAGCCCACGTGGGTTTAACTGACAGCAAAGAACTTAGTATTTGATGGCTAGAGGTTCATTAGGCATTCACACAGTATACAGAAGTAAGTGTCGGCCTGTGTAGGCTCCAAAAATTAGCTCACATGGTTTGAACTGACAGCAAAGAACTTAGTTTTTGATGGCTAGAGGTTCAGTTGGCGTTCACAGTATACAGAAGTAAGTGTCGGCCTGTATAGGCTCCAAAAATTAGCTCACATGGTTTGAACTGAGAGCAAAGAACTTCGTTTTTGATGGCTAGAGGTGCAGTAGGCGTTCACAGTATACAGAAGTAAGTGTCGGCCTGTATAGGCTCCAAAAATTAGCTCACATGGTTTGAACTGACAGCAAAGAACTTAGTTTTTGATGGCTAGAGGTACAGTAGGCATTCACAGTATACAGAAGTAAGTGTGGGCCTGTATAGGCTCCACAAATTAGCTCACATGGGTTGAACTTACAGCAAAGAACTTAGTTTTTGATGGCTAGAGGTACAGTAGGCGTTCCCAGTATAGAGAAGTAAGTGTCGGCCTGTATAGGCTCCAAAAATTAGCTCACATGCTTTGAACTGACAGCAAAGAACTTAGTATTGGATTGCTAGAGGTACAGTAGGCGTTCACAGTATATAGAAGTAAGTGTCGGCCTGTATAGGCTCCAAAAATTAGCTCACATGGTTTGAACTGACAGCAAAGAACTTAGTATTTGATGGCTAGAGGTACAGTAGGCATTCACAGTATACAGAAGTAAGTGTCGGCCTGTATAGGCTCCAAAAATTAGCTCACATGGTTTGAACTGACAGCAAAGAACTTAGTTTTTGATGGCTAGAGGTACAGCAGGCGTTCACAGTATACAAAAGTAAGTGTCGGCCTGTATAGGCTCCAAAAATTGGCTCACATGGTTTGAACTGACAGCAAAGAACTTAGTATTTGATGGCTAGAGGTACAGTAGGCGTTCACAGTATACAGAAGTAAGTGTCGGCCTGTATAGGCTCCAAAAATTAGCTCACATGGATTGAACTGACAGCAAAGAACTTTGTTTTTGATGGTTAGAGGTACAGTAGGCATTCACAGTATACAGAAGTAAGTGTCGGCCTGTATAGGCTCCAAAAATTAGCTCACATGGTTTGAACTGACAGCAAAGAACTTAGTATTTGATGGCTAGAGGTACAGTAGGCAATCACAGTATACAGAAGTAAGTGTCGGCCTGTATATGCTCCAAAAATTAGCTCACATGGTTTGAACTGACAGCAAAGAACTTTGTTTTTGATGGCTAACGGTACAGCAGGCGTTCACAGTATACAGAAGTAAGTGTCGGCCTGTATAGGCTCCAAAAATTAGCTCACATGGTATGCACTGACAGCAAAGAACTTAGGGCCTAATTCAGTATAAGTTTGGAGTAGAGCTGCTCACTTCTCCAGAAATAACTCCAGTCTAAACACATTGCATCCTAATTAGTTAAGTGGCTAGAGTTAAACCTTCAACTAGGTGCTTTACTGAATTCGGAGTTGGAGTTAACTTAGACTGAATTCGGGTTTGGAGTTAACCAAATTCTCTTTGTGTTTTTCATAAAAGGAAATTTGTCTATTCTGAATCACTATTACACAGCAATGTCATCTATTATGCTTTATTTTAATTTTAAGGTATAGTTATGTATCTTATGTGTTTTAACCTTTAGATTTACTAATAGCAGACTACACAGCTGTCTAATTAGCAGTCTACATTCTTTATTCATCTGAAACTTTCAGGCATATCTGATTGTATTCAGCACTTTGGTGTAGGGGGCTAAGCTCATAGCCAAAGATTGTTAGGTCATGAGTTCAAGGCCCAACCATGATAACACCCTGTGTGCTCACAGTTGTGTGTCATTATTTTTTTTGGCCACATAGTAATACATTGGCTACATCACCTAAAATTGCATGTCAATGACCATGTATATTCAAGAAACAAACATGCATATGTGCAGGGTGCAATTATGCATTTGCCAAGTTTCAGTATTTATTTACAGCTGTCTAAAATTTAAGGAGGTGATGGCACACTTGGGATTTGAACTCATGCTCTCAGTGTTTTGTAGCCTCAAACACTAACCACTAAACCATTGAGCTGAGCATGATTACCCCTGGAATATTTATTCCCATGTTTCAATAGTTAACCACTTTTATACTGTTGCATTTTGAATGACAATTGCGCGGTCATGCAACCCTGTACCTAACACAAATGTATGACACTATTTTCATAAAAAAATAGTGCTTTCTTTTGGTGGTATTTGATCACTGCAAGGTTTTTTTTTTATTGGCAAAAAGAAGACCCTAAATGTTTGACCCCTAAAAAAATGTGTTTTTGTTTATGTAATAAAATTTGGTAAATCAATATGTTTTTTGTTGCACTGACGAGCATTGATGAGGCTGCGCTGGCAGGCACTGATGAGACACTAATATGCAGCACTGATAGACACTGATAGGCGGCACTGATATGCAGCATTGATGGGCATTGATAGGTGGCACTGATGGGCAATGATTGGCACTGGTGGGCAGCACTGATAGATGGTAATGATGGGCAGCACTGATGAGGAGGGCACTAACAGGTTCCCTGAGCACTGATTGGCATCAATGGTGGCATGGGTGGGCATCCCTGGTGGCTCTAGTGGCATCCCCCAAGCATCTGCACTGGTAATCAATGCTCTGATTACAAGCACAGACCCCCCCCCCCCCCCACACACACACACACACACTTACTTTGCATATGAATGCCATTTCATCACAGCTGAAAGTGGCCCTCACCATGATTAGCCAGTTGATTGTCACCACTTGCTGGAATGTGTGCAACCCAATTTGGTGTCATTTCTGGTCCAGGGCGAACGCCAATGTGCCATTTGCAATTTATTGTAAAGAGATTTTGCTTTATTTTAAAAATGGCGCACACAGACAACTAAAATGTATTGGAAATGTTTTACCTAGGCCAGTGATGGTAACCCTTAACCCCCCCCCCCCTCCCCCCCCAAGATGTTTTTGCCCTAAATTTCCCATAATGCTTATGTACTCTGCAGTGTAGGTGAGCATCATGGGAAATGTTACAAAACACCTGTGTTGCCAAGGTTCATCATCACTGACCTATGCCAACCAAAAAAGGTGAGTGAGCGCTGTAGCAATCTTTTATTTAGTAATAATTTTTAGTGATTTTTTATTAAATGTTTTGGTTACATTCATCCACAGAGGCTGAATGGAAATTTTGTATTATTCCTTAATTTATATATATTTTTAGCTAAATATATACATACACACTTTATTTCTTACAATTTAGCCCCCCCCCACACACACACCTCCTCCCCCCCCCCACACACACCTCCCCCCCCACACACACACACACACCTCCCCCCACACACACACACCTCCCCCCCATACACACACACACACCTCCCCCCCCACATACACCTCCCCCCCCCCCACACACACACATTCAAATTACAGTGCAAAGATACAAAATATGATGGATAGATAGAGCTTACAATATCCAAAAGTCAAGCAAAATAAGTTGTAGACACCTTATTATTAAGCATAAAACATACCCAACATACTTTTATGTTTATTGTTTGCATGAGCCTGCCTTTCCATTTAAATACCATCAAATCAGTAGAACATACAGCTACACAGAGGCATGAAAATAAAAAAAACATGTATAGAGTACATAAAGACACACTTTGCAAAAACTATACCAAACATTTAGAGCATGAAAAGTATTCATCCAACAAAATACACTTACTGCAATATGGGTCATTAGGCATGCCAGAAACCCCCCCCCCCCTCACCCCGAAAAGCAAATTTTTTTTCTGTTTTTTTTTTTTTTATACCACTTCAGTAATTTCCATCTAGAGACTATTCAGCTTGGTGCTCATTAAATATCTCCAACAATGTGATACATCATTGTGGTATAGACTTAGCTTTTAATTAGTACTCTCCATTTCTTAAACTTCCAGATGCCCTCGGCATCTATCTCCTCTCTTTTTTTATCCAGCATATAAAAGAAATACAGCTTACTTAGCCATAAACCTATACATTTTTGCTACTTAGTGAAACATATTTATACGCATACAAATTACGTACCTCCCACAATACCTCCTTTAGGGCACATAACAGTAGCCACAGTAGCTTCTGTTTACCTTTTCCTAGAGTCCCCAACCCATACATCATCATTTTCCATCCACTCACCCTCACCCCTATTACTTCCTTCACCAGGTCCTGACTCCTATTAATCACTTCTTTCGCAAATTCACAACCCCAAAACACATGTTCACAATCTTCTACACCCCCACAATTCTCTCTTGGACAGACACACACAAATCCCTTCCCCTCATAAACCACCTTGTAGCTAAGCATTCGTGCAGACTCATCCAAACTATTTCTCTCTGCACATTAGTCACACCGTACACATTCATTTTCTTCTTTACTTCACCAGCCACTGATGCATTCACTTCTTTAAGGTTACATACATTCTCCCTCTCAAACAACCATTTTTTCACCCTCACTTTATCTCTTTCCTTTTCTCCTAATTCAGCCAACCTAAATTCCACCCTAAACTTTTCTAATACCCAGTAGTCACGTGCCACTACAAAGGCAACCGGCAACCTTGAGTCCCTTTCCAACCACCCCCACCTCCTAAACAACCAACCCCCCATAAATGCAACCATCCCAGCACACAACCCACCGTTCTCCAAAATCCTCACCACACAAAACCAATACTGCAATAACAAAAATACTCTCACATTTGGAAAACTTAAACCACCATTACAATCCCACCTACACACACACTCCCTCTTCACTCTTTCTATTTTGGACCCCCACAGAAAGGTAAACAATAGTTTATTAATTTTCCTTACTCTTATCTCCCCAGGAGGAAAAATATTACTTGAATATAAAATCAAAGGAAAGATTACAGCCTTAATAACTAATACTTTCCCATAAACTGATAGCTTTCGCAGACACCAAAACCTCAACTTCTTAGCCACCTTTTTCTACTTCATTCCAACGCACTTCCCCCTTCATTCTTTGATCAAAAACAATGCCAAGAATCCTTACTCCATCCTCCGCTCTCCCAATCTGATCATCCACACTTTCCACATGTCTCCCATACACACCCATGCTACACTTACTCCAATTCAGACTCATTCCTGCGCATATACAAAAAATAGACAAAAGCAACTTCACCCTCTTTACACCAACTACCGACTGACATACTACCAGCACATCATCCATATAACCCAAACATTTCACTGTCCCCCCTCCACTTCCAGGCACCAGAAAGCCCCTCACAACCTTATCTCTCTGAATCATCCTCAACAATGGGTCAATAAAACAAATGAAAAGAATAGGGGACAAGGGACACCCTTGTATCACCCCTGATTTAATAAAAAAAGCCCGCCCCAACCTTCCATTAACTAAAACCCGACTACTAATTCCCCAATACAGACCCTTCAATACTTTAACCAGATGCTGTGGCACACCTATCCACTTTAAAACCTCCCACAAAAAGCCATGATTGGCTTTATCGAAAGCCTTTTCTAAATCAAAAGATGTCAGGATAATCGAGCTATTCCTGTCTTTACAAAAATTAATTATATCCCTAAGATTACATTTTCTGAGCTTCTTCGACCTGGCACAGCACAGGTCTGCGTCACACTTACCATCTTACTAATTACTCTAGACAATCGTCTGGCAATCATTTTTGCAAAAACTTTATAGTCAGAATTTAATAAAGAAATAGGCTTCCAATTCCGAACCTCCTTTCTATCTCCCTTTTTATAAATTAAGACCACCACCCCCATTTTCATAGATTCAGACAAGGTACCTTTGCCCATTATACACCTAAACACCTCTACTACTTCCCCCTTAACAATATCCCAATACATTTTAAAGAACTCACTGGGTAAGCCATCACCCCCCGGGGTTTTATTCACCGCCATACTTGCAACTGCTTCCCAAACTTCAGCCTCTTCCACCTCTTTCTGTAAAAAAACCCTATCATCCTCATCTAGATTATGTTCAAACATATCAAACACATCTACACATACTCCTTTATAAAGCCTTTCATAAAAATCAGTCACACAATCCAACACATCATCCCCTTTGCATTCATTCCCTTCCTCATCATACACTCCCTCAAACACCCCTTTCTCACCACAAGCCTTCTTAAAGAAAAACCTAGAGCATTTTTCATCCTGCTCCAAATATTTAACTTTTGCTTGAAAAATAATTTGTTTTCCCCTTCTGGTTAGTACTTCCTTAATTCTTCCCCTAACATGCTCAATTTCCTCTGCCATGTCCTATATTCCTAAATGAATATAATTTAGCCAACCTGGCTTGCAAACTAATATATCTCCTCTTTTCACTGATATTTTTATCCCTACTTTTTTTTTAAAAAAAAACCTTAATTTTCTTTTTAATCCAATCCCACCACCACAAAATATCATTAAAGTCCTTTTTCCTATGGACCCATCTATTATACAATTTATTAAATTGGGCTTTAACATGCTCATCCTGCAACAGTAAGCTATTTAATTTCCATATTCCCGACCCTAAGTTAATGTCACCCCTCACACACAAATCCACATATACTGCAACATGTTCAGAAAAAACTACCGGTCTATGCCTGACATCAGAGCATTTTAAAGCCTCTGAAAACAAACATAAATCAATTCTGGACTTGGCTCGCCCACTCTCAGAAAAAAAAGTGAAGTAGGGGTCCACCAAATCTAGAACGATATGTGCATCATTAAGATGTAAATCCTGAATTATGCTATTCAACATAGCGCTATTAGCATTCAGCATAGCATCCACTGTTTCCACTCGATCTTTCAAAAATCGGATTGTATTAAAGTTACCCATAATCACACAAGGCCTCCTCCCCACTGCATGTAATTTCAACACCTCAAATACTTCAGGACGGTCCCGTCTATTCACGGGAGCATATAAATTAAATAATCAAAATTTCTGGTTAAATAAAACTAAATCTGCCATAGGTAGTCTTCCAGGCACTAACACAACATGTGATATGATGTGAATGTTCCTATTGGCGATGATAATACCCACCCCAGCATTCCTATTGTCCCCAACTGGCGACCAGATATAATCCACTACCCAGTCCGGAAGTTTGGGCGGCTGATTAAAGAAACATTCCTGCAGGCAATAAATGTCTCCTCCATTAACTTTCAGATCTTCAAGAATAACTGCTTGCCTAGCAGGAGACCCAAAACCCCTCACATTGAGGGACACAAACTTAATGCTCATTCACATAATGTGCGTTATTTACCCCCAGTCTCATCACCTGTGCCAGAAAAATGACATACATTGTTCAAAGCGACAACACTTTCATCATCTAAAAAATCCAGGCTAGGTGACAACATGGCTGGCTGGAAAGAATCAAGTGACCCAGGACTCAAGGGTGATGACTCCTTCTCTACTTCAGCCCCCATCACTCCCAGGACCTCAAAAGGGTTACTTATTTCAAACCCAGGTGTCTCTACCTTAAATTTTTTTTCCTTCTTCTGCTTGGGGCTGTCCAAAGAGTCCACCTTTGTCTTAGCCCCCATTGTTTCCATCTCCTCCACCTCTTGTGCATCCTGTACCTCCGGGTTCCCACTGCCAAGCTGCTGTTAGGTTTTCCATGGGCTCTTCCACCTCCCTCTCCACCTCCACCCCATCCTCCACAAGTACTGGCTCAGCGCTAGTAGTTGGCTCTTCTGCCCTCTCTTCCACTTCCAGGTGCCCACTTTCCTTATCTTCAATCTCCACTTCCTCTTCCTGTCTTTCCGGGGAGTCAAACAGCACCTGTGTGGACACTGGTCATCCACTTTCAGAGGTGCGCTTAACAGCCTCAGCATATGAGACAAAGGCCCTCCTGACCTTTGAGCAATTTTTCCCTGTGTGGTCACGCTGACCAAAAATATCACAAGCACGCTTTACCAGACAAGCCCTGGCTTCATGCCCCTCTTCACCGCAGTTCCGGAAAAGCTTTTATACATTACAGTCTTCCCTGGTGTGCCCAAATGAAAAACATTTCCTGCAATATGCAGGCTGACCAGGATAAAAGAGAAAGCCTCTGTTACCTGCTATTGAAAAGTTGTCCAGTGGGTGACACACCCCACCAATCCCTCTCGGTTCCACCTTCAGTTTAACAAAGAACTTTAATTTGCTATTAAAGATCCCTAAACGGTTAGTCAGCCTGAAGCCCCCCTTCACTGAAGAGCAGTACCTTCTCAAAAAAGCAACAACTAAAGCAATATCCATGAAAGGATTGAAAAGATGAACAACCAGTGGCTTCTCCTCCATGGCATACAGGGGTGCCACCATAAAAGGTCTTATTGATTCATTATTTGCTTTTTCCAATTCCCTGCACTTTTCAAAAACATCCATGCAAAGGGAACTGTGCACAAAGGAAACATCATAATACCTGGGTGCTGCATGATCCTGAATACAAAAAATATGTCGCAACTCCACTCCGACTGACTTCTGCAGTAAGTCCTGCACAGGAGCAGACTGGCAATGTTCGGTCCAGGGGGCAAAACCACAGGCCTATGGTGCAGCGACTCTGGCCCCCTCCCACTTTCCCTCACCCCCCCCCCCCCACACTCTCCCAGTCCTCCTCCTGACCCCCATTCCAAGCTGAAGCTCTGCTCCAGATACTCTCTACTTACCGGCTGAATCCGGGTTCCTGACCTGACCAGCAGGAGGAGGTTGGGGGGAGCTGGGACAGCTCAGTTGGGGCTGGCCAGGGCAGAAGAGTCTCCAGTGGTATATTGAACCGGCCTCTGCTCTGCCTGCGCTTTGTCCTTGTCTTCAACCCACACTCAATAGGTCAGCGGCAGGGACTTTTTATTTTTCTTCACCAGGAATCCTTTAGGCATGTCTGTGGCAGAAGGGGTGCAGCCTTTTTACGGGGCATCAGAGCAGCCCAGGGGGCAATTTCCCCCCAGCCCCCTGGCCCAGTCCTCCCCTGGTCCTGCACCAGAAATTCCAAGCTCACTTTACGAATATAACCAGGCAGAACCTGAAAACGAAGGGTGTTCTGTATTCCGTCTCGCTTCATCTTCTCCTGGTATCAACTCCACTCCTTTCAGGCAGCATAATGTCTAACAGAAGCAAGACATAAAGACATGTGACCCTGCCACAGGCCAAATGATATGCTCTTAATCATCCCATTATATAACCTTGGTTAAACTACACCCACCCAGTATAGGAAATGCCCAGCAAAGTAATTAATTGGGTCTGTTGGTTCCTAAACCAAAATCACCAGTTCACTAATGAATGAGTGTTTGGCTGGCCATCCATGATCCAAGTTTCTTAAAAGTCAACACACATAAGAAATGCTTTCAATAATCTCAGCATGAACACAAAGTGGCTTTTTCATTTAGACTAAGGCTGGCCATACATGATCCAATTTTCTTACAATTTTCTTGAAATTTACCTTCAAGTATGTAGTACAAAGGCCTGCCTAATTAGATACAAGTGAATGTGTTGTTTAGCTTTGAACTCACATTATGTGGTTTGTGGTAGATCTACCAAAAAATTGTACAACAAAAGTTGAACATGTATGGCCAGCCTAATGGGCCATACACACTATAAGATTTTCTGAAGACTTTTTCCTTTAGATTTACCAAAACCAGATAATATGAGGTCAAACCTAAACACTTTCAATTTGTATGCAATCTGGCAGGCCCTTGCACTACATAGAAAAGGTAAATCTGAAGGAAAAAGTCTTCAGAAAATCTTATAGTGTGTATGGCCATACATGTTCAATTTTTGTTGTACAATTTTCTGATAGATTAACCGCAAACCACATAATGTGATGTCAAAGCTAAACAACACTTTCCCTTTTATCCAATTAGGCAGGCCTTTGTACTACATACTTGAAGGTAAATTTCAAGAAAATTGGACATAAAATTGTAAGAAAATTGGATCATGTATGGCCATACATACTATAAGATTTTCTGAAGACTTTTTCCTTCAGATTTACCTTTTCTATGTAGTGCAAGGGCCTGCCAGATTGCATACAAATTGAAAGTGTTTAGGTTTGACCTCATATTATCTGGTTTTGGTAAATCTAAAGGAAAAAATCTTCAGAAAATCTTATAGTGTGTATGGCCCATTAGTCTAAATGAAAAAGCCACTTTGTGCTCATGCTGAGATTATTGAAAGCATTTCTTATGTGTGTTGACTTGATGTAGTATTTTTATATATATATATATATATATATATCTTTTTTTTTGGGGGTTGTTGAATTCTGAGTTCTGGGGTTCCACTGCATATGTTCAATCGATTTGCAAATTCTCAGATTTGCAAGCTCAAACACTGCTATTTTTCAGAGTGTAATGTGGCTCTATATAGGAAGCAACACTAATATGGCTCCCCACTCAACAAATATATTAATTTCACACATATACAATGTTTTATTTTTGGGGAGAAGCCGTATTAGTGTTGCATGTCATATATAACAACAGACAGTTGTAGGTAGTTCAGGGATTTGAACACCCAAATACAGTGTTGCATGGCAGATGTGCTAACCACTTGGATATTTTGGTCAGTTTATTTAATCAAACTCAAGCTCAAGCTCAAGCTCAATACATATTTGCAACATTTTTACAAAACACAGTTTACACAAACATAATCACTTTGTTACATTTATTTCATAATATATGCCACTGATAGTTTCTTAGCCTATCAATTTATATTTAAAATACTAATACTAATAAATACAAATTTTTCACAGAAAAATAAATGTTTTAAACACCTATATATAATTTCCAGCATGCAGGATTATTTTTAAAAAATTGTTGATTTTATACAGTTTCACTAAACTAGGTTAATTATTTGGGAATTGTGGTCTCTGAGTTTTTTTTTTTTTGTTTCTTGTTATCTTTATACCAAACATACATGCACTGGCACCTAAAGAGCCCATTCACATTGAGGCGACACGACTTTGGGGGGCGACCTGTGAAGTCGCGTGCTCCGCTGTGCACTGAGACTTCAGCGCGACTTGCAGAGACTTCACATAAAGGAAGTCTATGCAAGCCGCTCCGAGGTCGCCCCAAAGTAGTACAGGACCCTTTTTCTAAGTCGGAGTGACTTGTGTCGCTCCTATTAGAACGGGTCCTGTACTACTAAATGGACCGCGACATACCGCGACTTGTCAGGCTGACAAGTCGCCTGACAAGTCGCGCTAATGTGAATGGGCTCTAAAAATGAATATAGTTTGATTCGATTAGTCCATCAAAAAATTTTAATAAATAAAAATTATTTGAGCTTGAATTGGGTCTAAATAGAATATATATATATATATATATATATATATATATACATATATATATATATATATATACACACACACACACACACACACACACACATATATATATATATATATATATATAATTTTGTTTTAAAGCACAAATCACACATGCTTTGAAAAAATTTCATTAGCCTTATGCCCCGTACACACGTACCGATCGTCGGCCGACCGATCGGCCGTCAAATGTCCACGGCTGTCGTGTTTGTTGTTTGTCTGTTGAAAAGTGCTCAAAACTTGCCCAGGACTTTTGTCTGCCGACAGAAAATGACGTCAGTACGTTCCACGCACGTTCGCCACTACAAAAGAGGAAGTGAGTGTTTGGCCGTGACCCTTCTGGGCATCTCGCGCTGATTTCGGTAGCATTTGTTTGGTTGACGACATTTCGCTATTTTCCGAGACATCGTTCGAGAATTTATTATGGAGCCCGTGGATTCGACCATTGCTGTACTTAGCGTAGGAGTTTTGGCTCTGAAGCGATGTACGAGCAAGAAGAAGAAGAACCGGACCTCCTGGACGAAAAATTGGTTGCTTAACCGTGAACAATTTTCCCACATGTCCTTGCTGAGGGAGCTCCAGGAAAATAATCCTGATGATTTCAGGAATTATTTGAGGATGACGGATCCCATCTTTTACCGTCTTCTTGCCCTGGTGTCCCCCTATATTCTGAAGCAGGATACTTGTATGCGGGTTGCAATTACTCCTGAGCAAAGGTTAATTGCGACTTTGAGGTATCTTGCAACAGGGAGAAGCCTGCAGGATCTGAAGTTCACCACAGGCATCTCCCCCCAAGCACTTGGAGTCATCATCCCTGAGACCTGCTCTGCCATCATCAAGGTCTTGCAGAAGGACTATTTAAAGGTATGTTTTATTTTTTACATTACATTACATGTATTAGTCGTTTCACCCGAATTATTATGTTTTTGGATGTACAGCAATTGACACAGGCCATTATTTTGTAACTACCCTCTGTCCGCATGCACATAGTAGTAAAGATGTAGATTATCTTAACCATTTGTAAAATTACCCACTAACCACCCCACCAATCTCTCCTATGTGTCCTTAAACGCATTGCATGTTAACAGTATTTAGAATCTGTGTCATTTTATTACTTTCCCTCAAACAATTATTCCTTGGCCAATGTTTTAGTACCTAGTTTATGATTTATCTTAAATACATCAGTCCATCCATTCCCACCTATGATTGTGTATGTTTATGTAATGATGTTAAAACCTTCACTGACCACAAGCCCTTATTGATGTATAAATGCCCAGTTTTACTTACCCATCCCCCCACCCACATGCTAAATCTAAAAGTCAGCATATACCAAAGCTCTAGCTCAGAGGTCTTCAAACTATGGCCCTCCAGTTGTTCAGGAACTACAATTTCCATCATGCCTAGTCATGTCTGTGAATGTCAGAGAATTACAAGGCCTCATGGGATGTGTAGTTCTGCACCAGCTGGAGGGCCGTAGTTTGTAAATCTCAGCTCTAGCTGGTGAGTATAATGGGCCATACACACTATAAGATTTTCTGAACAATTTTTCCTTACGATTTACCAAAACCAGATAATATGAGGTCAAACAAACACTTTCAAATCCTATGCAATCTGACAGGCCCTTGCACTACATAGAAAAGGTAAATCTGAAGGAAAAAGTCTTCAGAGAATCTTATAGTGTGTATGGCCCTTTACAATATAAGAACAATAGGAGGTGTAAAATAAATGTATGTAGATGTTACATCCCCAAATCCAAACGATTACCTTCCTGTTGTTTATATTTTTAAAAAGTTGCATGAGCCTTTAACAGACAACTGTGTGTGTAATTAATAATGTGATGTGCTCAAGCACTAAATCTTGTTTTTTTTTTTTTTTGCCCCACAGTTTCCTTCAAACGCAGAGCAATGGCTGGAGATTTCTGCTCAATTTCTGGAGAAGTGGAATTTTCCCAATTGTGGGGGTGCTATAGATGGGAAGCACATCCGCATTGTCCCCCCTCCGAATTACGGCACATTTTATTATAATTATAAAGGATTTTTTAGTATAGTCATGCTAGCCATAGTTAATGTAAACTATGAGTTTATTTTTTTGGATATTGGCAAAAATGGCCGCAATTCGGATGGGGGAGTTATTGAGCAGACGGAGTTCGCTCGTCGTCTTCATAGTGGCTCTCTGAACCTGCCATCCAGGGAGCAAACCGTTGAGAGTATGAGCTTTGTTTTTATCGCAGATGATGCATTTGCGCTTGGGGAGCATCTCATGAAGGCCTACCCTCAGAGGAACCTCACCCCCGACCAAAGGATCTACAACTACCGGTTGTCCAGAGCTCGCAGAGTTGTTGAGAATGCCTTCGGGATAATGGCCAACCGGTTCCGGATATTCCTGACATCCATACACCTGGCACTGTACAAAGTTGATAACGTGGTCCTGTGTTGCTGCATTTTGCACAACTTCCTACGCAGGAATGCAGAAAATTATGTTATGCAGCAACTGGATACTGACCCTGCTATGCCAGGTACAAGTGGAGAGGCCCAACCTCGTGACCAAATGGAGTCCATGACCTTAATGCAAGTTGGACGCTCAGGATTGGCATCACAGAGGGCCCGTCAGATCCGCCAGGAATATCTGGAATATTTCATGGGGAGAGGAGCTGTTTCCTGGCAGCAATCAATGTCACACACACATTAATGTTGTTAAAGATTTGACACACAAGATAAATGTCAGAGATATCTTATTTTTCAACACATTAAACCAAAATTGCAATGATTCTGTATTGTGGATTCTAATCATTTGGGCACATATGCCAAACATCATTTTTTGGGTTAATCATGTGTTATATATGTGTGACTTTAGAAGGGTTAATACATTCATCAGTGTGTTTCTTTACTGCAGTCTCTCACCAGCTGATCCAAAGTGATGATGGCCATGTGTTATTTTTTAGCCAGTGGTGTAAATACAAGGGCCTTCTGCACCCCATAAAATTTCCACAAACCCTCTCACAATGAGAACTAGGTCACACCCAAGGTTCATCTAATGTCACCTTACAATGGTGGTCATTGTCCAGAAGGTGCCCATACTATATATTTCATATAATACATTAGGGTATTAACAACGTACCTACACCTGTTATGTTGTGTTCATTTATGACATCCTTTTCACTGCCCACCAATGTTAGGATATGTCAGTGTTATGTGAAACTTGATCATTGTTCATCTCAAAGTGTTATATATAGGTAATGGAAAGTGAACTAGACCAAAGAACCAGCAATACACTATAGATTACACTGATCTCCCTACACTGATTGCTACTGGCAATATCAATGCCATATTGAGTCCTAGGACTGCTAGTACCTTGAGTGTTGAGTCACACTTATGCGATGCGGGAAGTCTGCGACTTTGCAGCCTTCCAGCATCGCATAAGGGTGACCCGCCACTTACTTTTTGCACAGGATTGTATTCCACAAGTGTGAAGCACTGTGCGATCCAATCTAGATACATCAGAAATAAAGGGTCATGTGCGACTTGTGTGCGTGTTCAGTGCGAATGTAGCCATACAAAGTGTATGTCTCAATACACACTGCACATCTGATGGCATGTAATATCGTAGCGCACTGCTCCTTTATTACATGCGATCAGATGTTCAGGCCAAAATCATCTATACAGTTTGTATGGCTCAATTCGCACTGCACTCGCACAAAAGTCGCACATGATGCATTTATTCAGCCGCATCAGGATAGGATCGCACAGTCGTTCACACTTGTGTGATCCGATCCTGTGTGAAATGTCAGATCGCACTGTGATATGCGTTAAAACTGGTGGGATCTTTAACATTTCATTGACACCTCCAGCAACTCGCATATGGCAGTGTCCAAAATGCTTTCATTAACATGTAAATATGTGAATAGGACAGCCATCATACATTTAGTGCTTCTTTACACAGCTTTAGACCTGGACCCCCCAACGAAAGTCAAATAAAGAATTGAACACACATTGTTGAATGTAAAAATGTTTTAGTAAGAAACATTCACAGGGTTAGGGTTAGGGTTAGGGTTAGGATGTTCTAAAGTGCTTTTCCCAAACTTGGGTACACTCTTAACATCTGAGTGTCATAAAAATGGCATGAAAGATTCCAAAAAAATTGTAACATCAGGAACATCCCAATACAAACATTAAAAACTTATAAAAATTTTTGTTTAAAATTTGGCAAGCATGTCCACAAAATCGCGCATTTTGGTTTGCAATGCCGTTGCAGTCTCCTTTATTTGCTCTAGGTCTGAGCAGCATTGTAGAGCCTCACGGGTTAATTTGGCCAAAGTGCAACTATGTAAAACATGATCTGTAAAATAAAATACAACTGAGTCAATGTGAATCACCTACATGAGGTCATAATAGAGAAACATTTGGTGTGCAGGTTATCTTAAATTACTCTCCAGTTAATACCTACCCTGTTCTTATGCTCTTTTGCCCTAGGCTCTTCTTCTTCTTCCTCCTGTCCTCCTCCGATGCTGTTGCTGATGATTCTGCCGGTCTCCTGAGCTTACTATATATTCATTAGGGGTGTGAACGCATGATGGCGTCATTGTGAGGGCATGGTCGTAATGTATATATATTAAGTTGCAGAGACCAGAGACGGGCAGAATGCATGGCAACAGCATCAGAGGAGGACAGGAGGAAGAAGAAGAGCCTAGGGCAAAAGAGCAGACAACATAAGAGCAGAAGATTGGACAGCAGAAGAGTGGAGAGGAGAAGATCCAAAGAGCAGAGTGGAGAAGACCGGATGAAGATATTTAAGAACATTTCATAAACGTCTCCTGTCGTTATTCACATACACTTCCATTTATGTGGTTAATGTGTAGGGGTACTATGTACCCCATACCCATTCACATAGGGATTGGGGTCTGGGGGCCACCCTTTGTTAAAGGTTGCTTCCAAAGTCCTAGGAACCCCCTGGCCGCATGACCCCCCAAAACCACCAGACAGAGTTGTGGGGATGAGGCCCTTGTCCTCCTCAACATGGGAGCAAGGTGCTTTTGGGTGTGGGGTGCAGAGCCCCCCCTGGCCCAAAGCAACAAAACCCCCCCCCCCATGTTGAGGGCATGTGTCCTGCTGTGGTCCAGGGGGGGTTTGGTCCGCTTGCTCGTCCCCTTTCCTGGCCTGAGAAGCTGCATGCTTGGATAAGGGTCTGGTATGGGTTTTGGGGGTAACCCACGCTGTCTTTTTGTTGTGGGCCTACCCTCAAACTCCATACCACACACAAAAGGCCTGCTTGGGAACTTGGGGGGGACACCCACGGTGGGTTATTAAATTTTTCTGTGTAGTTCCCCCTCAATAATCTTCACAGTGCAAGTGGCCCCGCAAGTCAGAGCATCCTGATCCGACTTACAGTGCGACTTCCATTCAAATAAAGAGGCTCCCATAGGGAACTAGTGTTGACAATTGGAGGCTAAAAATAACACTGATAAAAATCATTATGAAAAAACCTACGTGGGCACACAATTGGCTCTCCGACACTTGGTCCAGGATCCTTCACATTTTCAGATGTGCCCGCAACGCTGCTTGGCAAGTTGCCAGGAGATGTTGTTTCTGACCTGGCTGGAGATGCCACATCCTCGCATGAGGGGACATCTGCAATGTAAATTTGTAAGGAAATACAAGAATATAAGGTTAAACAATCATTGCAAATACACATATTTCTATGATCCCACTACCCAAAAATCTGTGCCTACCAACCTTCATGTTGCTCTGGTGTCTGGTCACTTGTTGGCTCCACCAGGATAATTTCGGGAATAATGTCTTCATCTACATAATACCAAAAAGTTGCCATATCATAAAAGTCACAAGAGGTACATTTGTTAGGACATGGTGCCCTGCTTGATAGTTATTTTAGGAACCAATATTAAGACATGTACATGGTTATCTACTAAAAATATGGTACATTAATGATTGACTGTGCATAGGAACCAATTACCTTTTGGAGAATCTGTGCCACCATCTGGGCCCATGTCCTCATCTTCTTCCTCCACTGCAGATGGAGCTGCCAAACCTCTCCTCCTCCTTTCCCATTGTTTGGCTCTTAGTTTTCTTTTTTCTCCTATTTCAAGGTTTGAATAATAGAATAATAATCTGTGATTATTATGAATGTTTGCAGAGAAAATTTGTGCAGGAAAGAACGTTCGTTGCAACACAATACATATATTTTTAACTATGACTTCCTGTCTTTTAATGTAATATACTAAAAAAACACCAATAGATCGATCTAATCACGACATTACCAATAAAATGAGTAATAGTATTTTTTATATAGACATTATAATCTAAACATGTTAATACAACATACACCAAATTTGAAATAAACATACTGCATGATAACAAAAAATAACTTACTTTTTTTCAGAATACGATGGATTTGGCCCAGCTGATCCTGCTCACGATGTTTAAGGTCGGACCATCGTTTCCTAATTTGATGATTGGATCGCTCCACACCATATTTTTTATTCAAACAGGCCACCAACTTGTCCATGATGCGATCTTTCCTGGCATTGGGCCGATCATAATTTGCCAACTTCCCATCTTAATCCATCCTTTCTAGGATTCCTACCATCTCCACCATTTCCCCCTTGCTCATGGGTGTAGCCCTGGTTTTTCTGGTGGCCCAACCACTTCTGCCCACACTAGTAGAGCTCTCAGATCGTTGAGACATGGTTCTTGCCAACGATTATTCCACTGCCTCAGGTGTGTGTGTGTCGCATGTAGGCCTGATCTTCGGCACGTACACACCCCTGCACAAGCCCGCCACTGGAGGAGGAGTTGACACATGCGCTGTATTTAAAGGACGCCAGATCTTTCGGCCGACGATTCGCTAGCGGACATATCGTTGGTTGGAGCACGATCGATCGGCGAATCACGACTCTTCCCCACAAACAAAGGTACGACTATTTGATTAGAAAGTGTGTGTTTTGGGCCCTATACAGCTTTTATTAGGAATATCTTTATTATGTCCCAAAATACATGCTATTTTAATATGTTTTGTGTTGTGTTGTGTCTTGCAGGCATATACTGTCCTGCAAAATGGTGGACTGTTTCACCAGCCATGACTTCCTGATCAACTTCATTGATGAATTCAGGCAACTGCCCTGTTTGTGGCAAGTAAAATCTGCAGAGTACAAAGATAGGCATCTTAAAAAACAGGCCTATGAACACCTAGTGGCCTTCTACAAGCCCGTCTATGCAGCGGCAAATCTAGATTATATAAGAATAAAAATTAACAGCATTCGCACTGCATACAGGCGAGAGGTCAAAAAAATTGAAGAGGCCACCAAGTCTGGAGCAGCTGCAGAGAATATCCCTGTACCACGGCTGTGGTACTTTGACAACTTGCGGTTCCTGGCAGACACGTTGGAATCCAGGCCATCAATTTCTACGCTGCCTTCTACTTCGGCAGAGGGCTCAGTCTCTGTCGATCCCAACCAGGAGGAAGATATCCTAGAGGGCAATTTGACTCAGGTATGGCATTTCACAATATATTGTCTGCTAAAAATGTAATCATGTAACAAAATTATAAGCTAAACCATAATTGACCCTTTATGTAAACGGGCATAGCAAGGGGTTGGCATGACAGGCAACCGCCAGGGGCGCAGGCCAAGGGGGGGGGGTCGCGAAAACATTGGCATTGTTTTAGTGATTTTTTAACAATCCACTCAGCCTGCACACCCCAGAACCCCCAGTTTGCAGGCGGATTCATGCAGGTGTAAAACATTGAGAGCTGCTTCATGCAGGTGTAAAACATTGAGAGCTGCTTCATGCAGGTGTAAAACATTGAGAGCAGCTGAGCCAACAGACCAGGAGACTGAGACTGCCTCTCACTGCATCCCCAGCATACCTCTGGTCTTACAAAAAATGCTGCATCCCCTGCACACCTCCAGTCCTAACAAACACTGCTGTAGCCTCAGCATTCCTCTGGCTCAACCTTTTTTAAACAAAACTAACAAACTAACAGCTCCTGCAAATGATACATCCATCCTTGCTTCCATGTCTCTGGTCTCTCACTCCGGGTCAGCAAGGCAGGTAGCTTCCTTATTCCTGTTTGCCTGCAACGCTTCGCCCTCAATGCCCTACATCAAGCCCTCTGCAAGTTCAGGCCCCTCTCTCTATGCAACCCCCCTCCTCTCTCTCTCACACCCCCTCTTTCTCTCCCTCTCTCTATCTCTCACCCCTCTCTTTCTTGTTTTTAACACCTGAGACAATGATTGCCCACTAGAGAGCTCTACACTGGGCAAACAAGGGACAAATGAGAAACATTTAATGCCCTTTTTTTATGGGGGGGGGGGGGGTTACATTTTTACATTGATCTTGGGGGGGGGGGGTTGTTGCCAAATACAGCTCCTCAACAGGGTCACTGGAGACCCTAGATACGCTACACTATAACATTCTAATCAATTGTTCATTTCATCAACAGGGAAGTATCACTGAGGAGGAGCCAGGTTGCAGCCAGGAGCCTGGGGAGCCCTTGAAACTCTTTCCAGCACCACCTCCTGCCAAACGGAGGCAAAAAAGAAAAAATACTGAGGACATCACAGACCAATTTATCACTGAGGCCACCATAGCCCTCCGTCGCAAACCGGAGGCCCACGAGTCCTTTGGTAACATGACGGGCAAAATTTTAGGGCAGGCGGACCTCGTGCAGCGTCACTATGCCCAAAAAATTATTTTGGAGGTTCTGCAAAAGGCGGAAAGGGGCTTCCTTACCGAGCACAGCCACGCGTGCGAGGAGCACCCATGCCCTCCACCTCCACAACAACCACCACCTTGCCAAATGCCACATGGCCAGTGGCAATATGGGCAGCATGATCCAAACATGCCCTCATGGCAGCCGGATTATGCTTATCAGCAATTATGATTTTTGTAACCCCCTATTATTTAGTTTACCCCTGTTTGTCATTTTCTAATTTAATTTAGTCCAAATGGACCTTTTTTATGTTTAGATTTTAAATACGGAAAGTATTAATGTTTTCTTTTTGTTTTTTCTGAGTTCAAAAAAATAAAGAAAATTGGAAATAAAAAATGGATTATCTTAATTTGTTAACATGTTTAACATTGTGCATAACCAGCAAAATATGTTTTATACATTAATTCATAAAAGAATAAAGGGTCATATCAATAGTTAGATATTTGCTGTCAAAATACAAAGATAATGGTGAAGATTTAAAATTATTTAATTCAAAATTTTGATAGAACAGATAGAATAGACAAACATTATCTTCATCATAACAGAACACATACCTTTTTATTTGGAAAGTATTGCATTATGAGCAGCATCTTCCTTCTTCTCACATTTATCAAGATGAGCATGTGCTCCACATTTCACATATTTTTTGGCGAGCCGAAAGTTCTTTCTGGATAAAATGTTGAGTTTACTTGAGAAAATTCTTCCGGGACCTTATTTGGTTCTGATCATGCGTGTTGAGATTTGTAGCTGTGTGTCGGCCGAATTCTGTACTGACTGGCGAACAATCGGCCGTTCTGGTGTCGGCCTACAAAAATTTTCATGCTTGCACGACAGATTCTGTTCGGCCGAAAGTGCGCTGTCGGCTGTCGGAAGCATCATACTAACAAACCTACAATCGGCAGATCGGTCGTCGGCCGAAGCTTTTCGGCCGACAATCTGCACGTGTGTATGGGCCTTTAGGTAGTTAAGTGGTTAGCACAGCTGCCTTGCAACAGTGTATTTGGGTGTTCGAATCCCTGAACTTCCTACAACTGTCTGTTGTTATATATGACAAGCAACACTAATACGGCTTCTCCCCAAAAATGAAATGTTGTATATGTGTGAAATTAATATATTTTTGGGTTGGTTAGATATAGGAAGTAACAATAATATATTGTTTTTTGCATATATATATATATATATGCAAAAACCCATATATTGTTGTTACTTTCTATATCTAACCAACCCCAAAAATATATTAATTTCACACATATACAATGTTTCATTTTTGGGGAGAAGCCGTATTAGTGTTCCTTTTCATATATATATATATATATATATATACACACATAGGCAAATCAATAAATAAAACATATATATATACATATAATAATTTGTTGGCATCTATATATATATATATATATATATATATATATATATATATGTGTGTGTGTATATATATATATAAATACACACACACACATATATATTTATGTATAGATATAGATATATATATATATTTTTTTGTGATTCATATATATATATATATATATATATATATATATATATATATAGACATACATAGATATGTGCAAAAAAAAATATGTGCATTTATCTCACGCCGGAATAGCGCCGTTTTACCGCGAATTTGCGGCGGTATTTCCCGCAAATTCAATATAACTCCCACTAACGTTTTCAAAAATTTTATTTTCAGCCTAATTTTTGGTTTGGAGCATGCTCACATGGGCTATCTGCCAGAAATTGACTCTGGAGCTATTTTTGCATTTTACACTTTTATTAATATCTTTTTTTCCACTTAACTTTTTCACACAGTTTAAAAGCAGTTTAGCTCAAAATCATATAACACATCTTTCCCACACATTTTTTTTTTTTTTCCTGCCATATTTTGTGATTTTGAAAAAATTAGTTCACCTTTTAGCTGTACTGTTTTTAAGTCCAGTCCTGACGTTATTTGATCTTAATGAATTTGACACTGCTCATACCGTTTCTGATGGTGTTATAGTGAATTGCATTTGCACCTAAAAATAGTCAAAATGGAGGTAAAATAGAACAAAATCAGCGTTGGAGGTACAATGAATTAGGCCCTGAGTTTCTAACTCTGCTCTTTGATGTACTGTGTTATTTTCAAACTCTGCTCTCTTTTCTATGTATGCAACCTGCACCTTGCTGGCTTCCGCTTCAGCGCGGGCATTAATAAGTCGCTAACTGAGTGTTGAATATCCTGAACTATGGGATTTAGAGGACTTTTTAGAATGTCTGGTGGAAACAAATCTCTGAGATGCATTGTCCCATAGCAGCTCTATCTTTGCTTCTGCCTTTAATTTGGTTTGCTGGATAAGACTGCCTCTTTTTAGATTAGGAAAATGGAAGTTGTTTAAATTCCTCCAGTTAATCTTCTGTTTTCATACTTTGTAAAACATGAATTAACTTATTGCTGGTAAACTGATAAAGCTCATAAGGTAGAAAGTTGTTTAGTGGCGCCCTCTAGTGGCAGTAGTTCATGTTCAACAGACTGTGTTTTAGATTGAGTAACAATCCTTTCTCATATTAACTTCAGGCTAGTTGTCAGTTCAGTTCTTAAAGCATCATAATTCTCATTGCTTTCCAAGTTGGTTTGGCTGAGCATTTGTATAATTTAGCTGGCTCAGGGTCTTGTGCTTCTGTGTGTGAGGATCCTTTGTAACTCATATTGACATATAATGACTGAAAGATAAGCAGAATAGCTGTAGCTGTGTGTGCTTCAAAAATGGAAAATTGTATCAAATACTTACCGTACTTTTCCTTTCCTGACGCCAATACATGGCAGCATACACATGATATAGCTCCGCCCCTATATCCACCCACAGCACCTATAAAAGTGTGACTGAGAGCAACCTCCTCATTCTTCATAAAAAGCATAAAGATCAAGAGGGAGGATCCATATGCTGCCATGTATTGGCGTCAGGAAAGGAAAATTACGGTAAGTATTTGATACAATTTTCCATTTTCCTGACGCCAACATGGCAGCATACACATGATAAATAATGAGCTTCTGAGAGGGAGGGTTTTGTGTTGCAAACTCAGTCTTTATTTTAACATGTAGACATAGATGCCTGAATAGTTCTTCTCCCGAACTCCACCGTAGTGAGAGCTGCTGGATCCACCCTGTAATGTTTCAGAAACGTATGGCGGGAAGACCAGCTAGCTGCTCTGCACACTGTCTCCAGAGACACCCTGTCAGAGAAACGGCCATGCTGCAACTAGCAACTCCGCCAGTACTTCCATTGGCCGCAATGGACTCAGGGCAGAGACTCATTGTCAGTGAAATGGCTGTGCTGCAACTGGCAAATTTGCCAGTACTTCCCATGGCTGCAATGGACTCAGGCCATAGACTAATTCACTGGCCTATAAAAGGACTCTGCTCAGCCCATCTGATTGCTGGATTGTCTTCAGCTCTTCCTGTTTCCTGTGCATTGCTACTTCCTGGATTCCAGTTTGACCCGGCTTGTTTCTGACCTGTCTGCTCTCTCTCCTGGCTTTGACCCACGGCTTCGTCTGACCCTTCGATCCTGCTCCAGTGTTTGACCCTCGGCTTGTGTGACCATCCTTGCTCTCTTGTCCTCTGCCTGACTTCTAGTGTACCGATCCCGGCTTGCTCAATGGACTTGTTTCTGCTCAATCCCCTTGTCTTGGAGACCTTGGACGGATACCTGTGTATGACCCTCGGCCTGGCTTTTACCTGCACATTGCTTGATTCCCTGGAGGCCCTGCAAGTTGTTCCAGGATACCCTTGTGAACCTTTACCTGCACTCCACAAGAATCCAGTGCTCCTTGGGACGCGTCACCTCCTGTCCCACTTCCAGGGGTGATTCGCACCGAGCTGCAAGGGAAGCCCTCTCAGTATTTCGGCCTCTACCAAGAAGTGATCTGACAGTACAATCCAGCCATGTCAGAGGCCGACAGAGGTGCTTCCCAGCTCGAGGCTCTTTGTCAGCAAGTCTCCTCTTTAACACAGGCGGTCCAGAGACTGCAGGACGGTTATTTTCAACTAGAGGGTCGAGTGTTGAACCTAGCTGGCACACCCTCTCCTTCCGACCCCAATCAACCGCCCGCCAGCTCCGGGGGCACCTCCACTCAGCAAGGACCAGCCGGCCCTGCTCAGGCAGCCATGGTTTTCCCACCTGAACCCAGGGTACCTACACCCGAACGCTTCCGTGGGGAACAGAGAAGGTTCAGATCCTTTAAGAATGCATGTCTCTTGTATTTAGCCCTTCAGCCCAGAACCTTCTCTTCAGAGACTGTCAAAGTAGGATTCATAATTTCTCTGTTGTCAGAAGAACCCCAGACCTGGGCCCATAACCTCCTTGAGCAAAAGAGCCCCTCATTGAACTCTGTAGACTCCTTCTTCCAGGCCATGGCCCAGTTATATGAGGACCCCCAACGAACTGTTACGGCTGAATCAGCCCTACATGCCTTACAACAAAATAAACGTCCTGTAGAGGACTATACCATTGACTTCCGCAGATGGGCCGCGGATACAGACTGGAATGAGGCAGCACTCAAGTACCAGTACTGTCATGGATTGTCTGAAGCCCTTAAGGACGAGTTAGCTCGGGTAGAAACCCCTACGTCTTTGGAAGGTCTAATCTCACTGGCAATCCAACTGGACAGGCGCCTGCGTGAGAGACGCTCAGAGCGCCTTCAAGGGGCCCGACCTACCTGGGTACTCCCGAAAGTCCCACTTGCTGCTTCACCCCATCCTGGGCCTTCTGTCTCCGGGGGATCAGAAGGAGAACCCATGCAGATTGGTTTAATCCGTTCTGCCTTGACCCCCAAGGAAAGACAACGTCGCCGTCAAGCTAACCTCTGCCTTTATTGTGGGGAATCTGGCCACTTTCTACGCAATTGTCCTGTGAGACCCAGTAAGTCCTATTCACGGCCTCTGCTGAACTGTCAAGTCGCCGGGTCATCCCCTACTCATCTTATTCTCCCTGTCTCCCTACAGGTAGCAGAAAAGAATATTGGGCTTCTGGCGATCGTTGATTCCGGGGCATGTAGTTGCTTTCTGGACTTTCAAAAACTGTATGTCCCCATGCAAGCTAAGGAACAGCGACTCCATATTCTTCTCGCTGATGGTTCTTTGCCCAGTTCCGGGCCTGTTACTGAAGAGACGTGCCCCATCTTCACCAGGACAGATTCTCTTCACCAGGAATTCCTCCGATTTGACGTCCTTTCCTCACCAATGTTTCCCGTTATTTTAGGACTTCCCTGGCTACAGGCCCAAAACCCACAGATTGATTGGGTTAAGAGAAAGATCGCCTTCACGTCTAATTACTGCCTGAACCATTGTTTCCTACCTGGATCTGATACTTCTGCTGCTTGCCTGGCCGTCCAACCAGTACATGATCTCCCGAAAAATGTCCCTGCAGTTTATGAGGAATTCATGAATGTATTTGATAAAAAAAAGGCTGAAGCTCTACCTCCTCACAGGCCTTATGATTGCCCTGTAGAACTTCTGCCTGGAGCCGAGATTCCTTTCGGAAGGATATTCCCGTTATCTGAGAAGGAGCTGGAAACCCTCCAGATTTATATTAACGAAAATTTGGAAAAGGGTTTTATCCGCCCCTCCTCCTCACCAGCAGGGGCCGGGATATTCTTTGTCGAAAAAAAGGATGGCACACTAAGACCTTGTGTAGATTACCGGGAGCTTAATAAAATTACTATTAAAAACCGGTATCCTCTACCTCTTATCCCAGAACTGTTTCAACCTTTCCGGGCAGCTCGGATCTTTACCAAATTGGATCTCCGTGGAGCTTAAAACCTTGTTCGCTTTAGGAAAGGAGATGAGTGGAAGACGGCGTTCAGAACGCGGTTTGGCCATTTTGAATACCTGGTCATGCCTTTCGGGCTGTGTAACGCCCCTGCTACCTTCCAACATCTAGTTAATGACATTTTTCGGGAATTCCTGGATCTCTTTCTGATTGTCTACCTAGATGACATACTCATTTTTTCCTCCACTCTGGAACTCCACCGGACCCATTTTAAAAAGGTACTATTTACTTTAAGGAAACACGGACTTTATGTGAAACCGAAGAAATGCGAATTCAAGAAAGACTCCATTCAATTCCTGGGTCTCATTATCTCAACAAACGGCATTTCCATGGATCCACAGAAAGTGCAGTCAATTCTCGATTGGCCAGCCCCCTGTGATAAGAAAGGAGTTCAACGCTTTGTGGGGTTTGCTAACTTCTATCGGAGGTTCGTGAAGGGGTTCTCTATGATTATCTCCCCCATTACCCAATTGACCCGCCAACAGGTCCGTTTCCATTGGTCACAGGAAGCTCAAACGGCCTTTGACAAACTGAAGACGTTGTTCACCTCAGCACCTATTCTCCAGCATCCTGATCCAACCCTACCTTATGTGCTTGAAGTGGATGCTTCAGAAATAGCCACTGGAGCAATCTTATCTCAAAGACAAGGCCCGAAGACTCTTCTGCACCCTGTGGCTTTCTTTTCCCGGAAGATGACACCTCCGGAGAGAAACTATGACGTAGGGGATCGGGAACTCTTGGCCATCAAATGTGCCTTGGAAGAGTGGAGATACTTGCTTGAAGGGGCTACTGATCCCATTTTGATATTCACAGACCACAAAAACCTGGAATACCTAAGGACAGCAAGACGCCTGAGACCCCGTCAAGCTCGATGGGCCTTGTTCTTTTCCCGGTTTAACTTTCATCTTACTTACAGGCCAGGGTCCAAGAATGGGAAAGCAGACGCCTTGTCCAGAATGTTTACAGATACCCCAAACACAGCCGAACCTAACACCATCCTCTCGGCTCAAAATTTTTTGCTTATTCAAACGGATCTGCAATCAGCAATTAAGCAAGCCTCAGTCCAATGTCTCGAGCCTGGGACCTCTTCCTTGGAAAAACGCGGGGGATTCTTGTGGTTCCAAGAAAGGATTTTTGTTCCTTCACAAATCAGACTACAGGTCCTAAAGACTTTGCATGATCACAAGCTCGCCGGGCACTTCGGGGTCAGGAAGACATGTGAACTCATTCAGCGCCACTTTTGGTGGCCCAATTTAGTTCGGGACTGTAAATCCTATGTGGGTTCTTGTATTACGTGTCAGCGTAACAAGGGGGCTAAGACCAAGTCCTGGGGCCTGTTAAGGCCATTGCCCATCCCGGAACAGCCCTGGAAGCAACTGTCCATGGATTTTATAGTGGAATTACCACCTTCAGAAGGTTTCACTACTGTCCTGGTGGTGGTGGACCGTCTCTCGAAGATGGCGCACTTTTTGCCTATGATTGGCACACCTTCTGCCGTGGAAACAGCTAACATGTTTATTAAAGAAGTAGTCAGGCTACACGGTCTCCCGGACAGTATAGTATCGGACAGAGGCGTCCAGTTCACTTCCAAATTCTGGAAAGAGCTTTGCAAATCCTTGTCCATTAAGATATGCCTATCATCAGCCTACCACCCGCAGAGTAATGGTCAAACGGAAAGGACCAACCAGACCCTTGAACAATACCTACGTTGCTTTTGCACTTGCTCCCAGGATAACTGGGTCTCTTCCATGCGCGGAATTTGCGTATAATAACGCCCTGCATTCTGCAACCAAACAGACCCCGTTCTGGGTGAATTACGGGTTCCATCCTTCTTTTTTGCCCAATGCTTTCTCAGAAACATCGGTTCCTGCAGTGCAAGACCGGATAATGGCTATCAGGGATAACTACCGGGTGCTACAGGACTCCATATCCAAAGCCCAACAGGAGTACAAGAAATTTTATGAGCGCAAGAAAAAGGAAAATCCTATGTATAAGGTCGGGGATAAGGTGTGGCTCTCCTCAAACAACCTACGACTTTCTTGCCCTTCTAAAAAGTTGGGACCAAGGTTTATTGGGCCTTTTAGAATCAAAAGGATGATAAACCCTGTGGCTTTTGAACTGGCTTTACCTAATTCATACAAGATCCATCCTGTATTCCATGTTTCCCTGCTTAAGCCTGCAATTTCTAGCCCTTTCCCAGGGAGGGAAGAATTGCCTCCACCTCCAGTTTCAGTGGAGGGTGAACCTGAATATGAAGTGGAAACCATTCTGGATTGTCGAAGAAAGGGTGAGCTCATACAGTATCTTATTAAATGGAAAGGTTACCCCACCGAAGACAATTCCTGGGAACCCGCTAGTAACCTGCATGCCCCCAGGCTGGTACAGGAATTCCACAGGAGATTCCCGGAAAGATTGGCCCGGTTGGGCATCCGGAGGCTGCCCCTTGGGGGGGGGGGGCACTGTCAGAGAAACGGCCATGCTGCAACTGGCAACTCCGCCAGTACTTCCATTGGCCTCAATGGACTCAGGCCATAGACTCATTGTCAGTGAAATGGCTGTGCTGCAACTGGCAAATTTGCCAGTACTTCCCATGGCTGCAATGGACTCAGGCCATAGACTAATTCACTGGCCTATAAAAGGACTCTGCTCAGCCCATCTGATTGCTGGATTGTCTTCAGCTCTTCCTGTTTCCTGTGCATTGCTACTTCCTGGATTCCAGTTTGACCCGACTTGTTTCTGACCTGTCTGCTCTCTCTCCTGGCTTTGACCCACGGCTTCGTCTGACCCTTCGATCCTGCTCCAGTGTTTGACCCTCGGCTTGTGGGACCATCCTTGCTCTCTTGTCCTCTGCCTGACTTCTAGTGTACCGATCCCGGCTTGCTCAACGGACTTGTTTCTGCTCAATCCCCTTGTCTTGGCGACCTGTTTGGACAGATACCTGTGTATGACCCTCGGCCTGGCTTTTACCTGCACATTGCTTGATTCCCTGGAGGCCCTGCAAGTTGTTCCAGGATACCCTTGTGAACCTTTACCTGCACTCCACAAGCATCCAGTGCTCCTTGGGACGCGTCACCTCCTGTCCCACTTCCAGGGGTGATTCGCACCGAGCTGCAAGGGAAGCCCTCTCAGCATTTCGGCCTCTACCAAGAAGTGATCTGACACACCCCTGCATGTGCGGCCCAGGATGATGACACTACTCTGGTCGAATGAGCCCTTACCACCTCCGGAGGTTCCTTCCCAGCCGCTCTATATGCATTTTGAATGGTTTTGACTATCCATGCTGATATTATTCTGAATGAGGCATCCTTCCCCTTCATTTTTCCGGAAGGAATGATGAAAAGCCTCTCAGATTGTCTGAAGGCGGCTGTTGCCTGTAGATAGGCCTTTAGGATCCTGGGGATTTTTAGAACTGATGTAATAAACCTGTGGCCCCCCAATACCACGGATTGAAGCGGGGTGTTATCTGAGTATACTTTCCTACGTGTACTTTGTATTTGTGTCCTGCAACAATATTGCCTCTTTTGCTGCGTTAACTCTGCTACACACAGTGGCAAACTCCCTGGCCAATTTTTTGAACAACTGGTGTGATAGACCAGTGGCCCCCCAATACCACATATTGAAGTGGGGTGTTATCTGAGTATACTTTTACAAGTGTATTTGTGTCCTGCAACAATATTGCCTCTTTTGCTCCATTAACGCTGCCAAACTCCCTGGCCAATTTTTTGAACAAATGGTGTGATAGACCAGTGGCCCCCCAATACCACATATTGAAGCGGGGTGTTATTTAACAGTATTTTTTTACACGTGTATTTGTGTCCTGCAACAATATTGCCTCTTTTGCTGTGTTAACTCTGCTACACACAGTGCCAAACTCACTGGCCAATTTTTTGAACAACTGGTGTGATAGACCAGTGGCCCCCCAATACCACATATTGAAGTGGGGTGTTATTTAACAGTATACTTTTACAAATGTATTTGTGTCCTGCAACATTATTGCCTCTTTTGCTGTGTTAACTCTGATACACACAGTGCCAAACTCACTGGTCAATTTTTTGAACAACTGGTGTGATAAACCAGTGGCCCCCCCAATACCACATATTTAAGTGGGGTGTTATCTGAGTATACTTTTACAAGTGTATTTGTGTCCTGCAACAAAATTGCCTCTTTTGCTGCGTTAAGTCTGATACACACAGTGCCAAACTCACTGGCCAATTTTTTTGAACAACTGGTGTGATAAACCAGTGGCCCCCCAATACCACATATTGAAGTGGGGGGTTATCTGAGTATACTTTTACAAGTGTATTTGTGTCCTGCAACAATATTGCCTCTTTTGCTGCGTTAAGTCTGATACACGCAGTGCCAAACTCCCTGGCCAATTTTTTGAACAATTGGTGTGATAAACCAGTGCCCCCCCCCCCCCCCAATACCACATATTGAAGTGGGGTGTTATTTAACATTATACTTTTCTAAGAGTGTATTTTAGTCCTGCAAAAATGTGGCCTCTGTTGCTGTGTTAACTGTGCTACACACAGTGACAACAGTTACTGGCCAATTATTTGTAGAACTGGTGTGATAAAATTGTGGCCCCCCCCCCATATCACATATTGAAGTGGGGTGTTATTTAACAGTATACTTTTCTAAGATTGTATTTTAGTCCTGCAAAAATTTGGCTTCTTTTGCTGTGTTAACTGTGCTACACACAGTGACAATGGTTACTGGCCAATTATTTGTAGAACTGGTGTGATAAACCTGTGGCTCCCCAATACCACAGATTGAAGCGGGGTGTTATATACTTTTTTCCAGATATACTGCGATTCTATAGAGACTTTTGTCACAGGGTAATTTAAAAACATGAAAGGCAGAGGAAGAGGCAGACACTTACGCAGGGGTGATAGGGGTAGGGCAAGAGCAGTAGGCCGGAGCCAAAGTGTGAAGTTTCAGAAGGCGCATTCGATTACGTCAAAGGACGCACCAGACTTGGTTGAGTGGCTCATTCAGCTTTCCTCTTCTGCACCCTCCTCATCCTCTCTATCTGCACCCTCTTCACTCTCTGCTGTGTGCACCCCCAAAGACACCACCACAAACACCACCACCACATACCCTCCGCTTAAATCACTGGAATTATTTTCCGATCCATCACAAGACATTTGCGATACGCTGCCATTCTTGGCATTGGATCAGGAAGAGGAGGTAGCAACAGCCGCCACTCAGCAGTCTGACGACAGTACCCAGATTAGCCCAAGGAGGTTGGTCCCCGCTGTTGCTGCCTACTCCGAGATCTCGAATGTTAGTGGTGGGGAAGGTGACGTGGATGATGACGTGTCTAAGGACGTCACGTGGGTGGCCACAATAGAGGAAGAGGAGGGGAGTTCAGAGGGAGAGATAGACTGGCAGATAGGGAGGAGAGGCAGGCAGAACTTGCATTGCACAAGAGGTACAAAGCAGACTGCAAATGTATCAAGAGCGAGCCATCAACCATGTACAATCACATCTGGCATTCCCAGGATGCCGTCGCATGGCTCTGCAGTGTGGGGTTTTTCAACGTGTCCGTTGCTAACAACAGTGTTGCAATCTGCAGCCTTTGCAGTCAACGCATAAGTCGCGGTAAGCCCAACACTCACCTAGGGATGACCGCCTTAAGAAGGCACCTGAACTCCCATCACTGAGCCCAGTGGGAGCAACACTGTCAGACCCCACAAAGCCACACTCCAGGCTCTCACCGTCCAGCCTCTTCTCCTTCTCCTCTCTCCTCACAATTGTCCTCCAATCCACCTTCCATGATGCCGTCGTTACGTTATTCTGGAAAAAGGCAGGCTTCTGTGGCCCAAATGTTGGAGCGTAAAAAAACTGATGATGCCGGATAACCCTCTTGCCCAATGTTTGACTGCTGGCTTGTCGAACTGATAGCCCGCCAACTACTGCCATATCAACTGGTTGTAATGCTCTAGCGTTTGTTTAGAGAGTTGGATTTGCAGCTGCAGAATCTCCACTCAGTAGTCATGTAGAGATGTGTTGAATCACCATGTCCAACTCTCCAGACTCATCATTGTGGCCAGCCTGCTTCAGCATACAATATACAAACACTCAATAAGATGTTCCTGGAGTGATAGGTTGTATATGATAGTATAGAGGTGATGTGCTGAAAGGACAGGCGTGAGTTGTGATAGCAATGATGAGTACTCAATAGTAATGTTCAGGAGAGTAGTAGATGATGGTAGATAGGTTAGCAATCATGTGCAATAACAGGTGGTAAGGGACAGCAGATGGAGTGTACAAGAGAGGCTAACTTAGTACAAGGATATAGATGGTAGTAGACTCAAGAGCTAGCAATCTATGTAACAGTGCAGATGATAGAAATAGTAATGCATAGATAGTAACAGTCCTTAGTATGCAGAAGTAGATAGTGTAAGTTTGATAGGAAGGAATCCCCTGTGGGGTACTTATCACTAGTTAGATTAGTAAGCTGAAGGGTCCGGTAATGAGTGAATGATCGGGTAGCGAGATACGGGATCAATAGCGAGGTTCCGGTCTATCCAGGTATGGCAATAGCTGGAGGCTCCGGTAGCGTAAGACAAGGCTGTATACCATGCGGTTTGAACGAACAATTTGTGAGAGAGAAGCCGGCGATTGAAATTGCCGCTCAGAGCGGCGCTTAGTGATGACGTCATGCGGCTTAAAGGTATATGCGTTCCACCTAGCTGAAAAGGTGGGACGCAATATGAAGAAGGAAATGACCTATAAGGGTACCGAAGGTACCAGAATCTTACAGTACCCCCCCCTTAAGGCCGGCTCCGGAAGGCCTATAGCACTGGTCTCTCCGGGTATTTGGAGTGAAACCTTCGTATAAGCCTGGGTGCGTGAACGTCAGAAGTATCCAACCAGGTGTCGTCTTGGGGTCCATAGTTCTTCCATCTTATGAGATATTGGAGTTTTCCTCTGTGGATACGAGAATCCAAAATCTCCCTAATCTCAAATTCCTCTCCGCCTTCAACTTGTACTGGAGGTGGAGGCGAGATGGTAGGCCTTATTCCTTGGTTGGGAACATGTGGTTTCAGTAACGACACGTGAAAGATGGGATGTATTCTAAGATCTGCCGGTAAAGTGAGTTGCACTGCAGCTCTTCCAATGAGCTTTTTAATTGGAAAAGGTCCGAGAAATAGAGGTCCAAGCTTTTTACTGGGTATCTTTAACCTCAAATTTTTTGTAGATAGCCAAACGAGATCCCCAATAGCGTATTGAGGAGAAGGTTTTCTACGAAGGTCGTAATACCTTTTTTGTTGGCTATTAGCATGTGAGATGGTGGTGTTAAGTAAACCCAGAGAGTCTTTTATTTGGGTAAGATAATCTGAGGCTACTGGGTTACTTGATGGAAGGATGCGTGGTGGAAGAAGTGTTGGATGAAACCCATAGTTTAAGTAGAACGGACTCTGCTTAGTAGTACTGTGGGTTGCATTGTTATAAGCAAATTCTGCCAAAGGGAGGAGGTCCACCCAATCATCCTGTAGGTATGAGGTGTAGCAACGTAGGTATTGTTCAATGCACTGGTTGACTCTTTCAGTTTGTCCGTTGGTCTGAGGATGGTAAGGAGAAGTGAGTTTTCGCTCAATACGTAGTATATGACATAGAGCTTGCCAGAACTTGGAGATGAACTGTGAACCTCGGTCAAATAGAAGAGTCTTTGGAATTCCATGTAGCTTGAACACATGTTTCACTAGTAATTCCGCTGTTTGTTTAGATGAAGGTAGTCTGCGAATAGAAATGAAATGTGCCATCTTTGTCAGATGGTCCACTGACACTAGAATGGTATTAAATCCCCTGGAAGGTGGTAATTCTACTATAAAGTCCAAGGATACAACTTCCCATGGAACCTGGGGTATTGGTAGACTGCAAAGTAGACCAGATGGTTTTGTAGTGTCAATTTTGGACCTTGCACAGATGTCACATGAGGAAACAAACTTTTGTACAGACGTTTTCATATCAGGCCACCAAAACTGCCTGGTGAGCAAATTAAATGTCTTAGTCATACCCATATGTCCTGCCATAGGTACGTCATGTGATAATTCCAAGATCTTGGTACGCATACTAGGAGGTATGTAGAGTTTGTCGTTAAAGTAGAGGAAGCCTTCTGCATCAGCACTTAGTTGTGGTGGAGGTGAATCCAGTCCTCTACTGTGCAGAATCTCTTCCTTCAGGGAGCGAACAACACCAACAATACGATCATAGGGTATTATAGGAAATGAAGGGATTTTGGCGCAGTTATCTTCGGTTAATCGTGATAGCGCATCCGCTTTTTTGGTTTTGTCTGCAGGCGTGTAGGTCACTGGGAAGATGAATCTTAGGAATAATAGTGACCAACGTACCTGCCGGTGGGAAAGGTTCTTGTTAGTCTGAAGGTATTGGAGATTTTTATGATCTGTATATATGAGTATTGGCAATCGAGTACCTTCAAGTAGATGTCGCCAATTCTCTAGTGCCAGTATTATGGCAAGCAACTCTTTTTCACCCACTGGGTAATTCACCTCTGGGTTGCTTAATGATTTAGAGAAGAAAGCAACTGGGTGAAGTGGTGAAGTATTTGTTGGTCGTTGGGAGAGAACTGCTCCTACAGCCATATTTGACGCATCTACCTCTAGTATATATTGGAGGGATGGGTCTGGATGGCGTAGTATGGGAGCGGAAGTGAAGCTTGATTTTAACAAGCGGAAAGCTCCATTGGCTTCTTCAGACCATTTAAATGGTTTCTTTACACTTGTAAGTTGTGTGAGAGGTCTCACAATAGCAGAGAAGTTCTTGATGAACTTCCTATAGAAGTTTGAGAATCCAAGGAATCGTTGTAATGCTTTACGAGTTGTTGGTACAGGCCAATCCAGAATACACGATATCTTGCTCATATCCATTTTGATTCCGTTCTTAGATATGATGTATCCTAGGAATAGTACTTCTTCTTTATGAAATAGGCATTTTTTTAATTTTACGTATAAATGGTGTGCGAGTAATCTGGACAACACAAGTCTTACATGTTTTATATGTTCAGACAAAGATTGAGAATAAATGAGTATATCATCCAGATATACCACAACACAAACATCAAGTAAGTCTCTGAAGATGTCATTTATGAATTGCTGAAAAGCTGCGGGAGCATTACAAAACCCGAAAGGCATCACAAGATATTTGAATAATCCGTATCTGGTTCTGAATGCTGTTTTCCACTCATCCCCGTCACGGATTCGGATTAGGTTGTATGCCCCTTTTAGGTCCAATTTAGAGAACTAGGTAGCTCCGCGCACTTGTTCAATGAGTTCAGGAATGAGAGGTAAAGGATAGCGATCCTTTATCGTAATGGTATTTAATTGCCTATAGTCAATAATAGGCCTAAGACTTGAATCCTTATTGCGGACAAAGAAAAGTCCTGCAGCTGTGGAAGAAGTAGAGGGTCTGATGAACCCTTTCGCTAAATTCTCATCCAAGTATTCCTTGAGATGAGAAAGTTCATCCTGAGAAAGAGGATAAACATGACCAAAAGGTAATTTGCTATTAGGGAGTAGATCAATAGAACAATCATAGTCCCTATGGGGAGGCAACACTTGAGCGTTTTTCTCAAGGAAGACTTCTGACAGATCCTGGTAGCATGGTGGTGGTGTAATTTCATCTGACACCATAGACAGGATTTTTTTATATGATTGGAGGTTACACGTGATCTCGCAATAGTGAGAAGGGAAGGTTAGAGTCCGTGTCTTCCAATCAATGGTTGGTTGATGTATGTGTAACCAGGGAAGTCCCAAAATAATGGGGAAATGTAGTGAAGGTAATACATCAAAAGTGGTTGTCTCCGCATGAGACTCGTTATCAGTAACAAGGAGTGCTTGTGTCTGATTGGTGATTGGACCAGAAGATAACGGGATACCGTTAATGAAACTAACAGAGACAGGTTTAGGTTTTGAAATAATAGGTATTTTATTTAAGGTAACAAAACGAGTATCAATGTAGTTCCCACAAGATCCTGTGTCGATCATAGCCTTGGTGGTGATCCTAATTTGGTCCCACTGTAGTGTCAAATGAATAAAGAGATAGGGATTAGAAAAGGAAGTCGTTAAATCCCCCAGCAAGACATGTGAACACTCACCGTCTTTTTTGCGGACAAGGGGACAGACGCTTACCAAATGATCCGAGGAGGCGCAGTACATGCAGAGGTTTTCGGATCTTCTCCTGGCTCATTCAGTAGTCGATAAAGGTGGCCGTATCGTTCCTACCTCCATAGGAGTAGGGTCAGCGGGCGAAACCTGAGAAGGACTGGACAATGGCATTCCCATCTTCTCAGCCTTTCTTTCTCGCAGTCGCCTGTCAATATTGATGCTGAGCTGTATTAAGGCATCCAAAGCGCCAGGTAAATCCGCTCGGGCGAGCTCGTCTTTAACGGCTTCTGATAACCCGAGTCTGAACTGAGTTCGCAGAGATGCATCATTCCACCCAGAATCAAGGGTCCATCTTTTGAACTCTGCTATGAAGTCTTCAACAGGTCTCCTTCCTTGTTTTAAAGCCCTCAATTGGCTATCAGCAGTACTCTGCCTATTGGGGTCTTCATATAAGCTAGCGAGTTCCGCTATGAACAAAGGATAGGAGTTAAGAAGAGGGTCCTCTTTCTCAGAGAGAGAGTTTGCCCAAGCCCGTGGATCACCCGATAAATATGAAATAGTAGTACAGACTTTAATTTGGTCTGTAGTATAAGTATGAGGTTTTAAATTAAAAAGCAATTGACATGCGTTTTTAAATTCACTAAATTTTTTCCGATCACCTGTAAACACTAGAGGAGGGTTTATTTTAGGCTCACGAGGTTGAGCAGCAGTGAGTTGTGAAACACGGGCTATCTGCTGTCTTAAAGTCTGATTTTCATTTTTTACTTCAGCAAGAGCAAGGATTATTGCATCTACCTTTTGTGTTAATTGTATCACTTGAGTGGCTAATTCTGCTGAATCCATTTTTTAAAGGTTCGTTCAATCTGTAACGCTCTAGCGTTTGTTTAGAGAGTTGGATTTGCAGCTGCAGAATCTCCACTCAGTAGTCATGTAGAGATGTGTTGAATCACCATGTCCAACTCTCCAGACTCATCATTGTGGCCAGCCTGCTTCAGCATACAATATACAAACACTCAATAAGATGTTCCTGGAGTGATAGGTTGTATATGATAGTATAGAGGTGATGTGCTGAAAGGACAGGCGTGAGTTGTGATAGCAATGATGAGTACTCAATAGTAATGTTCAGGAGAGTAGTAGATGATGGTAGATAGGTTAGCAATCATGTGCAATAACAGGTGGTAGGGGACAGCAGATGGAGTGTACAAGAGAGGCTAACTTAGTGCAAGGATATAGATGGTAGTAGACTCAAGAGCTAGCAATCTATGTAACAGTGCAGATGATAGAAATAGTAATGCATAGATAGTAACAGTCCTTAGTATGCAGAAGTAGATAGTGTAAGTTTGATAGGAAGGAATCCCCTGTGGGGTACTTATCACTAGTTAGATTAGTAAGCTGAAGGGTCCGGTAATGAGTGAATGATCGGGTAGCGAGATGCGGGATCAATAGCGACGTTCCGGTCTATCCAGGTATGGCAATAGCTGGAGGCTCCGGCAGCATAAGACAAGGCAGTCTACCATGCGGTTTGAACAAACAATTTGTGAGAGAGAAGCCGGCGATTGAAATAGCCACTCAGAGCGGCGCTTAGTGATGACATCATGCGGCTTAAAGGTATATGCGTTCCACCTAGCTGAAAAGGTGGGACGCAATATGAAGAAGGAAATGACCTATAAGGGTACCAGAAATCTTACACTGGTGGACTCGGAGGCCTTTCGTAAATTTGTGGCCATTGGAACACCACAATGGAAGGTCCCAGCAGGAAATATTTCTCACATTCGGGCATTCCAGAGCTGTATGGCCATTTTCAGTGGTAAGTGAATATATCTCTGGCACACAGTGTTGGTGCCAAGATACATCTGACCACAGACACATGGTCTAGCAAACACGGGCAGGAAAGGTATATCACTTTTACTGCCCACTGGGCGAACCTTCTGATGGCCGTCAAGCATGTAACCCGTGACACCCGTGTAGATTTGGTTGTACCGCCATGGATTGCATGCAGGCCTGCCTCTTCTTCTCCTCCTCCTCCTCCTTCTCATTCCTCCCTCTCCTCCTTGGCTTACTCCTCCTTTTCCACTGCTACCATCTCTTCCGCTGCGCCACCCAAGATCCCCAGAACCTATTCCTCATGCCAGGTGAGACGTTGCCATGCTGTGCTGCGTCTATTGTGCCTGGAAGCCAAGAGCCACACTGGTCCTGCGCTCCTTTCAGCTTTGCATTCACAGGCAGATCAGTGGCTGACACCGTTCAATTTGACAGTTGGTAACGTGGTGTGTGACAACGGTGCCAATCTGCTGAGCACACTGACAACAGAGCAAAATAACACACATGCCATGCATGGCACATGTCCTGAACTTGGTGGTGCATCGATTTGTTGCCAAATACCCTGGGGTCCAGGACGTCTTGCGACAGGCCAGGAAAATCTTGGGCCATTTCAGAAGATCTTACACAGCCATGGCTCGCCTTGCTGACAATCAGCGGCGACACAGCCTGCCCGTCAGGTGTCTTATTTGTGATCAACGTTGCATATGCTTGATAGGCTGCTCCAGCAGAAATGTGCAGTTAACGACTACCTGTACGAACTCTGCGGCAGGACAGCAGGACAGGTTCTGGGGAGCTTAGTTTTTTTTTCACCTCACCAGTGGCTGCTCATGCGGGATGCATGTAGACTTCTGCGGCCATTCGATGAGATCACCAAACTGGTCAGTCAGGGCTAGGGCGCCATCAGTGACATCGTACCTTACGCCTTCTTTTGTTGTTGTGTCGTGTCATTGATCAAGCCATCGAGGAGCAGGAGCAGGAAGATGAGGAAGTTGCAATGTTGGATGAATTCCCAGTGGGTGCTACTCCATCTGAGACAAGTCAACAACAGGAGTCTGAAGAGGAGTCAGAGGAGGATGGTGCCGGGGGGATGAGGAGGAGCAAGAAGAGCATGCTTTAAACCTTTCTGGGATCCCTGGTGTTATCCGTGGATGGGGGGAGGAGAACGAGGACGACATTATCCTGGATGATGAGCTGGAAGCAGGCCACTACACCGCTTCCAGTTTAGTGCGAATGGGGGCCTTCATGCTCCAGTGTTTTAAGGGGGACCCCCGTATAAAAAGCATAAAGGCCAAGGATCAGTACTGGGTGGCAACGTACTTAGACCCCTGGTACAAACAAAAAATGGCGGAAATGTTACCACAATCACAAAGGGCCGTCAGAATGCAGCACTTCCAGGCCTTGCTGCGGGAAATGCTGCATTCTGCTTTTGCGTGCGCTGGCAGAGGAATTTCCAGTCACAGAGAGACAGTTGCGGGTAGCAATCCAACAGCGCCTGCAAGAAGAGGGCGGTTTGAAGTTGTCTTGGTCACTTCAGATATGAGATCCTTCTTTCAGCCGAACCATCGACAGCTGTACTCCGGATCCAGCATCAGGGAACGCCTAGACCAACAGATTTCTGACTACATCGGGTTAACGGCTGATGTGGACGCTCTGAGGAGTGATGAACCCCTGGACTACTGGGTGGGCAGGCTTGACCTCTGGCCAGAGCTTGCACAATTTGCAATGGAACTGTTGGCTTGCCCCTGTCCAGTGTCCTGTCCGAAAGGACGTTCAGCGCAGCAGGGGGGATCCTGACCGATAAGCGCACTCGCCTAGCTCATGACAGTGTAGACTACCTCACATTTATAAAATTGAATGAGGCATGGATCTCTGAGGAATTCAACACATGTGACCAGTAGACCATGTTTCATTGAAATTTCTCATGACAGGCCACAAATATCCGCCAGACCTCCATCCACCCACAACAATTCCTGGTCCTTGTCTCCGCTAAATACAGCGGCATAAAAGGCATTTCACGTCCATGGAATGCCAAATTTTTGGGGCCTTTCATGGCCGACAATTATTTTTTCTGTGAATGCCTAATGTACCTCCAGCCACAGAATACAACATTCTTAGCTGTCAGGTGAACCCATGTGGGCTAATTTTTTGGGCCTATACTGGCTGGCACCCTCTTCTGTATCCAGTGAATGCCTAATGTACCTTCAGCAACAGAATACAATACTCTTAGCTGTCAGGTAAACCCATGTGGGCTAATTTTTGGGGCCTATACTGGCCGACATTTACTTCTTTATCATGTGAATGCCTAATGTACCCCAGCCACTAAATACTACGTTCTTATCTGTGAGGTAAACCCATGTGGTCTAATTTTTGGGGCCTATACTGGCCGACACCTACTTCTGTATCCTGCGAATGCCTAATGTACCTCCAGCCACCAAATACTACGTTCTTTGCTGTCAGGTAAACCCATGTGGTCTAATTTTTGGGGCCTATACTGACCGACACCTACTTCTTTATCCTGTGATTGTCTAATGTACCTCCAGCCACCAAATACTACGTTCTTTGCTGTCAGGTAAACCCATGTGGTCTAATTTTTGGGGCCTATACTGGCCGACACTTGCTTCTGTATCCTGTGAATGCCTAATGTACCTTCAGCCACAGAATACAACATTCTTAGATGTCAGGTAAACCCATGTGGGCTAATATTTGGGGCCTATACTGGCCGGCACTTACTTCTGTATCCAGTGAATGCCTAATGTACCTTCAGCCACAGAATACAATATTCTTAGCTGTCAGGTAAACCAATGTGGGCTAATTTTTGGGGCCTTTCATGGCCAACACTTACTTATTTATCCTGTGAATGCCTAATGTACCTTCAGCCACAGAATACAACGTTCTTAGCTGTCAGGTAAACCCATGTGGGCTACTTTTTGGGGCCAATACTGGCCGACACTTACTTCTGTATCCTGTGAATGCCTAATGTACCTCCAGCCACCAAATACTACGTTCTTTGCTGTCAGTTAAATCCATGTGGTCTAATTTTTGGGGCCTATACTGGCCGACACTTACTTCTTTATCCTGTGAATGCCTAATGTACCTCCAGCCACTAAATACTACGTTCTTAGCTGTCAGGTAAACCCATGTGATCTAATTTTTGGGGCCTATACTGGCCGATACTTACTTCTGTATCCTGCGAATGCGTAATGTACCTCCAGCCACCAAATACTACGTTCTTTGCTGTCAGGTAAACCCATGTGGTCTAATTTTTGGGGCCTATACTGGCCGACACCTACTTCTTTATCCTGTGAATGCCTAATGTACCTCCAGCCACCAAATACTACATTCTTTGCTGTCAGGTAAACACATGTGGTCTAAATTTTGGGGCCTATACTGGCCGACACTTACTTCTGTATCCTGTGAATGCCGAATGTACATCCAGCCATCAAATACTACATTCTTAGCTGTCAGGTGCATGTGGGCTAATTTTTGGGGCCTTTCATGGCCGACGCTTACTTCTGTATCCTGTGAATGCCTAATGTACCTCCAGCCACCAGATACTACATTCTTAGCTGTCAGGTAAACCCATGTGGGCTAATTTTTAGGGCCAATACTGACTGACACTTCTGTATCCTGTGAATGCCTAATGTACCTTCAGCCACAAAATACAACATTCTTATCTGTCAGGTAAACCCATGTGGGCTAATTTTTGGGGCCAATACTGTCCGACACTTACTTCTTTATCCTGTGAATGCCTAATTTTTCAGACTGGAATTGAAAATCAATGGGTCTGTAAAGGTTCCGCCAAATTGTGGAATGGATGCGGACCCATTTTACAGATGTGTGAATGGACCCTATATGTATTTGACATCTATTTTTAGGCTGCTGTCAGTTCTTGCTGATTTATGAAAAAAAAAAAAAAAATTTGCTGTACAAAAAAAAAAAAAAATTTAGGGCAACTTTTCCAATTGCAATACTTCTGTTATGACATTGTCCATGTGCTGGGACTATTTGTGCACAGCTAGTAAGTCTTTTGTGGCCGCAAAGATGACCTAAAGCTTTTTAAAGTTCGCCTTTCATTAAAGTCAATGGGGCCCGCCGCAAACTCACGGTTCACAGACTTTTGAGAAGATTTGCGGCTGACGTTCGCGAACCGCCCCGGCCAATGTTCGTCCATCACTAGTTGTAAAGTCAGAAGGTTTTTCATCTTCAAGTGATTGTAAAGTCTCATTTTTTTTATTTTAAATAAGAAATATGTAATACTTACCTCCTCTTTGCAATTGGTTTTGCACAGGGCAGCACCCGGGTCCTTCATTGCTGTTCCTGGCCCCTCCCTCCTATTGAGTTCCCCCACAGCAAGCAGTCCCCCTGCCCCCTCTCTCTCCTGATTGACTAACTGACTTGGCTCCGTGGGAGCCAATGGCACTGTGTCTCAGCCAATCGGGAAAAAGAGTCCCGGACATCTGAGGGACTCGTGGACATCGCTGGAGAGAGATGGGGCTCAGGTAAGTATTAGGGGGTGCTGGGGAGGCTGATACACGCAGAAGGCACAGCATGCATGAATATAAAAAGCCTTCTGACTTTACAACTCCTTTAATGCATTGTATGCATTAAGAAAAAAAACCTTCTATGTGCAGCAGCTCCCCTCAACCCCCTTAATACTTTCCCCTCTCTATCCAGCAATGTCCACAAGTGCCTCAGCTGTTCGGGACACTCTCTTCTGATTGGCTGAGACACATCATTGGCTCCCTCTGCTGTTAATCAAACTCAGTTAGCCAATCAGGAGAGAGAGTGGGCTGGACCGAATGGATACACGGAGCTGCAGCTCGGCTCGGGTGCCCCCATAGCAAGCTGCATGCTGTGGGGGCACTCAACAGGAGGGAGGGGCAAGGAGCTCCAGCCAGGGACCTGACAGGAGGAGGATTTGGGCTGCCCTGTGCAAAACCACTGCACAGAGGAGGTAAGTATAATATGTTTGCTATTTTATTTAAAAAAAAAAAAAAAAAAACAATACTTTACAATCACTTTATTTTAACTGAAGATCCCAGCAACCACACAACAAAGTACCGTAGTTATTTTCAGGGAACCCACATACTCACTTTTAGCAATAACAGATAAAATTATTTTTATCTGTTATGGAAATGTCATTGACCATCTATCTGTCATTTGGCTTGCTCTCACTTATAAACTGGCAGCTGTAAGATTCCTGGCCTCTGCTGCACAACAAGGGGGATCTAACACCAGACTGATCATTTGCATCCTATCATAAACAACTGAGCGCCTGTAAAAAAAAAAAAAAATCTTATTTCTATGAAAGTAAAAATATCTTCATGGATACATGTGATTCACTACAGCATTATCATTGCTAAATATAAATCCCAAGAATGGAAGCTAAAAGGCAAAATCTGTTATAGCAATGACTGGAGGAATACATTCTTCGTTCTCTTATTTTGGAAAGGCATAAGGACAGCCCAGTTTATTCAAGGGGTGGAATAGGCCTGATTAACAAAATAAGAATGAAGAAATATTCTCAGAGCAGTGTTACTAGAGGGACCTTGTCATATCAAAGCAGTGTTAAGTGTTATTTGTATACAGAGAGAGGAGAGAAAGTGCTGGGTTTTATTTGGTGGCATGAGGAAATTTTAGCCCTAAGGTTTTGTGTCAGCTCTTATCATTTGCATACCAGCAGACTTTCATCTGTCAATAACATTAGCTAATGCATTAAAAGTATTTTTCCAAACAACAACTCCTCTTAAACATTAGCCATAGAATTTAGGCAGCAGCTGGATATTTGCTAATAATCTGGTCTTTGATAGCTCTTTCTACCCCCAGCACACATACTGTATATTCTTACTTACATCATATCTGAAAAGTGTACATGATTACATGAATGATGACACCCTTTGAACTGGTCCTATCACAGAATATTAAAGGACAAAAACTCTAATTTCATTGAGCATCAAAGGGAAGAATTCCAGCTTACAGTGATTCTTGATAATCCCCTGTAACATACAGCTAAAAAGATCATGGATGTTAATAGTTACTTACATGGGAGGCTAGAGGAGAGGATCAACTGGGTTTATTATACTGTCTCTGTTTGATTTGGGGAGCAAATCAAACTGCCACTGCCCACTGTTCAAGGGACTCTAAGCATTCTCCGAATGAATTATTTAGTTCCACAGAATGCTGGATGGGAAGGCTGAGTTAGGCTACACTTTTCCATTTTGTAGATGGAGCCTGGTCGCAAGGCTAGTGTTGTTCAGACTGTTGTTCTGTTATTAAAGTTTTACCAAGGATGGACTTATGAATTATGGGAGATGTAGTTCTGGGAGGAGCAAGGACCATAGACTGCTTATGTGGTTGGACTCTTCTCCCAGTGACTCCCTGGGAGAAGAGTCCAACCACATAAGCAGTGGAGTGTCTTTATAAAGGGTGGGCGGGACAGATTCTCGCTCTCTTGCCTCGAGGACAGCGCGCTGTGAGGAGAGAAATAGCTGCTGCGGAGTGCAGAAGAGTAGGCCGGAGGCCTTGCGAGGGACACCGGAGTCTGAGTGATCGGTGTGAGGAAAGATCTTGGTAGCGTGACCGAGTGGGAGATTGCCCTGAGAGGCCGTGGGTGTTGCTAAGGAGAGCGGGACACTGCTGGAGTGGACTGTGTAGCGGAGCTCGTCACATTGGGTGAGGGAAATCCAGTTAAAATATCTGCTGTGCTTCTAGACTGAGCCAGGGGGGACTGCAGAGCTGTTTAGCAGAAGGCCGTAGTAATTCTAACGGTCGCCACAGGACACTGTGGTTCCACAGAGTGCATGGCGGATCTGAAGGCCTTGCCCTCCCTCCCAGTGCTAGATTGACTACCAACTGTGGAGTACCAGAATCTATTTTCTCCCTTTCTGTTTGGATTACAATTACTGCTTATTACTGTGGGGATTACAGTTACACAATCACCTTTACTGTGGATTACAAATACTTTCTTTGGATTGGCTGAGGACATCCTTGCCGGCGAAGACTAGTGAGGCCTCACTCATCCAGGATACTTTTGCAATTTAGTGTAAAGGGGCCCCCCGATAGCCTACAGAGTGCACTCTGATAATTAGTTTGGTACAGTTATAATAGAACTGCTAAGAAGTTATTAAGGATAGAGTTATTCTTTAAGCACTGTTAAATATTGTTGTGGTCACTCTCGCATTACACTTAAGAAATAGTGTTTTGTCAGGATTAGCAAAAATGTAAATCCTTTAATATATATATAAATATATCCATATATACATGTTAGGATTTTTCTTTGATCCTAAGTGCTGAACCCTATTCAGTTATAGGTTGAGGATTCAGGATCTACTTTGCTATTAATGTCCCTGTTTTAATTGCTTTATTGATACTTTTTGTACATTCTTTTCTAAAACGTATGCTAAAGATTAGTACATCGAATTCTTTATTGCCAATTTGTGTTGTATTCAATCATTTACAATGATAGAACCTATAGTGTCAAGTGGGATGGACAATGTTCAGGGCAAACGAAGGGAGGAGGAGATACCTACACTTAGCCACTCCCCAGGGGGCAGGGCTACATTTGGGGGCTCGTCCGGGATCCTCAGTGCCACTTCAGCCTTGAATATCCTCCCCCAGGGACCAGTCATGGGAGAAGCAATGAATTTAGCTCTTGCCCGGTCCTGGGCATGGTTTCAAGGAGCCAGCTTGGACCGAAGTGTGGTCCTGGAAGTAACTGGAAACGAACATACAGAGACCGAAATTAGGCGGTGGGTGCGGACCTTAGCCCCAGAACAAGCAGTCTATATCCTGGATGCTCGGGCTGACTATGGCTTAGACATATTGAAAGCACTTGTTGAATGGAGAGAAGAGGTGCCTGCTGTGTTCCAGACGGAAGGAGTAATGCTGGATGAGAATGTTCCGGCCAAAGTGTTTTTTCCCTTGAAGAAGAAGGAGAGCCGAGAAGGGAAATCCCCCTCCCCGCCAGACAGCCCCCGTCCGGGGCTCAGCTCCATGAGTAGGAGAAGGAGACAGATCAGCCATACCCCCTGCCTCCGTCTTTGCTGACATGAGCCGTTTGGTGGACAGTCTGGTCCTAAATGGAAGAAGTGGGGCTGGGCAAAATTACCGCAAGCTGCGCTTCTTCTCCGGGCAGTCACCCACCCCTACAGGATGAGCCACTCCACTCAGGCTGTGGACAAATGGAGTGTAGCTGAGTCAGTGAAGAGACAGAGGCTGAGTGAGAGTTTGAGGGGCCATGTGGCTGAAGTGATCCGGAACCTGTGGATGGGGAATAAGAACTGCACAGCTGATGATTACTTGAAGGCTCTCTTTGAGGTTGGTATGCTCCAAATACAATTAATACATTTTTAAATTTTATAAATTGGTATCTACCAAATAAAAATCAAAAATTAAAAAAGACTCCCTCTGCAGCTGATAATGGTAAGTAGATAAACAAAACAGAGAGAGAAAAGCCGCACTAGTCACATGTGTGAGATAATTGAAAATTTAAGAGTAATAAATGATATGAAAAAATCCAACAAAATTCAGTAACTCATAAAGAAATGATGATGGCAGCCAGCACAAAAGGAAACCAAATCCACAATACAAATAGAAAAAACAGTGCAGCGCCTAATTGTAATCAAATGATTAATACATAATTAAATGTATAAAAAATGTATAAAAAACAAATAGAGGAAATGTAGATGGCAACAATCCCCCAGATATAAAAATCCTCATTTAGTTGCGTCTTTTTTTAAACTATTTTTAATGATTAAGCTTACATGTAGTTTGCCTCTGTTTTTCTTTTGATTATCTAGAGTAATTCTACTATTTTGTATTGATGGCATTTGTCAAGTTTTATTACTTGACTCACCATTTATTATTATATAAGATTTGATTATGTTTTATATATTTCCATATGCCTTATCAATTTTTGTGAGGGTCCCCTCTTTTTGATCAATTGTCTGCGGACCCTTTTACTTCTCTATTTATTATGCGTATTGAGGTTTTTTATTATTTCATTATGTAACTTGTATATGTACAGTGACTTGCGAAAGTATTCCGCCCCCTTGAGCTTTGCGACCTTTTGCCACATTTCAGGCTTCAAACATAAAGAAATAAAACTGTAATTTTTATACAACAAGTGGGACACAATCATGAAGTGGAACGAAATTTATTGGATATTTCAAACTTTTTTAACAAAAAAAAAAACTGAAAAATTGGGCGTGCAAAATTATTCAGCCCCCTTAAGTTAATACTTTGTAGCTCCACCTTTTGCTGCGATTACAGCTATAAGTCGCTTGGGGTATGTCTCTATCAGTTTTGCACATCGAGAGACTGAAATTTTTGCCCATTCCTCCTTGCAAAACAGCTCAAGCTCAGTGAGGTTGGATGGAGAGCGTTTGTGAACAGCAGTTTTCAGTTCTTTCCACAGATTCTCAATTGGATTCAGGTCTGGACTTTGACTTGGCCATTCTAACACCTGGATATGTTTATTTGTGAACCATTCCATTGTATATTTTGCTTTATGTTTTGGATCATTGTCTTGTTGGAAGACAAATCTCCATCCCAGTCTCAGGTCTTTTGCAGACTCCATCAGGTTTTCTTCCAGAATGGTCCTGTATTTGGCTCCATCCATCTTCCCATCAATTTTAACCATATTCCCTGTCCCTGCTGAAGAAAAGCAGGCCCAAACCATGATGCTGCCACCACCATGTTTGACAGTGGGGATAGTGTGTTCAGGGTGACGAGCTTTGTTGCTTTTACGCCAAACATAACATTTTGCATTGTTGCCAAAAAGTTTGATTTTGGTTTCATCTGACAGAGCACCTTCTTCCACATGTTTGGTGTGTCTCCCAGGTGGCTTGTGGCAAACTTTTTTTTTTTTTCAAGAAAATAAACTTTTATTGAGCTCATAGATGATTCAAAAGTGCAAACAGTAACAGAAGAAGGTACAAAGCATAACTGGTACACAAGTTATACAACCAACTCAGGAAGGGTCAAAATATCGAGCAATACATACAGGCAGGGCACAGGTACCAAAAAGTGCAATAGTAATAGAGCAAACACATTGCAAATATCGTGGCTCAATCACATCAAAACTGTTGAGGTAACCATAACACATACAGATAAGTAAACACAATGTGTAGGATCAGGAGCAATAAACTAACAAACAAAGAAACTAAGAGCGGGAAAGGGAAGGGGAGGATAGCACCACTGGAGAGAAAGATAAAACAGTACACATAACAAGCAATAGATATACCGTACTTATCCCATCAAGAGCCTGTCCATCACCAGCTAGGGAGGGGCCTGGGTCGGATCATCCAACCATGGTTGCCACAAGGAGGAAAACTTTTTATGTGCCCTACGATGCTGGTAGGTAACTTTTTCTCTAATCAACAAATTATTAACTTGTTGAATCCATTGCACAGTCGTTGGGACCCTGGAGGTGATCCAATATCTAGCAATCAGCTTGCGTGCCGCATAGAGCAGTCTGAGGACCGCCGTATGGGCATGAGGGGTTAACGTTTCATCCTCCAGCGCCCCAAGTAGACACACAACCAGATCTCTAGGCAATGTAAAATGGTAAACTCTGGATATAGAATCAATAACCTCACTCCAATATCTAAATAATTTGGGACACCTCCAAAGCATATGGACCAGCGTTCCCTGGTCCCTGTCACATTTGGGGCAGGTATCACTGTCCCTACGCCCCCATTGGAACAGCTGAACCGGGGTGCGGTATGCCCTATGAAACAAAAATAAGTGGGAAACCTTCTGCGATGCCGACACTGAGACCAATGGTATTGAGGAGAGACACAGGTCCCACGTCTCCCCATCAATAGGGCCCAAGTCCCTCTCCCACCCGGCTCGGGCCGGAAGAGAGGCCGGGTCCTGCATGGCAGCTAACAAAGTAAGGTAAACCCGAGAGATCATACCTCGTCTGTCAGTAGACCTGAAAACATCCGTCGTCAAGGTGTGTTCCGCTAGTCTAAGGGGGACCGCCCGTGACTGGATATCTATAGCATGTCGCAACTGAAGATATCTAAAAAAAAATGCCTAGGGATGTCAAACTCATGCTGCAGTTCCCGAAAAAGACTTCAGTACCCCGTCTCCGCGGTAAATCTGTACAAAGAATGCCAGGCCTCGTGACTCCCAGCACCCCACTGCCTCCAACCTAGACAACTCCCGATAGTTGGAGTTCCGCCACAGTAAAGTACCATGGAAGAACCCCTGTATTCGCAGCATTTTTCGCACACAGTGCCATAAAGTAAGGAGAAGTCTGATCGTCGGGAGCGAGGCCTGCAAGTGCGGGAAACCCGCTTCTAAATGCGTAAATGCAGTATACGGTGAATCAGGGGGAACCAGGAGAGCACGGATGGGGTCAGAAGGGTCAGGCAATTCTCAACCACCCAGGTGCTGAACCTGGGAGGCGAGAAAGTACACCCTATGGTTAGGAACTGCCAAGCCCCCACAGTCTTTACTCATCTGAAGTGTAGTCAGTCTAATACGGGCCACCCCTTTCTTCCAGATTAGGTCACGAAATAAGGATTCCACACGAAGAAACCAGCGTCTCGGAATTCAGTGAGGGGCATTGTGTAGTACATAGAGGAGCTGAGGAGCCCAAATCATTTTAACCAGATTGACCCTTCCCGCCACTGACAGAGGGAGTTTACACCAAGCTGTACATTTGAGTCAAAATTTATGAAGCAGGGGCACTAGGTTAAGTTCTAAGTAGCGGCTGACATCTGGGGTCACCTGGACACCCAGGTATCTAAACTGATCAACCACACGTACATCCCTAGCCCTCTCCAGCAGGGGGGCCGTGATAGGTTCCAGGGGCAAAAGAACCGACTTATCCCAGTTTATAGAGAACCCGGAGAAGGAACCGAAAAAGTCAAATTCATGACCTCGCTCAGCGACCTCCCCGTGTCCCCCAAATAAATTAAGGTATCGTCGGCGTACATCCACATGAGGGCCCCGTCGGAAGCCAACAATCTCCGGATGAGCCGGATACGCGCCGCAAGCGGCTCCAACGCCATGGCAAACAACAGAGGCGAAAGCGGACACCCCTGCTGAGTGCCCCGGAACAAACAGAAGGGTTCCGACAGGTCCCCATTAACCCTAAGTCTGGCTCTGGGATTGGCATACAACAACTTCACCCAATTAATGAAGGTGTCCCCCACTCCAAAACGCCTCAATACCACTCAGAGGTAAGGCCATTCGACACTGTCGAAGGCCTTAGCTTCATCTAGTGAAAAGATCGCTCTATTACCAGGATTATCCACAGGGAGCTGGAGGTTAAGAAACAGGCATCGCAGGTTCAAAGCCGTAGCTCTCGTGGGGATAAAGCCCGATTGGTCTCTATGGATAATGCTCTGTACAACCGCAGACAGTCTAGTGGCCAACATTTTGGCTAGGAGTTTAACGTCCGATGTCAATAGGGAGATGGGTCTATAAGAGTCAGCTAGCATTTGATCCTTACCAGGTTTGGGGATCAAGACCACAATAGCCTCGCACATAGAATCAGGCAGGGACCCTTTCTGGAGAGCGTCATTGAACACCCTCAAGAGCACGGGGACCGGCTGCTCAGAATACCTCCCATACACCTCAGATGGCAAGCCATCCACGCCGGGGGACTTGCCCCGCGGAGCGGCCTTCAGTGCCATGAGGAGCTCATCTGCAGTTAGAGGAGCATCCAGGCCCTCCGCCTCCCGGGCAGAGGGCACCGGCAATTCGCATGCATCCAAGAAGTCCTCCACCACTTGCGGGGGGGCCGACACCTTAGACGTGTACAATTCCCGAGTAGAACTCTCGCAGAGCTCTAGAGTAGTGTTGAGCGAACACGGACTGTATTATTCGTGTTCGTACCGAATAATTGGATTTTTGTTACCCGAACACGAACACGGACACTTTACTGTATATTCGGGTAAAAATCCGTGTTCGGTCGTTTTATTTCCGGGTTTTGCATGCTTTGGCGCTCTTTTCATGGCGGGCTTTCAACAGCCAATCAACAATCGTTTAACTGGTGTGCCTTAAGCCATCCCAGCCATGCCTGCAAATGTCTCAGTAGCTGTGATTGGCCGTCTGAAGCATGTGACCAAGTCTTTATAAGTTCGAGGCAGCCGCAGCAGCGTCATTATGCTGCTTAGATCAGGGACAGAGCACACATCAACGTGCTGGCTGCTGACTAGGGAAAGATAGGCAGGAAAAAACCATTTGTGTCCGGATAGAATTGAGGGACAGGTCGGAGTGTTTAGGCAGGGCGAGTTGTAGGCATTTTAGGGATAGAGTCTGCTGAATTATAGGGTCAGTGTGTTCTACAAACTACAATCGATATTGCTGTGTGGGGTGGGGTCTGCACTTAGTTCTCCTGATCTACGATCTCTTCTCAATCCTGTTAGGGACAGAGTCTGCTGAATTTTAGGGAAAGTGTGTTCTACAAACTACAATCGATATTGCTGTGTGGTGTGGGATAGGAGATAGGCAGGTGTCAGTGATCCACATCCATTTTTCTGTGTGTGGGCTGCAGTGAACACAATCTTTTTGGGGTGCAGTGAACACAATCCTTTTGGAGTACAGTGAACAAAATCTTTGTGGGGTGCAGTGAACAAAACCTTTGTGGGGGTACAGTGAACACAATCTTTGTGGGGTGCAGTGAAGACAATCCTTGTGGGGTGCAGTGAAGACAATCCTTGTGGGGTGCAGTGAACAAAATCTTTGGGGGTACAGTGAACACAATCTTTGTGGGGTGCAGAGAAGACAATCCTTGTGGGGTGCAGTGAACAAAATCTTTGGGGGGGGTACAGTGAACACAATCTTTGTGGGGTGCAGTGAACAAAACCTTTGTGGGGTGCAGTGAACACAATCTTTGTGGGGTGCAGTGAAGACAATCCTTGTGGGGTGCAGTGAAGACAATCCTTGTGGGGTGCAGTGAACAAAATCTTTGGGGGTACAGTGAACACAATCTTTGTGGGGTGCAGTGAACAAAACCTTTGTGGGGTACAGTGAACACAATCTTTGTGGGGTGCAGTGAACAAAACCTTTGTGGGGTACAGTGAACACAATCTTTGTGGGGTGCAGTGAAGACAATCCTTTTGGAGTGCAGTGAACACAATCTTTGTGGGGTACAGTGAACACAATCTTTGTGGGGTGCAGTGAACAAAACCTTTGTGGGGTACAGTGAACACAATCTTTGTGGGGTGCAGTGAACACAATCTTTGTGGGGTGCAGTGAACAAAACCTTTGTGGGGTGCAGTAAACACAACCTTTGTGGGGTACAGTGAACACAATCTTTGTGGGGTGCAGTGAACAAAACCTTTGTGGGGTACAGTGAACACAATCTTTGTGGGGTATAGTGAACACAATCTTTGTGGGGTGCAGTGAACAAAACCTTTGTGGGGTACAGTGAACACAATCTTTGTGGGGTGCAGTGAACAAAACCTTTGTGGGGTACAGTGAACACAATCTTTGTGGGGTGCAGTGAAGACAATCCTTTTGGAGTGCAGTGAACAAAATCTTTGTGGGGTACAGTGAACACAATCTTTGTGGGGTGCAGTGAACAAAATCTTTGTGGGGTACAGTGAACACAATCTTTGTGGGGTGCAGTGAAGACAATCCTTGTGGGGTGCAGTGAAGACAATCCTTGTGGGTGCAGTGAACAAAATCTTTGGGGGGTACAGTGAACACAATCTTTGTGGGGTGCAGTGAACAAAACCTTTGTGGGGTACAGTGAACACAATCTTTGTGGGGTGCAGTGAACAAAACCTTTGTGGGGTACAGTGAACACAATCTTTGTGGGGTGCAGTGAAGACAATCCTTTTGGAGTGCAGTGAACGAAATCTTTGTGGGGTACAGTGAACACAATCTTTGTGGGGTGCAGTAAACAAAACCTTTGTGGGGTACAGTGAACACAATCTTTGTGGGGTGCAGTGAACACAATCTTTGTGGGGTGCAGTGAACAAAACCTTTGTGGGGTGCAGTGAACACAACCTTTGTGGGGTACAGTGAACACAATCTTTGTGGGGTGCAGTGAACAAAACCTTTGTGGGGTACAGTGAACACAATCTTTGTGGGGTACAGTGAACACAATCTTTGTGGGGTGCAGTGAACAAAACCTTTGTGGGGTGCAGTGAACACAACCTTTGTGGGGTACAGTGAACACAACCTTTGTGGGGTACAGTGAACACAATCTTTGTGGGGTGCAGTGAACAAAACCTTTGTGGGGTACAGTGAACACAATCTTTGTGGAGTGCAGTGAACAAAATCTTTGTGGGGTACAGTGAACACAATCTTTGTGGGGTGCAGTGAACAAAATCTTTGTGGGGTACAGTGAACACAATCTTTGTGGAGTGCAGTGAACAAAATCTTTGTGGGGTACAGTGAACACAATCTTTGTGGGGTGCAGTGAACAAAATCTTTGTGGGGTACAGTGAACACAATCTTTGTGGGGTGCAGTGAAGACAATCCTTGCGGGGTGCAGTGAAGACAATCCTTGTGGGGTGCAGTGAAGACAATCCTTGTGGGGTGCAGTGAACAAAATCTTTGGGGGGTACAGTGAACACAATCTTTGTGGGGTGCAGTGAACACAATCTTTGTGGGGTGCAGTGAAGACAATCCTTTTGGAGTGCAGTGAACACAATCTTTGTGGGGTACAGTGAACACAATCTTTGTGGGGTGCAGTGAAGACAATCCTTGTGGGGTGCAGTGAAGACAATCCTTGTGGGGTGCAGTGAACAAAATCTTTGGGGGGTACAGTGAACACAATCTTTGTGGGGTGCAGTGAACAAAACCTTTGTGGGGTACAGTGAACACAATCTTTGTGGGGTGCAGTGAAGACAATCCTTTTGGAGTGCAGTGAACACAATCTTTGTGGGGTACAGTGAACACAATCTTTGTGGGGTGCAGTGAACAAAACCTTTGTGGGGTGCAGTGAACAAAACCTTTGTGGGGTACAGTGAACACAATCTTTGTGGGGTACAGTGAACACAATCTTTGTGGGGTGCAGTGAACAAAACCTTTGTGGGGTACAGTGAACACAATCTTTGTGGGGTGCAGTGAAGACAATCCTTTTGGAGTGCAGTGAACAAAATCTTTGTGGGGTACAGTGAACACAATCTTTGTGGGGTGCAGTGAACAAAATCTTTGTGGGGTGCAGTGAAGACAATCCTTGCGGGGTGCAGTGAAGACAATCCTTGTGGGGTGCAGTGAACAAAATCTTTGGGGGGTACAGTGAACACAATCTTTGTGGGGTGCAGTGAAGACAATCATTCCTTTTGGAGTGCAGTGAACACAATCTTTGTGGGGTACAGTGAACACAATCTTTGTGGGGTGCAGTGAAGACAATCCTTGTGGGGTGCAGTGAAGACAATCCTTGTGGGGTGCAGTGAACAAAATCTTTGGGGGGTACAGTGAACACAATCTTTGTGGGGTGCAGTGAACAAAACCTTTGTGGGGTACAGTGAACACAATCTTTGTGGGGTGCAGTGAAGACAATCCTTTTGGAGTGCAGTGAACACAATCTTTGTGGGGTACAGTGAACACAATCTTTGTGGGGTGCAGTGAACAAAACCTTTGTGGGGTGCAGTGAACAAAACCTTTGTGGGGTACAGTGAACACAATCTTTGTGGGGTGCAGTGAACACAATCTTTGTGGGGTGCAGTGAACACAACCTTTGTGGGGTACAGTGAACACAATCTTTGTGGGGTGCAGTGAACAAAACCTTTGTGGGGTACAGTGAACACAATCTTTGTGGGGTACAGTGAACACAATCTTTGTGGGGTGCAGTGAACAAAACCTTTGTGGGGTACAGTGAACACAATCTTTGTGGGGTGCAGTGAACAAAACCTTTGTGGGGTACAGTGAACACAATCTTTGTGGGGTGCAGAGAAGACAATCCTTTTGGGGTGCAGTGAACACAATCTTTGTGGGGTACAGTGAACACAATCTTTGTGGGGTGCAGTGAACACAATCTTTGTGGGGTGCAGTGAACAAAACCTTTGTGGGGTGCAGTGAACACAATATTTGTGGGGTGCAGTGAAGACAATCCTTGTGGGGTGCAGTGAAGACAATCCTTGTGGGGTGCAGTGAAGACAAACAATCCTTGTGGGGTGCAGTGAACAAAATCTTTGGGGGGTACAGTGAACACAATCTTTGTGGGGTGCAGTGAACAAAACCTTTGTGGGGTGCAGTGAACAAAACCTTTGTGGGGTACAGTGAACACAATCTTTGTGGGGTGCAGTGAAGACAATCCTTTTGGAGTGCAGTGAACACAATCTTTGTGGGGTACAGTGAACAAAACCTTTGTGGGGTACAGTGAACACAATCTTTGTGGGGTGCAGAGAAGACAATCCTTTTGGGGTGCAGTGAACACAATCTTTGTGGGGTACAGTGAACACAATCTTTGTGGGGTGCAGTGAACAAAACCTTTGTGGGGTACAGTGAACACAATCTTTGTGGGGTGCAGTGAACAAAACCTTTGTGGGGTACAGTGAACACAATCTTTGTGGGGTACAGTGAACACAATCTTTGTGGGGTACAGTGAACACAATCTCATACTTCTGAAGCTTTGAGGGTGCTGCCTGTTCTATACTCCTCCTCCTCCTCCTCATCCATCCTTTTAGGTGTACAAACAATAGTAATTGGGGCCTAGTGTGCTTCTGTACGTGTGAAAAACATACACTTTTTTTGATCATATTTCCTATTCCGTTATTCAATAAAAACCTTTGGGGCTCAATTAAATTGCGGAATAGTCTGTGTCGGTACGTGTGAGATCCACCTTTCCAAGTTTTTGGGGTTCATCTCATACTTCTGAAGCTTTGAGGGTGCTGCCTGTAGTGTTGAGCGAACACGGACTGTATTATTCGTGTTCGTACCGAATAATTGGATTTTTTTTACCCGAACACGGACACGGACACTTTACTGTATGTTCGGGTAAAAATCCGTGTTCGGTCGTTTTATTTCCGGGTTTTGCATGCTTTGGCGCTCTTTTCATGGCGGGCTTTCAACAGCCAATCAACAATCGTTTAACTGGTGTGCCTTAAGCCATCCCAGCCATGCCTGCAAATGTCTTAGTAGCTGTGATTGGCCGTCTGAAGCATGTGACCAAGTCTTTATAAGTTCGAGGCAGCCGCCGCAGCAGCGTCATTCTGCTGCTTAGCTAAGGGACAGAGCACACATCAATGTGCTGGCTGCTGATTAGGGACAGATAGGCAGGAAAAAAACCATTTGTGTCCGGATAGAATTGAGGGACAGGTCGGAGTGTTTAGGCAGGGCGAGTTGTAGGCATTTTAGGGATAGAGTCTGCTGAATTATAGGGTCAGTGTCTTCTACAAACTACAATCGATATTGCTGTGTGGGGGGTGGGGTGAATCTGCACTCAATCCTGATCTACGATCTCTTCTCAATCCTGTTAGGGACAGAGTCTGCTGAATTTTAGGGAAACTGTGTTCTACAAACTACAATCGATATTGCTGTGTGGTGTGGGATTGGAGATAGGCAGGTGTCAGTGATCCACATCCATTTTTCTGTGTGTGAGCTGCAGTGAACACAATCTTTTTGGGCTGCAGTGAACACAATCTTTTTGGGCTGCAGTGAACACAATCTTTTTGGGCTGCAGTGAACACAATCTTTTTGGGCTGCAGTGAACACAATCTTTTTGGGGTGCAGTGAACAAAATCTTTTTGGGGTGCAGTGAACACAATCCTTTTTGGTGTGCAGTGAACACAATCTTTGTGGGGTGCAGTGAACAAAATCCTTTGTGGGGTGCAGTGAACACAATCTTTTTGGGGTGCAGTGAACAAAATCCTTTTTGGGGTGCAGTGAACAACATCCTTTTTGGGGTGCAGTGAACACAATCTTTTTGGGGTGCAGTGAACAAAATCCTTTGTGGGGTGCAGTGAACACAATCTTTTTGGGGTGCAGTGAACACAATCTTTTTGGGGTGGAGTGAACAACATCCTTTTTGGGGTGCAGTGAACAAAATCCTTTTTGGGGTGCAGTGAACAAAATCATTTTTGGGGTGCAGTGAACACAATCTTTTTGGGGTGCAGTGAACACAATCTTTGTGGGGTGCAGTGAACACAATCTTTTTGGGGTGGAGTGAACAACATCCTTTTTGGGGTGCAGTGAACAACATCCTTTTTGGGGTGCAGTGAACACAATCTTTTTTGGGGTGCAGTGAACACAATCTTTGTGGGGTACAGTGAACAGAATCTTTGTGGGGTGCAGTGAACACAATCTTTGGGGGGTACAGTGAACACAATCTTTTTGGGGTGCAGTGAACACAATCTTTGTGGGGTGCAGTGAACACAATCTTTTTGGGGTGGAGTGAACAAAATCATTTTTGGGGTGCAGTGAACAACATCCTTTTTGGGGTGCAGTGATCAAAATCCTTTTTGGGGTGCAGTGAACACAATCTTTTTGGGGTGCAGTGAACAAAATCCTTTGTGGGGTGCAGTGAACAGAATCTTTGTGGGGTGCAGTGAACACAATCTTTGGGGGGGTACAGTGAACACAATCTTTTTGGGGTGCAGTGAACACAATCTTTGTGGGGTACAGTGAACAGAATCTTTGTGGGGTGCAGTGAACACAATCTTTGGGGGGTACAGTGAACACAATCTTTTTGGGGTGCAGTGAACACAATCTTTGGGGGGTACAGTGAACACAATCTTTTTGGGGTGCAGTGAACACAATCTTTGTGGGGTGCAGTGAACACAATCTTTGGGGGGGTACAGTGAACACAATCTTTTTGGGGTGCAGTGAACAACATCCTTTTAGGGTGCAGTGAACACAATCTTTGTGGGGTGCAGTGAACAACATCCTTTTAGGGTGCAGTGAACACAATCTTTGTGGGGTACAGTGAACAGAATCTTTGTGGGGTGCAGTGAACACAATCTTTGGGGGGTACAGTGAACACAATCTTTGTGAGGTGCAGTGAACACAATCTTTGTGGGGTGCAGTGAACACAATCATTGTGGGGTGCAGTGAACTCAATCTTTGTGGGGTACAGTGAACACAATCTCATACTTCTGAAGATTTGAGGGTGCTGCCTGTTCCATACTCCCCCTACTCCTCATCTAGCCTTTTAGGGGTACAAACAATAGTAATTGGGGCCTAGTGTGGTTGTGTACGTGTGATATACATACACTTTTTTTGGATCATATTTTCTATTCCGCTATTTAATCAAAAACCTTTGGGGATCAGTTAAATTGGGGGATAGTCTGTGTTGGTACGTGTGAGAGAGATCCACCTTTCCAAGTTGTTGGGGTTCATCTCATACTTCTGAAGGTTTGAGGGTGCTGCCTGTTCCATACTCCCCCTACTCCTAGCCTTTTAGGGGTACAAACAATAGTAATTGGGGCCTAGTGTGGTTGTGTACGTGTGATATACATACACTTTTTTTGGATCATATTTTCTATTCCGCTATTTAATCAAAAACCTTTGGGGATCAGTTAAATTGGGGGATAGTCTGTGTTGGTACGTGTGAGAGAGATCCACCTTTCCAAGTTGTTGGGGTTCATCTCATACTTCTGAAGGTTTGAGGGTGCTGCCTGTTCCATACCCCCCCTACTCCTCATCTAGCCTTTTAGGGGTACAAACAATAGTAATTGGGGCCTAGTGTGGTTGTGTACGTGTGATATACATACACTTTTTTTGGATCATATTTTCTATTCCGCTATTTAATCAAAAACCTTTGGGGATCAGTTAAATTGGGGGATAGTCTGTGTTGGTACGTGTGAGAGAGATCCACCTTTCCAAGTTGTTGGGGTTCATCTCATACTTCTGAAGGTTTGAGGGTGCTGCCTGTTCCATACTCCCCCTACTCCTCATCTAGCCTTTTAGGGGTACAAACAATAGTAATTGGGGCCCAGTGTGGTTGTGTACGTGTGATATACATACACTTTTTTTGGATCATATTTTCTATTCCGCTATTTAATCAAAAACCTTTGGGGATCAGTTAAATTGGGGGATAGTCTGTGTTGGTACGTGTGAGAGAGATCCACCTTTCCAAGTTGTTGGGGTTCATCTCATACTTCTGAAGGTTTGAGGGTGCTGCCTGTTCCATACTCCCCCTACTCCTCATCTAGCCTTTTAGGGGTACAAACAATAGTAATTGGGGCCCAGTGTGGTTGTGTACGTGTGATATACATACACTTTTTTTGGATCATATTTTCTATTCCGCTATTTAATCAAAAACCTTTGGGGATCAGTTAAATTGGGGGATAGTCTGTGTTGGTACGTGTGAGAGAGATCCACCTTTCCAAGTTGTTGGGGTTCATCTCATACTTCTGAAGGTTTGAGGGTGCTGCCTGTTCCATACTCCCCCTACTCCTAGCCTTTTAGGGGTACAAACAATAGTAATTGGGGCCCAGTGTGGTTGTGTACGTGTGATATACATACACTTTTTTTGGATCATATTTTCTATTCCGCTATTTAATCAAAAACCTTTGGGGATCAGTTAAATTGGGGGATAGTCTGTGTTGGTACGTGTGAGAGAGATCCACCTTTCCAAGTTGTTGGGGTTCATCTCATACTTCTGAAGGTTTGAGGGTGCTGCCTGTTCCATACTCCCCCTACTCCTAGCCTTTTAGGGGTACAAACAATAGTAATTGGGGCCTAGTGTGGTTGTGTACGTGTGATATACATACACTTTTTTTGGATCATATTTTCTATTCCGCTATTTAATCAAAAACCTTTGGGGATCAGTTAAATTGGGGGATAGTCTGTGTTGGTACGTGTGAGAGAGATCCACCTTTCCAAGTTGTTGGGGTTCATCTCATACTTCTGAAGGTTTGAGGGTGCTGCCTGTTCCATACCCCCCCTACTCCTCATCTAGCCTTTTAGGGGTACAAACAATAGTAATTGGGGCCTAGTGTGGTTGTGTACGTGTGATATACATACACTTTTTTTGGATCATATTTTCTATTCCGCTATTTAATCAAAAACCTTTGGGGATCAGTTAAATTGGGGGATAGTCTGTGTTGGTACGTGTGAGAGAGATCCACCTTTCCAAGTTGTTGGGGTTCATCTCATACTTCTGAAGGTTTGAGGGTGCTGCCTGTTCCATACCCCCCCTACTCCTCATCTAGCCTTTTAGGGGTACAAACAATAGTAATTGGGGCCTAGTGTGGTTGTGTACGTGTGATATACATACACTTTTTTTGGATCATATTTTCTATTCCGCTATTTAATCAAAAACCTTTGGGGATCAGTTAAATTGGGGGATAGTCTGTGTTGGTACGTGTGAGAGAGATCCACCTTTCCAAGTTGTTGGGGTTCATCTCATACTTCTGAAGGTTTGAGGGTGCTGCCTGTTCCATACCCCCCCTACTCCTCATCTAGCCTTTTAGGGGTACAAACAATAGTAATTGGGGCCTAGTGTGGTTGTGTACGTGTGATATACATACACTTTTTTTGGATCATATTTTCTATTCCGCTATTTAATCAAAAACCTTTGGGGATCAGTTAAATTGGGGGATAGTCTGTGTTGGTACGTGTGAGAGAGATCCACCTTTCCAAGTTGTTGGGGTTCATCTCATACTTCTGAAGGTTTGAGGGTGCTGCCTGTTCCATACTCCCCCTACTCCTCATCTAGCCTTTTAGGGGTACAAACAATAGTAATTGGGGCCCAGTGTGGTTGTGTACGTGTGATATACATACACTTTTTTTGGATCATATTTTCTATTCCGCTATTTAATCAAAAACCTTTGGGGATCAGTTAAATTGGGGGATAGTCTGTGTTGGTACGTGTGAGAGAGATCCACCTTTCCAAGTTGTTGGGGTTCATCTCATACTTCTGAAGGTTTGAGGGTGCTGCCTGTTCCATACCCCCCCTACTCCTCATCTAGCCTTTTAGGGGTACAAACAATAGTAATTGGGGCCTAGTGTGGTTGTGTACGTGTGATATACATACACTTTTTTTGGATCATATTTTCTATTCCGCTATTTAATCAAAAACCTTTGGGGATCAGTTAAATTGGGGGATAGTCTGTGTTGGTACGTGTGAGAGAGATCCACCTTTCCAAGTTGTTGGGGTTCATCTCATACTTCTGAAGGTTTGAGGGTGCTGCCTGTTCCATACCCCCCCTACTCCTCATCTAGCCTTTTAGGGGTACAAACAATAGTAATTGGGGCCTAGTGTGGTTGTGTACGTGTGATATACATACACTTTTTTTGGATCATATTTTCTATTCCGCTATTTAATCAAAAACCTTTGGGGATCAGTTAAATTGGGGGATAGTCTGTGTTGGTACGTGTGAGAGAGATCCACCTTTCCAAGTTGTTGGGGTTCATCTCATACTTCTGAAGGTTTGAGGGTGCTGCCTGTTCCATACTCCCCCTACTCCTCATCTAGCCTTTTAGGGGTACAAACAATAGTAATTGGGGCCCAGTGTGGTTGTGTACGTGTGATATACATACACTTTTTTTGGATCATATTTTCTATTCCGCTATTTAATCAAAAACCTTTGGGGATCAGTTAAATTGGGGGATAGTCTGTGTTGGTACGTGTGAGAGAGATCCACCTTTCCAAGTTGTTGGGGTTCATCTCATACTTCTGAAGGTTTGAGGGTGCTGCCTGTTCCATACCCCCCCTACTCCTCATCTAGCCTTTTAGGGGTACAAACAATAGTAATTGGGGCCTAGTGTGGTTGTGTACGTGTGATATACATACACTTTTTTTGGATCATATTTTCTATTCCGCTATTTAATCAAAAACCTTTGGGGATCAGTTAAATTGGGGGATAGTCTGTGTTGGTACGTGTGAGAGAGATCCACCTTTCCAAGTTGTTGGGGTTCATCTCATACTTCTGAAGGTTTGAGGGTGCTGCCTGTTCCATACCCCCCCTACTCCTCATCTAGCCTTTTAGGGGTACAAACAATAGTAATTGGGGCCTAGTGTGGTTGTGTACGTGTGATATACATACACTTTTTTTGGATCATATTTTCTATTCCGCTATTTAATCAAAAACCTTTGGGGATCAGTTAAATTGGGGGATAGTCTGTGTTGGTACGTGTGAGAGAGATCCACCTTTCCAAGTTGTTGGGGTTCATCTCATACTTCTGAAGGTTTGAGGGTGCTGCCTGTTCCATACTCCCCCTACTCCTAGCCTTTTAGGGGTACAAACAATAGTAATTGGGGCCTAGTGTGGTTGTGTACGTGTGATATACATACACTTTTTTTGGATCATATTTTCTATTCCGCTATTTAATCAAAAACCTTTGGGGATCAGTTAAATTGGGGGATAGTCTGTGTTGGTACGTGTGAGAGAGATCCACCTTTCCAAGTTGTTGGGGTTCATCTCATACTTCTGAAGGTTTGAGGGTGCTGCCTGTTCCATACCCCCCCTACTCCTCATCTAGCCTTTTAGGGGTACAAACAATAGTAATTGGGGCCTAGTGTGGTTGTGTACGTGTGATATACATACACTTTTTTTGGATCATATTTTCTATTCCGCTATTTAATCAAAAACCTTTGGGGATCAGTTAAATTGGGGGATAGTCTGTGTTGGTACGTGTGAGAGAGATCCACCTTTCCAAGTTGTTGGGGTTCATCTCATACTTCTGAAGGTTTGAGGGTGCTGCCTGTTCCATACCCCCCCTACTCCTCATCTAGCCTTTTAGGGGTACAAACAATAGTAATTGGGGCCTAGTGTGGTTGTGTACGTGTGATATACATACACTTTTTTTGGATCATATTTTCTATTCCGCTATTTAATCAAAAACCTTTGGGGATCAGTTAAATTGGGGGATAGTCTGTGTTGGTACGTGTGAGAGAGATCCACCTTTCCAAGTTGTTGGGGTTCATCTCATACTTCTGAAGGTTTGAGGGTGCTGCCTGTTCCATACCCCCCCTACTCCTCATCTAGCCTTTTAGGGGTACAAACAATAGTAATTGGGGCCTAGTGTGGTTGTGTACGTGTGATATACATACACTTTTTTTGGATCATATTTTCTATTCCGCTATTTAATCAAAAACCTTTGGGGATCAGTTAAATTGGGGGATAGTCTGTGTTGGTACGTGTGAGAGAGATCCACCTTTCCAAGTTGTTGGGGTTCATCTCATACTTCTGAAGGTTTGAGGGTGCTGCCTGTTCCATACTCCCCCTACTCCTCATCTAGCCTTTTAGGGGTACAAACAATAGTAATTGGGGCCCAGTGTGGTTGTGTACGTGTGATATACATACACTTTTTTTGGATCATATTTTCTATTCCGCTATTTAATCAAAAACCTTTGGGGATCAGTTAAATTGGGGGATAGTCTGTGTTGGTACGTGTGAGAGAGATCCACCTTTCCAAGTTGTTGGGGTTCATCTCATACTTCTGAAGGTTTGAGGGTGCTGCCTGTTCCATACCCCCCCTACTCCTCATCTAGCCTTTTAGGGGTACAAACAATAGTAATTGGGGCCTAGTGTGGTTGTGTACGTGTGATATACATACACTTTTTTTGGATCATATTTTCTATTCCGCTATTTAATCAAAAACCTTTGGGGATCAGTTAAATTGGGGGATAGTCTGTGTTGGTACGTGTGAGAGAGATCCACCTTTCCAAGTTGTTGGGGTTCATCTCATACTTCTGAAGGTTTGAGGGTGCTGCCTGTTCCATACCCCCCCTACTCCTCATCTAGCCTTTTAGGGGTACAAACAATAGTAATTGGGGCCTAGTGTGGTTGTGTACGTGTGATATACATACACTTTTTTTGGATCATATTTTCTATTCCGCTATTTAATCAAAAACCTTTGGGGATCAGTTAAATTGGGGGATAGTCTGTGTTGGTACGTGTGAGAGAGATCCACCTTTCCAAGTTGTTGGGGTTCATCTCATACTTCTGAAGGTTTGAGGGTGCTGCCTGTTCCATACTCCCCCTACTCCTAGCCTTTTAGGGGTACAAACAATAGTAATTGGGGCCTAGTGTGGTTGTGTACGTGTGATATACATACACTTTTTTTGGATCATATTTTCTATTCCGCTATTTAATCAAAAACCTTTGGGGATCAGTTAAATTGGGGGATAGTCTGTGTTGGTACGTGTGAGAGAGATCCACCTTTCCAAGTTGTTGGGGTTCATCTCATACTTCTGAAGGTTTGAGGGTGCTGCCTGTTCCATACCCCCCCTACTCCTCATCTAGCCTTTTAGGGGTACAAACAATAGTAATTGGGGCCTAGTGTGGTTGTGTACGTGTGATATACATACACTTTTTTTGGATCATATTTTCTATTCCGCTATTTAATCAAAAACCTTTGGGGATCAGTTAAATTGGGGGATAGTCTGTGTTGGTACGTGTGAGAGAGATCCACCTTTCCAAGTTGTTGGGGTTCATCTCATACTTCTGAAGGTTTGAGGGTGCTGCCTGTTCCATACCCCCCCTACTCCTCATCTAGCCTTTTAGGGGTACAAACAATAGTAATTGGGGCCTAGTGTGGTTGTGTACGTGTGATATACATACACTTTTTTTGGATCATATTTTCTATTCCGCTATTTAATCAAAAACCTTTGGGGATCAGTTAAATTGGGGGATAGTCTGTGTTGGTACGTGTGAGAGAGATCCACCTTTCCAAGTTGTTGGGGTTCATCTCATACTTCTGAAGGTTTGAGGGTGCTGCCTGTTCCATACTCCCCCTACTCCTCATCTAGCCTTTTAGGGGTACAAACAATAGTAATTGGGGCCTAGTGTGGTTGTGTACGTGTGATATACATACACTTTTTTTGGATCATATTTTCTATTCCGCTATTTAATCAAAAACCTTTGGGGATCAGTTAAATTGGGGGATAGTCTGTGTTGGTACGTGTGAGAGAGATCCACCTTTCCAAGTTGTTGGGGTTCATCTCATACTTCTGAAGGTTTGAGGGTGCTGCCTGTTCCATACTCCCCCTACTCCTAGCCTTTTAGGGGTACAAACAATAGTAATTGGGGCCCAGTGTGGTTGTGTACGTGTGATATACATACACTTTTTTTGGATCATATTTTCTATTCCGCTATTTAATCAAAAACCTTTGGGGATCAGTTAAATTGGGGGATAGTCTGTGTTGGTACGTGTGAGAGAGATCCACCTTTCCAAGTTGTTGGGGTTCATCTCATACTTCTGAAGGTTTGAGGGTGCTGCCTGTTCCATACCCCCCCTACTCCTCATCTAGCCTTTTAGGGGTACAAACAATAGTAATTGGGGCCTAGTGTGGTTGTGTACGTGTGATATACATACACTTTTTTTGGATCATATTTTCTATTCCGCTATTTAATCAAAAACCTTTGGGGATCAGTTAAATTGGGGGATAGTCTGTGTTGGTACGTGTGAGAGAGATCCACCTTTCCAAGTTGTTGGGGTTCATCTCATACTTCTGAAGGTTTGAGGGTGCTGCCTGTTCCATACCCCCCCTACTCCTCATCTAGCCTTTTAGGGGTACAAACAATAGTAATTGGGGCCTAGTGTGGTTGTGTACGTGTGATATACATACACTTTTTTTGGATCATATTTTCTATTCCGCTATTTAATCAAAAACCTTTGGGGATCAGTTAAATTGGGGGATAGTCTGTGTTGGTACGTGTGAGAGAGATCCACCTTTCCAAGTTGTTGGGGTTCATCTCATACTTCTGAAGGTTTGAGGGTGCTGCCTGTTCCATACCCCCCCTACTCCTCATCTAGCCTTTTAGGGGTACAAACAATAGTAATTGGGGCCTAGTGTGGTTGTGTACGTGTGATATACATACACTTTTTTTGGATCATATTTTCTATTCCGCTATTTAATCAAAAACCTTTGGGGATCAGTTAAATTGGGGGATAGTCTGTGTTGGTACGTGTGAGAGAGATCCACCTTTCCAAGTTGTTGGGGTTCATCTCATACTTCTGAAGGTTTGAGGGTGCTGCCTGTTCCATACTCCCCCTACTCCTCATCTAGCCTTTTAGGGGTACAAACAATAGTAATTGGGGCCCAGTGTGGTTGTGTACGTGTGATATACATACACTTTTTTTGGATCATATTTTCTATTCCGCTATTTAATCAAAAACCTTTGGGGATCAGTTAAATTGGGGGATAGTCTGTGTTGGTACGTGTGAGAGAGATCCACCTTTCCAAGTTGTTGGGGTTCATCTCATACTTCTGAAGGTTTGAGGGTGCTGCCTGTTCCATACTCCCCCTACTCCTCATCTAGCCTTTTAGGGGTACAAACAATAGTAATTGGGGCCCAGTGTGGTTGTGTACGTGTGATATACATACACTTTTTTTGGATCATATTTTCTATTCCGCTATTTAATCAAAAACCTTTGGGGATCAGTTAAATTGGGGGATAGTCTGTGTTGGTACGTGTGAGAGAGATCCACCTTTCCAAGTTGTTGGGGTTCATCTCATACTTCTGAAGGTTTGAGGGTGCTGCCTGTTCCATACTCCCCCTACTCCTCATCTAGCCTTTTAGGGGTACAAACAATAGTAATTGGGGCCCAGTGTGGTTGTGTACGTGTGATATACATACACTTTTTTTGGATCATATTTTCTATTCCGCTATTTAATTTAACTGGGCCTCCATGCGAGACCTGTGTGCCTTGTTGCGCTGTTTTGAGTACTCCACCAACATGGCCAGTGGCAATGACGCCGTTCTCAGCTTAACTATCCCACTTCTATGCCTCCTTGAAAAAACAATTCGGGCGATGATGGAAGAGGATGTGGCACAGGATGAGGAGGAGGAGGAGGATGAAGAGGTAACATTTCCAAGGCTTTCAGGGCAGTCATTCGCAAGGGGCTCCGAGGGTGGGTTCCTGCACACGCAAACGCCAGGGACGCAATTGTCCAGCAGGGGCACAGTTCTGGAGGATGAGGAGGATGAGGAGGAGGAGGAGCTGGAGGAGGAGATGGAACCATGTTCACAGCAGGGTGGCACCCAGGCCAGCTCATGGCCATCACTGGTGCGTGGCTGGGGGGATACAGAGGACACGGACGATACACCTCCCACAGAGGACAGCCTTTCGTCGCCTCTGGGCAGCCTGGCACACATGAGCGATTACATGCTGCAGTGTCTCCACAACGACCGCCGAGTTGCCCACATTCTAACTTGTGCTGATTACTGGGTGGCCACGCTGCTGGATCCCCGTTACAAGGACAACGTACCGTCCTTAATTCACTCACTGGAGCGCGATCGCAAGATGCGCGAGTACAAGCGCACGCTGGTAGACGCCATGCTGCTGGCATTCCCATCTGACAGCGGGGCCACAGTGGAAGCACAAGGCAGAGGAGGAGGAGGAGGAGGTCGCCAACGCAACCAGGGCACCGCCAGCACCTCAGAAGGCAGGGTTAGCATGGCCGAAATGTGGAAAAGCTTTGTCAGCACGCCACAACAAACAGCAGCACCAGCAGCTCAGATGGAACGTCTTAGCAGGAGGCAGCATTTTACCAACATGGTGGAGCAGTATGTGTGCACACGCCTACATGTAGTGAATGACGGGTCTGCCCCCTTCAACTTCTGGGTCTCCAAATTGGGCACATGGCCTGAGCTTGCCCTTTACGCCTTGGAGGTGCTGGCGTGCCCTGCAGCCAGTGTATTATCTGAACGGGTATTTAGCACGGCTGGGGGCGTTATAACAGACAAGCGCAGCCGCCTGTCCAGAGACAATGTGGACAAGCTCACGTTCATTAAAATGAACCAGGCATGGATCCCACGGGACTTTTCCGTACCTTATGCAGAATAGCAATGGATACCGACCTTACCCACCCATTGTTCCATTTTTGCTCTTTCTCACTCTTTTGGGGTGTACCCTCATTTAAAATTTTTGAAAAGAAGCAGTGTTGGCTACCTCGTCCTCCTCCTCAGGGCCAGATTAATGTAGGGGCTATTGGAGCTGCAGCTCCAGGCCCCTACCTTTTATATAGGCCCCGGGTTGGCCATATTCACTGTTACCGCTCTTCTGTCACTTGTAAACACAGAAGTCTGGCTTCTATGCTCGCTTCCCCAGGCAGCACCCTCAGAACCTCCCCACACAGCGTGAAGGCCGGACAAGGAGGGACAGTTGGCGATGCATGGATGTGTTTATGGGCTTCAGAGACAGCATCCCATGTTGAATTAGGCATGCATGGCTGCACCCTTCCTCCTCTGGGTGCATGGCAAGGCACGGCCCTTAAGGCCCTTCAAAATCCTCAGCACCAAGCCCATGATGCTGTTAATCCGGCCCTGGTCCTCCTCCACCGCCGCTTCCACCTACACCGCCCATAGGTGTGCGCAGCCTATTGCATTAAGGTGTGCACCCCAAAGTTGAAATACACATGCATGTGTTTGCCAGCAGGGAGAGTAATGTATCGGGGCCATGTACCTGTAGGCAAGGAGAAATAGAGCAGAGCAGGTCCCAGGGAGATCTTTCCCATCTCCTCACTGGCAATGCTATGTGCCCTAGGTGATTAGGGTGTGCCCAGGCACACCCAGCACACCCTGTGCGCACGCCTATGTCACCGCCACATCCACCACCACCTCAACCTCCCTCCTACTCCATATGGGCCTCGTCCTTCAGAGATGAAGAAGAACATTGTTTTATTTTTCTGTTTTTTTTTGTTGTTTTAAGTTATTTCCCTATCCACATTTGTTTGCAGAGCACTTGCCATGCTCTTAATTACGTTTTGCTGCCATTTGCAGCACTCTAGCCCTTTCCTTTGGTGTTTTAGAGCCATTTTAGTGCCTTAAAGTTCGGGTCCCCATTGACTTCAATGGGGTTCGGTGTCCGGGAAAAGTTCGGTAAAAGTCCGGGACACGGACCCGGACTTTTTTTTAAAGTTCGGCCGAACCCGTCGAACACGGACATCTAGGTGTCCGCTCAACCCTAGCTGCCTGTTCTTACTCCTCCTCCTCCTCTTCCTCATCCATCCTTTTAGGTGTACAAACAATAGTAATTGGGGCCTAGTGTGCTTCTGTACGTGTGAAAAACATACACTTTTTTTTGATCATATTTCCTATTCCGCTATTCAATAAAAACCTTTGGGGCTCAATTAAATTGCGGAATAGTCTGTGTCGGTACGTGTGAGATCCACCTTTCCAAGTTTTTGGGGTTCATCTCATACTTCTGAAGCTTTGAGGGTGCTGCCTGTTCTATACTCCTCCTCCTCCTCATCCATCCTTTTAGGTGTACAAACAATAGTAATTGGGGCCTAGTGTGCTTCTGTACGTGTGAAAAACATACACTTTTTTTTGATCATATTTCCTATTCCGCTATTCAATAAAAACCTTTGGGGCTCAATTAAATTGCGGAATAGTCTGTGTCGGTACGTGTGAGATCCACCTTTCCAAGTTTTTGGGGTTCATCTCATACTTCTGAAGCTTTGAGGGTGCTGCCTGTTCTATACTCCTCCTCCTCCTCTTCCTCATCCATCCTTTTAGGTGTACAAACAATAGTAATTGGGGCCTAGTGTGCTTCTGTACGTGTGAAAAACATACACTTTTTTTTGATCATATTTCCTATTCCGCTATTCAATAAAAACCTTTGGGGCTCAATTAAATTGCGGAATAGTCTGTGTCGGTACGTGTGAGATCCACCTTTCCAAGTTTTTGGGGGTTCATCTCATACTTCTGAAGCTTTGAGGGTGCTGCCTGTTCTATACTCCTCCTCCTCCTCCTCCTCATCCATCCTTTTAGGTGTACAAACAATAGTAATTGGGGCCTAGTGTGCTTCTGTACGTGTGAAAAACATACACTTTTTTTTTATCATATTTCCTATTCCGCTATTCAATAAAAACCTTTGTGGCTCAATTAAATTGCGGAATAGTCTGTGTCGGTACGTGTGAGATCCACCTTTCCAAGTTTTTGGGGTTCATCTCATACTTCTGAAGATTTGAGGGTGCATACTCCTCTTCCTCATCCTCCCTTTAGGGTAGGAAAAAATTTAATCGGGCCTAGTCTGTGTTTGTACGTGTGAGATACACAGTTTTTTATCCTATTCCGCTATTCAATACACACCCTTTTGGTGTAAAAAACATTAAATTGCGGCATAGTTTGCATATTTGACTGTGAGATACACCCGTGCGATACTGTTGTTCTTTTGTTCCGCTATTCAATAAAGACCTTTCTAGGGCAAGATCTATGAGGAGAGCGTCAAATAGGGGCCGTGGCCTGGGTCGTGGTGGTGCTGCTGCTAGAGCTCCTGTTGCAAGGAGAGGACGTGGTCGATATGTGCCAGCTACACGCACAAGTGAAACACCTTCCTCAAGTGTGAGTAGGCGACAGAACCTGCATCAGTATTTGGTAGGGCATCATACGCCTCTAGAAGTGATGAGGCCAGAACACAGAGAGGCGATAGTAGATTGGTTTGCTGCTGACAGTGCCTCCAGTTCCTTCACATTGTCTCCCACCCAGTCTACTGCAGAAAGGTCAGAGTTGGCACCTGCAGCCAATGTCCAACCGTCTTTCACCTCACCCCCTTGCAAATCAGGCAAGCAGTCTGAGCCCCAAGCCATAGAGCAGTCTCTTATTCTTTTTGAGGACTCTGTCAGCAGGGTTTCCCAGGGCCATCCACCTAGCCCTGCCCCAGAAGTGGAAGAGATTGAGTGCAGCGATGCCCAACCACTTATTTCTCAAGATGAGTACATGGAAGGACCATCACAGCACGTCTCCGATGATGACGAAACGCAGGTGCCAACTGCTGCGGCGTTCAGCATTGTGGAGACCGACAGGGAGGCCAGGGGTGAAGACTGGGTGGAAGATGATGTGGAGGACGATGAGGTCCTCGACCCCACATGGAATGAAGGTCATGCAGGTGACCTGAGTAGTTTGGAGGAAGAGGCGGTGGTCGCACAGAGCCACCAGCACAGCAGAAGAGGGAGCAGGGTGCAGAAGCGGAGCGGCCGTGCCCTAGACACTACGCCTGCTACTGCCCAACGCAGCAAGGGAACGAGCGCACCAAAGTCAGCTCAAAAGAGTTCTCTAGCGTGGAAGTTCTTTAGAAAATGTGCTGATGACAGGACACGAGTGGTTTGCACCCTGTGCAATCAGAGCCTGAAGCGAGGCATAAACCTTCTCAACCTGAGCACAACCTGCATGATCAGGCATCTAAGTGCAAAGCACGAGCTGCAGTGGAGTACACACCTTCAAAACCAAGAAACGTCTCTGGCTCATCCTGCTTCCTCTTCTGCTGCAGTCTCGGCCGCTCCAGCCACCTCTGTAGTCATACCGGCACCTGCCACCCCGCAAACAGACGATCTGTCAGCAACACCACCACCTGGGTCACCAACAACCATCTCCACAATGTCCCGTGGAAGCGTTCAGCTTTCCATCTCCCAAACACTTGAGAGGAAGAGGAAGTACCCCCCTACCCACCCGCGATCCCTGGCCCTGAATGCCAGCATTTCAAAATTCTTGGCCTTTGAAATGCTGTCATTCCGTCTGGTGGAGACGCCCAGTTTTAAAAAGCTTATGTCGGTGGCTGTCCCACAGTACGTTGTGCCCAGCCGCCACTTCCTTTCCAGGCAAGCCATCCCTTCCCTGCACAACCAAGTGGGGGAAAAAATCAGGTGTGCACTGCGCAACGCCATCTGTGCCAAGGTCCACCTAACTACCGATACGTGGACCAGTAAGCACGGTCAGGGGCGTTATATCTCCCTAACGGCACACTGGTTAAATGCAGTGGCGGATGGGCCTGAGGTGGATAGCAATTTGGCACATGTCCTTCCACCACCGAGGATTGCAGGGCGCTTCAGTTTGCCTCCTGTTCCTAACTCATCCTACTCTGCTACCTCATCCTCTACCGCCTCCTCATCCGGACAGCGTAATACCTTCACCACCAACTTCAGCACGGCCAGGGCTAAACGACAGCAGGCAGTTTTACAACTTGCCTGTTTGGGGGACAAACCACACACCACGCAGGAGTTGTGGAGGAGCATGGAACAGCAGACAAATGAGTGGTTGCTGCCAGCGAGCCTCAAGCCCGGCCTGGTGGTGTGCGATAACGGGCGAAATCTCATAGCAGCTCTGGGCCTAGCCGGTTTGACGCACATCCCTTGCCTGGCGCATGTGCTGAATTTGGTGGTGCAGAGGTTCCTTAAAAACTACCCCGATATGTCAGAGCTGCTGCAGAAAGTGCGGGCCGTCTGTGCGCACTTTCGGCGTTCTCACCCTGCTGCTGCTCGCCTGGCAGGGCTGCAGCGTAACTTCGGCCTTCCCGCTCACCGCCTCATATGTGACGTGCCCACAAGGTGGAACTCCACCTTGCACATGCTGCAAAGACTGTGCGAGCAGCAGCAGGCCATAGTGGAGTTTCAGCTGCAGCACGCACGCGTGAGTCGCTCTGCGGAACAGCACCACTTCACCACCAATAACTGGGCCTCCATGCGAGACCTGTGTGCCTTGTTGCGCTGTTTTGAGTACTCCACCAACATGGCCAGTGGCAATGACGCCGTTCTCAGCTTAACTATCCCACTTCTATGCCTCCTTGAAAAAACAATTCGGGCGATGATGGAAGAGGATGTGGCACAGGATGAGGAGGAGGAGGAGGAGGATGAAGAGGTAACATTTCAAAGGCTTTCAGGGCAGTCATTCGCAAGGGGCTCCGAGGGTGGGTTCCTGCACACACAAACGCCAGGGACACAATTGTCCAGCAGGGGCACAGTTCTGGAGGATGAGGAGGATGAGGAGGAGGAGGAGCTGGAGGAGGAGATGGAACCATGTTCACAGCAGGGTGGCACCCAGGCCAGCTCATGGCCATCACTGGTGCGTGGCTGGGGGGATACAGAGGACACGGACGATACACCTCCCACAGAGGACAGCCTTTCGTCGCCTCTGGGCAGCCTGGCACACATGAACGATTACATGCTGCAGTGTCTCCACAACGACCGCCGAGTTGCCCACATTCTAACTTGTGCTGATTACTGGGTGGCCACGCTGCTGGATCCCCGTTACAAGGACAACGTACCGTCCTTAATTCACTCACTGGAGCGCGATCGCAAGATGCGCGAGTACAAGCGCACGCTGGTAGACGCGATGCTGCTGGCATTCCCATCTGACAGCGGGGCCACAGTGGAAGCACAAGGCAGAGGAGGAGGAGGTCGCCAACTCAACCAGGGCACCGCCAGCACCTCAGAAGGCAGGGTTAGCATGGCCAAAATGTGGAAAAGCTTTGTCAGCACGCCACAACAAACAGCAGCACCAGCAGCTCAGATGGAACGTCTTAGCAGGAGGCAGCATTTTACCAACATGGTGGAGCAGTATGTGTGCACACGCCTACATGTAGTGAATGAGGGGTCTGCCCCCTTCAACTTCTGGGTCTCCAAATTGGGCACATGGCCTGAGCTTGCCCTTTACGCCTTGGAGGTGCTGGCGTGCCCTGCAGCCAGTGTATTATCTGAACGGGTATTTAGCACGGCTGGGGGTGTTATAACAGACAAGCGCAGCCGCCTGTCCAGAGACAATGTGGACAAGCTCACGTTCATTAAAATGAACCAGGCATGGATCCCACGGGACTTTTCCGTACCTTGTGCAGAATAGCAATGGATACCGACCTTACCCAGCCATTGTTCCATTTTTGCTCTTTCTCACTCTTTTGGGGTGTACCCTCATTTAAAATTTGTGAAAAGAAGCAGTGTTTGCTACCTCGTCCTCCTCCTCAGGGCCAGATTAACGTAGGGGCTATTGGAGCTGCAGCTCCATGCAGGCCCCTACCTTTTATATAGGCCCCGGGTTGGCCATATTCACTGTGACCGCTCTTCTGTCACTTGTAAACACAGAAGTCTGGCTTCTATGCTCGCTTCCCCAGGCAGCACCCTCAGAACCTCCCCACACAGCGCGAAGGCCGGACAAGGAGGGACAGTTGCCGATGCATGGATGTGTTTATGGGCTTCAGAGACAGCATCCCATGTTGAATTAGGCATGCATGGCTGCACCCTTCCTCCTCTGGGTGCATGCCAAGGCACGGCCCTTAAGGCCCTTCAAAATCCTCAGCACCAAGACCATGATGCTCTTAATCCGGCCCTGGTCCTCCTCCACCGCCGCTTCCACCTACACCGCCCATAGGTGTGCGCAGCCTATTGCATTAGGGTGTGCACCCCAAAGTTGAAATACACATGCATGTGTTTGCCTACATGTACATGGCCCCGATACATTACTCTCCCTGCTGGCAAAGAGAAATAGAGCAGAGCAGGTGCGAGGGAGATCTTTCCCATCTCCTCACTGGCAAACAGAGCGATAATGCTATGTGCCCTAGGTGATTAGGGTGTGCCCAGGTACACCAGGCACACCCTGTGCGCACGCCTATGACACCGCCACATCCAACACCACCTCAACCTCCCTCCTACTCCATATGGGCCTCGTCCTTCAGAGATGAAGAACATTGTTTTATTTTTCTGTTTTTTTTTGTTGTTTTAAGTTATTTCCCTATCCACATTTGTTTGCAGAGCACTTGTCATGCTCTTAACTACGTTTTGCTGCCATTTGCAGCACTCTAGCCCTTTCCATTGGTGTTTTAGAGCCATTTTAGTGCCTTAAAGTTCGGGTCCCCATTGACTTCAATGGGGTTCGGTGTCCGGGAAAAGTTCGGTAAAAGTCCGGGACACGGACCCGGACTTTTTTTTTAAAGTTCGGCCGAACCCGTCGAACACGGACATCTAGGTGTCCGCTCAACCCTACTCTAGAGTAGGGTTGAGCGAACACGGACTGTATTATTTGTGTTCGTACCGAATAATTGGATTTTTGTTACCCGAACACGGACCCGAAAACTTTACTGTATATTCGGGTAAAAATCCGTGTTCGGTCGTTTTATTTCCGGGTTTTGTATGCATTGGCGCGCTTTTCATGGCGGGCTTTCAACAGCCAATCAACAAGCGTTTAACTGGTGTGCCTTAAGCCATCCCAGCCATGCCTAAAAATGTATTAGTAGCTGTGATTGGCCATCTGAAGCATGTGACCAAGTCTTTATAAGTTCGAGCCAGCGCCGCTGCGGCGTCATTCTGCTGGTAGTTCAGGGACAGAGCATACATTATACATGCTGGCTGCTGATTAGGGACAGACAGGCAGGCAAAACTCATTTGTGTCCGCATAGAATTGAAGGACAGGTCGGAGTGTGTTAGGCAGGGCGAGTTGTAGGCATTTTAGGGCAAGGCTGCTGATTTTTAGGGTCAGTTTTCTACGATCGATTTTGCTGTGTGGGGGGGGGGGTTTGCAGTGACCGATCTACGATCTTATCAAACCTTTTAGAGAGAGAGGCTGCTGATTTTTAGGGTCAGACAGTGTGTTCTACAATCGATATTGCTGTGTGGGGTGGGGTTTGCAGTGACCGATCTTATCAATCCTTTTAGGGAGAGAGGCTGCTGATTTTTAGGGTCAGACAGTGTGTTCTACAATCGATATTGCTGTGTGGGGGGGTTTGCAGTGACCGATCTTATCAATCTTTTTAGGGAGAGGCTGGAGATAGGCAGGTGTCAGTGGTCCACATCGATTTTGCTGTGTGTGGGGTGCAGTGAACACAATCTTTTTTGCCCACTGAGGAGGAGGGAGAAAAGTATTTTTCTATCAGTCACTGTGTGCAGCGTTTGTCCTTCAGCTGTGCTGTGCTGACTCTGATCATACACTGCTGTGTTCAGTGTTCAGTTCACATGTGCTATTATTGAGTGGTTTCAAAAATCATACACTTTTTTCTATTCCACTATTCAATATACAGCCTTGGGTTAAAAAAATTAAATTGTGGCCTGCAGCAGAGCTGAATGATATAAGACACTGCTGTTCACATCATGTGCTAGTGATAAATCACACCAATCTTATATCATATTTTCTATTCCGCTATTCAATAAAAACCTTTGGGTATCAATTAAATTGCGGGATAGTCTGTGTTGGTAGGTGTGAGATACACCTTTCCAAGTTTTTGTGGTTCATCTCATACTTCTGAAGATTTGAGGGTGCTGCCTGTTCCAAACTCCTCCTACTCCTCATCCTGCCTTTTAGGGGTACAAACAATAGTAATTGGGGCCTAGTTTGGTTGTGTACGTGTGAGATACATACACTTTTTTTGATCATATTTTCTATTCCGCTATTCAATAAAAACCTTTGGGTATCAATTAAATTGCGGGATAGTCTGTGTTGGTAGGTGTGAGATACACCTTTCCAAGTTTTTGGGGTTCATCTCATACTTCTGAAGATTTGAGGGTGCTGCCTGTTCCAAACTCCTCCTACTCCTCATCCTGCCTTTAGGGGTACAAACAATAGTAATTGGGGCCTAGTGTGGTTCTGTACGTGTGAGATACATACACTTTTTTTGATCATATTTTCTATTCCGCTATTCAATAAAAACCTTTGGGTATCAATTAAATTGCGGGATAGTCTGTGTTGGTTAATGTGAGATACACCTTTCCAAGTTTTTGGGGTTCATCTCATTCTTCTGAAGATTTGAGGGTGCTGCCTGTTCCAAACTCCTCCTACTCCTCATCCTGCCTTTAGGGGTACAAACAATAGTAATTGGGGCCTAGTCTGGTTGTGTACGTGTGAGATACATAAACTTTTTTTGATCATATTTTCTATTCCGCTATTTAATCAAAACCTTTGGGTATAAACAATTAAATTGCGGGATAGTCTGTGTCGGTACGTGTGAGGTACACCTTTCCAATTTTTGGGGCGCATCTCATACTGCCGAGGATTTGAGGGTGCTTCAGTCTGCCTCCTGCCTGTTCCGAACTCCTCCTACTCCTCATCCTGCCTTTAGGGTACAAAAAATTTTAATCGGGGCCTAGATTGTGTTTGTACGTGTGAGATACACCGTTTTGTAAAAATTTGTCCTATTCCGCTATTCAATATACACCCTGTTTGAGTGTAAAAAATTAAATTGCGGGATAGTCTGTATCGGTACATGTGAGATACACCTTTTTAAATTTGTTTGGCGCATCTTCTTCTACCGCCGAGGATTGCAGGGCGCTTCAGTTTGCCTCCTGTTCCCAACTCCTCCTACTCCTCTTGCTCATCCTGCCTTTAGGGTACAAAAAATTGTAATCGGGGCCTAGTTTGTGTCTGTACGTGTGAGATACACCGTTTTGTAAAATTTGTCCTATTCCGCTATTCAATATACACCCTGTTTGAGTGTAAAAAATTAAATTGCGGGAGGCGCATGCGCGGTAGCTCCCAAGATGGCCGCTTAGGACCGGAGCTCCGCGCCATCCCGGCACTGTCTCCCGCCCAGCGCGGTGAAGCGGCACACTAGCAGACCCAAATCGGGGTCCGCACCTCCACCGGACCCGCGGGCAACGATCCATGCGAGCCGATCGGGTCAGAAGAAGCCTAACGGAGATCTTTACCTCAGGCTTTCCGGCGGCCGAGCATTCCAATATGGCGGACCCGTCCCCGCAGCGTGAGGAGATGGAGGAGGGGGACTCCGCTCAGCCACACTCGGACACTCAGACTAGAGGACACTGCCTAACTAATCCTCAGGGACCTGTGAGTAACCCCCTGCTTCTGACTCCCTCTCCAGCCTCCACTGAGTCCCTCCTGAGCAGGGTGCTGGGGGATTTCTCCCCTGCCTGCTATACACCAATAACCACCATCAGACCCCCTGCCACAGAGGGATCCGGAGGGCTCTCCCACTCAGATTATGAGGATCTTCTCCTCAAAATGTCCATCATGATGGAGAGGGGTATGTCACAAATTGCTGACAAAATTACCTCAAACTTAAAAGTGGATTTTCAAAACCTGGGGGACAGGATGGAAGCCATGGAGAATAAAATTGACAGGACAGTGACAAAAACTAACCAGCACACTACCCTTTTACAATCACTTCAGGATCAGCTGGACTCGGCCCTCCTTAAGGTGGAAGACCTTGAAAACAGGTCTCGCAGGTACAATTTTAGACTGAGGGGTCTGCCGGAATCGATTGCGGATGTCCAGACCGCTGTGCAGGGGCTCATTAAGGATCTTATCCCTGATATACCAGCACACAAACTTGAACTTGACAGAGCGCACAGAGCACTGGGTCCCCCAAGGCGGGACGGTAATCCGAGGGACATAGTGGTCAAACCCCACTTCTATATGATAAAGGAAGAAATTGTCAGCAGAGCCAGGAAGGTTCCAAATCTTACTTGTCAGGGCCACGCAGTCCAGGTTTTCACTGATCTAGCCCCCTCTACAATACAACGGCGGAGAACATTGAAGCCACTTCTTTCCATTCTGTCACAGAAGGAGCTTAAATATTGGTGGGCTTTCCCCTTCGCCCTCAAATTCACTTACAGGAATAAGACCTATACTTTTTCCAGCTTCACGGAGGGAGAAAGGCTACTTCAGCATCTGCAACTACTGCCACAGCCCCCGGATCACCCGGCATCCTCCTCCGGATCAGGCCCGTCAAAACGCCCTAACCCATCAAGCCCCATTGCTCCCCTTTGGAATGGATCCAAATTTAAGCGCTCTAAAGATGGTAAACCTCCCTGATCGTCGCCACGGAAGCTTCTAGCAAGAGTTCCTTCTCAGTGGAGTTCCTCCTCATGTGTCTGTCTCCATCCTCCTGGTTCGAGATTGATGTCTATGGAATTTCATGGATTTTCCTTTTTCTCTTCAGACTAGACCCTGTTGGACTGGCCTTCAGACGTTCCGTTTACTTTTTGGCTTTTGTCTGCAAGTACTGCACCCCCCCTTTTTTTTTTTTGGATGCCTGCTGTTTTTGTTTCAGCCCCTTGCGCGGGTCCCCCCTCTGCGGGGGGGGGGCCCTGATCGAGGCAATTCGCAGCCGGTACATGAGCCTACTACCAATTTATGTACTCAGCAGTGGACTCTGACGCCACTCTTGGGGACCCTTCCGGCTGAGTAGATGGGGGGTAGCGGAGCCCCTGAGGGTCGTGCGTTTATTGCAGTCAATTATTTTTGCATGCTTTACCACATTTGTTTGTGTTATCTCTACAGCATTTTTTTCTATGGGGCGGGAGCCCTGCCGGAGTGGTCGGATGACGCCTCCACCAGTCACGGGAGAGGATTTCGGTTTTCTCGCGTGACTCTCTCCAGCCCCCCTTTCCGGGAGGCTGGAACCCCGTACTTAACCTTGTCGGGTTGGTGTGGACCTCAACCCGGCATTGGATGTCCTTTTTGGACGCAGGTCCACTCTCTCTCCCTTTCTCTCCTCTTTCCTATTTTCCCCAGTTCCTCTTTCTTACTGCCTCTCTTCTTTTCTCACAGCTGGTCTCCGGGAGGATATCACATACCACTTCAGCTCTACAATGGATCCTCATGCAATATCGACTCTGCACTCCAGATATATTGTCTTGGAACGGGGTGAGTGAAAAGATTCTTCAGATGCACCAACACTGCCTGCCTCATGTCTCTTTCTAAAACCATGGCCCCATACCTCAAAATAGCTTCCCACAATACCCAAGGTCTCAACTCTCCCATGAAGCGAAGGAAGGCATTTCAGGACTTTCACCGCAGGGGGATAGAGGTCTTAATGATCCAGGAAACTCACTTTCCCCGATCTTACTGTCCCTCGTTTATACACGCTAAGTACCCCAATTTTTTTTTAGCTAATGCAGAGGACAAAACGCGGGGAGTAGCTATCCTTTTTGCTAAATCTTGTAATTTCACCCCCCACTATGAACTACGGGACCCCGGGGGGCGATTCATCCTTGTTAAAGGGACCATAGAGGGACTATTGTATACTTTTGTCTCCTACTATGCGCCTAATCAGAATCAGACACACTTCTTCCAGAATATGTTTAGCCGGATTATGCCACAACTAGAGGGCCACGTAATTTTAGGGGGGGACTCCAACACGGCTTTTGATTATGGCTTAGACAAATCCAAACCACTGGGTTCTCAAACGGTCAAACCACCCAAACGTAGTTCACAGATTGCCAAATTGATCAATCAAATGGGATTGGTGGACAGCTGGAGGGAATTACACCCAACCTCAAAAGATTACACACACTTCTCTCATCCACACCAGACCTTTGCTCGCATAGACCATGTTCTGGTCTCTCAGGCCTTGATCCCCTCACTGGTTATGGCATCTATCAAAGATGTGGTCTGGTCGGACCACTCGATGGTGATAATTAAGATTGCTGGATCCTGCGCCCCTAAGGGCCCATTTCACTGGAGACTTAATGAGTCCATTCTTAGCGACCCATGTCGAGTGACGGAAGTTGAACGCGCAATTTCGGAATATTTTTCTTTGAACGACCTAGATGGGATCTCTCCTGAAACCCTCTGGGCAGCTCATAAATCGACCATTAGGGGGAAACTGATACAGATTTCGTCCAATATCAAAAGGGAACGGAAGGCTCACCTATTGAGCCTGGAAAAGGACTTTGCGGCTTTAAGTGCCGAACACAAACGTAAACCTTCCAGGGCGTCTCTGAGGGCTCTCGACGCAACCAGGGCTGACCTCAATATGGCTCTGACCAGCTCGGCTGAGAAGCACATTAGATGGCAGGGAGCTAAATTCTACCATCAGAGGGATAAAATAGGGACACTACTTGCCCTGAAACTTAGACCCAGGATGAGACTCCACGCAATGCCCAAAATGTCCATCGGGGGGGAGGTAAAACCCAGAACCCAATACGCATATTGCAGGAATTTGCAACCTACTTTCAAAACCTTTATAGCGATGCCCGCTCCGACAAGTCACAAGCGTTACATTCCTTTCTAGACAACTTGCCTATCCCTAGTATATCTAAACAACATAAGGAGGTCATGGAAGCACACTTCTCTGAAGCGGAGATTAGAGGAGTGATTAAAGACCTTAAATTGGGTTCTGCACCGGGACCAGATGGTTTCCCTAACATTTACTACAAGACATTCTCTGAGTTGCTCTCCCCCTACTTAACTAGGTACTTTAACAACCTTAAAGAAGGTAGTCCGGTCGACAAGCAAAACAATCAGGCTTTCATCTCAGTAATACCTAAGCCGGATAAGGACCCAGGAGAAGTTAGCAACTATAGGCCCATCTCGCTTATAAATAATGATTTAAAGATACTTACCAAACTACTGGCGAATAGGTTAGCGTCCTTTATTAATCTGTACGTTCATAAGGATCAGGTAGGCTTTATCCCGGGTAGACAGGGCCCTGACCAAGTAAGGCGGGCGATCGACATCATCTCTATACTACAGTCGGGATGGGCTGGGGGGGATCCGCAGGAAGGATTACTTCTTTCTATAGATCTTCAAAAGGCATTTGACACTGTCGAATGGCCATATCTATTCACAATTCTGGAAAGATGGGGATTTGGCACAAGCTTCATGGGCATAATTAGGGCTCTTTATTCCTCCCCCGAAGCAAGGATTAGATATCAGGGCTATTACTCTGACTCGTTCCCAATCTCTAAGGGGACGAGACAGGGGTGTCCCCTTTCTCCTCTTATTTTCGCGATCGCGATTGAGACTCTCGCCCTTGCACTCAGATCCAATCCAGACATCAAGGGGGTCACATGTGGCAACCAAGAACATAAATGTGCGTTATTTGCAGACGACCTGCTTCTATTCGTCACTTCACCTTCCGTTTCCCTTCCTAATATCTGCAAAACACTGGAGGACTTTGCGAAAGTTTCAGGCCTTCGGGTTAACTTAACGAAATCATCCATCCTGAATATTTCAGTTAAAAGGGAGGAGGCCCAACGCCTACAATCCTTCTTCGAGTTCCTCTGGAATAATTCCCATATCAGATATCTAGGGGTTAATCTTACAGCCAAGTTCGAGGATCTACACAAAGCAAATTACCCAGCTGTCTACCAATCCCTACGTGGAGAACTACAGAGTTGGTCTCTCTATCGCTTATCATGGCTAGGCAGAATCAATGCCATTAAGATGAACCTGCTTCCTAGACTACTATACCTATTTAGGGCTCTCCCAATTCACCTCCTCAGGGAACCATTGCGCAAGTTTCAAAATGCGGTAATCGATTTTATTTGGGGGGGCATGGGTCATAGACTCTCCCGCAAGGTTTTATACACTCATAGACGAAGGGGGGGGTTGGGAGTCCCCAACCTGTGGCTCTACTATCGTGCAGCACGACTAGCTCAGCTCTCTGTGGTTTACTCTAGATTTGAAAAACCAGACTGGATACAAATCGAGAGGCAGGCAGTCCCCTCATACACTCTGGATTTCCTTCTCTGGAGTCCGCCCAGACTCAGACCTCCCATACTGTCCCCAGTATTGTCCTCTTCCTTCGCTTTGTGGGATAGGCTACGGCAGTCCTCCTCTCTTACTTCCCGTATGAGACCACTTTCACACTTATTCCATAACCCGGCCTTCCAACCCGGTATGGACATCAAGGCCTTTCAATGGTGGCTGGATAAGGGAATTTATCGTATAGGACACTTTTTCACTCCCAAGGGCCCCTTCACACTTAAATATTGCTCTGACAAGCTCAAAATGCCACTATTGGAAAAGTATAGATTTCTGCAAATCTCTCACTTTCTTGCAACCATTTCGAAAGATGAGACACCCCCCTTCTCCTTCACAAGCTATGAGGTATGGTGCTGTAACTCTGCAGAGCAGAGAGGGGGCATCTCAATAATCTATCAGTCACTGATATACGATCAAGAGAAGCTTCCATATATGCAGGCTTGGGAAAGGGATCTGGCATTCACCTGGGACACGGAGGAATGGAGTAGAGCTGGCTTTCGCTCCTTTCAGGGGATCGGAAGTGTTCCTTTAATGGAAGCGGGATTAAAAGTAATGACCCGATGGTATCTTGTACCAGTTAAACTTCACAAGATGTATCCCTCTTCCTCACCGTTATGCTTCAGGGGATGTCAGATGCCTGGTACTATGCTACATGTTTGGTGGGAGTGTCCTAGACTAAGAGGCACGTGGAACAGAATTTTTCACATGATATACAAAGTTACCGGTCACAGGCTTCCCACCACTGCCCCTGTTGCACTTCTGCATTCGAGGCTCCCTGGCATTCCGAAATACACCCAAACATTAGTTCGCTATATTCTACTGGGTGCAAAACTCTCCATTGCGGGGTCCTGGAAATTATCCAGGGTCTCCATCAGGAAGATACGAAATAAAATCACCTGGATAATGACCCAAGAAAGGATGGTCAGTGTCCTGACCAATACGGTACCCAGATTTGAATTAATCTGGGAGTCCTGGGCCAAATATGTAGGTATCTCACTGGTACCTGGAGTGACCTTGAATTAGATTACCTAATTGTCTTCTCCTGGGGATTGGCTGTACCCTCTTCTTTCTGTCCTATTCTCTTCTCTTTTCTCTTTCCCTTCCTTCTCTACCCCTGATCCTCTCCTACCTAGTACTTCTCTGGGCCAGTGGCCCCTCTTCCATGTTATTGGGAGGTAACTACTTATTATTACGTTAAGTTTGTTGGGGGAGATAGCACTCTAGTTAGCTGTCGAACTGTACAAGGTGTATTCTGCTTTTGCCTGTGCTATTTTTTTCTTTTTACCGTGTTCAAATTAGCCCCCCTGTTGGGAAGAGAGCTGGCAGACAGGTATGCTATTCTTGAGGCCGTACTGTTACTTTTAAATGTACTTTTCCTGTTTTCTCATTGGCCATTACATTTCTAGTGTTTTCTGTACTGCTTAGCTCTTGGGAATGTTGCCGTATGGACTGAAAACCTTCATTCTTTTGATTGCCTTGTTCTATTATTATTGCTATTTCTCCGAGATATGTTACTTTCTCAACATTTCATTATTGTACTTTGATGCTATGTTCACTTGTTATTCTTGAATAAAAATTATTGGAAGAAAAAAAAAAATTAAATTGCGGGATAGTCTGTATCGGTATATGTGAGATACACCTTTTTAAATTTGTTTGGCGCATCTCCTTCTACCGCCGAGGATTGCAGGGCGCTTCAGTTTGCCTCCTGTTCCCAACTCCTCCTACTCCTCTTCCTCATCCTGCCTTTAGGGTACAAAAAATTGTAATCGGGGTCTAGTCTGTGTTTGTACGTGTGAGATACACCGTATTATAACATTTTTCCTATTCCGCTATTCAATATACACCCATTTGGAGTGTAAGAAAATTAAATTACGGGATAGTCTGTATCGGTACGTGTGAGATACACCTTTTAAATTTGTTTGGCGCATCTCCTTCCACCGCCAAAGATTGCAGGGTGCTTCAGTTTGCCTCCTGTTCCCAACTCCTCCTACTCCTCTTCCTCATCCTCCCTTTAGGGTACAAAAAATTTTAATCGGGGCCTAGTCTGTGTTTGTACATGTGAGATACACCATTTTTTATCCTTTTTCCTATTCCGCTATTCAATATACACCCTTTTGGGGTAAAAAAACATTAAATTGTGGCATAGTTTGCATATTTGACTGTCAGATACACCCGTGCGATACTGTTGTTGTTTTGTTTCGCTATTCAATAAACACCTTTCTAGGGCAAGATCATAAATTACAGAAATATGAGGAGACCGTCAAATAGGGGCTGTGGCCTGGGTCGTGGTGCTGCTGGTAGAGCTCCTGTTGCAAGGAGAGGACGTGGTCGATATGTGCCAGCTACACGCACAAGTGAAACACCTTCCTCAAGTGTGAGTAGGCGACAGAACCTGCAGCAGTATTTGGTAGGGCATAATGCGCCTCTAGACGTGATGAGGCCTGAAGAAGTACAGGCGATAGTAGATTGGGTTGCTGACAGTGCCTCCAGTTCCTTCACATTGTCTCCCACCCAGTCTACTGCAGAAAGGTCAGAGTTGGCACCTGCAGCCAATGTCCAACTGTCTTTCACCTCACCCCCTTGGAAATCAGGCAAGCAGTCTGAGCCCCAAGCCATACAACAGTCTCTTCTTCTTTTTGAGGACTCTGTCAGCAGGGTTTCCCAGGGCCATCCACCTAGCCCTGCCCCAGAAGTGGAAGAGATTGAGTGCAGCGATGCCCAACCACTTATTTCTCAAGATGAGTACATGCAAGCACCATCGCAGCACGTCTCCGATGATGACGAAACGCAGGTGCCAACTGCTGCGGCATTCAGAATTGTGGAGACAGACAAGGAGGGCAGGGGTGAAGACTGGGTGGAAGATGATGTGGAGGACGATGAGGTCCTCGACCCCACATGGAATGAAGGTCATGCAGGTGACCTGAGTAGTTTGGAGGAAGAGGCGGTGGTCGCTCAGAGCCACCAGCACAGCAGAAGAGGGAGCAGGGTGCAGAAGCGGAGCGGCCGTGCCCTAGACACTACGCCTGCTACTGCCCAACGCAGCAAGGGAACGAGCGCACCAAAGCCAGCTCAAAGGAGTTCTCTAGCGTGGAAGTTCTTTAGAAAATGTGCTGATGACAGGACACGAGTGGTTTGCACCCTGTGCAATCAGAGCCTGAAGCGAGGCATAAACCTTCTCAACCTGAGCACAACCTGCATGATCAGGCATCTAAGTGCAAAGCACGAGCTGCAGTGGAGTAGACACCTTCAAAGCCAAGAAACGTCTCTGGCTCATCCTGCTTTCTCTTCTGCTGCAGTCTCGGCCGCTCCAGCCACATCTGTAGTGATACAGGCACCTGCCACCCCGCAAACAGACGATCTGTCAGCAACACCACCACTTGGGTCACCAACCATCTCCACAATGTCCCGTGGAAGCGTTCAGCTTTCCATCTCCCAAACACTTGAGAGGAAGAGGAAGTACCCCCCTACCCACCCACGATCCCTGGCCCTGAATGCCAGCATTTCAAAATTCTTGGCCTTTGAAATGCTGTCATTCCATCTGGTGGAGACGCACAGTTTTAAAAACCTTATGTCGGTGGCTGTCCCACAGTACGACGTGCCCAGCCGCCACTACTTTTCCAGGCAAGCCATCCCTTCCCTGCACAACCAAGTGGGGGAAAAAATCAGGTGTGCACTGCGCAACGCCATCTGTGGCAAGGTCCACCTAACTACCGATACGTGGACCAGTAAGCACGGTCAGGGGCGTTATATCTCCCTAATTGCACACTGGGTAAATGCAGTGGCGGATGGGCCTGAGGCGGATAGCAATTTGGCGCATGTCCTTCCACCACCGAGGATTGCAGGGCGCTTCAGTTTGCCTCCTGTTCCTAACTCCTCCTACTCTGCTTCCTCATCCTCTACCGCCTCCTCATCCGGACAGCGTAACACCTTCACCACCAACTTCAGCACGGCCAGGGGTAAACGACAGCAGGCAGTTTTAAAACTTGCCTGTTTGGGGGAAAAACCACACACCGCGCAGGCGTTGTGGAGGAGCATGGAACAGCAGACAAATGAGTGGTTGCTGCCAGCGAGCCTCAAACCCGGCCTGGTGGTGTGCGATAACGGGCGAAATCTCATAGCAGCTCTGGGCCTAGCCGGTTTGACGCACATCCCTTGCCTGGCGCATGTGCTGAATTTGGTGGTGCAGAGGTTCCTTAAAAACTACCCCGATATGTCAGAGCTGCTGCAGAAAGTGCGGGCCGTCTGTGCGCACTTTCGGCGTTCTCACCCTGCTGCTGCTCGCCTGTCAGCGCTGCAGCGTAACTTCGGCCTTCCCGCTCACCGCCTCATATGTGACATGCCCACAAGGTGGAACTCCACCTTGCACATGCTGGAAAGACTGTGCGAGCAACAGGAGGACATAGTGGAGTTTCAGCTGCAGCACGCACGCGTGAGTCGCTCTGCGGAACAGCACCACTTCACCACCAATAACTGGGCCTCCATGCGAGACCTGTGTGCCTTGTTGCGCTGTTTTGAGTACTCCACCAACATGGCCAGTGCCGATGACGCCGTTGTCAGCTTAACTATCCCACTTCTATGCCTCCTTGAAAAAACAATTCGGGCGATGATGGAAGAGGATGTGGCACAGGATGAGGAGGAGGAGGAGGAGGAGGATGAAGAGGTAACATTTCCAAGGCTTTCAGGGCAGTCATTCACAAGGGGCTCCGAGGGTGGGTTCCTGCACACACAAACGCCAGGGACACAATTGTCCAGCAGGGGCACAGTTCTGGAGGATGAGGAGGATGAGAAGGAGGAGCTGGAGGAGGAGATGGAACCATGTTCACAGCAGGGTGGCACCCAGGCCAGCTCATGGGCATCACTGGTGCGTGGCTGGGGGGATACAGAGGACACAGACGATACACCTCCCACACAGGACAGCCTTTCGTTGCCTCTGGGCAGCCTGGCACACATGAGCGATTACATGCTGCAGTGTCTCCACAACGACCGCCGAGTTGCCCACATTCTAACTTGTGCTGATTACTAGGTGGCCACGCTGCTGGATCCCCGTTACAAGGACAACGTACCGTCCTTAATTCACTCACTGGAGCGCGATCGCAAGATGCACGAGTACAAGCGCACGCTGGTAGACGCGATGCTGCTGGCATTCCCACCTGACAGCGGGGCCACAGTGGAAGCACAAGGCAGAGGAGGAGGAGGAGGAAGAGGTCGCCAACGCAACCAGGGCACCACCAGCACCTCAGAAGGCAGGGTTAGCATGGCCGAAATGTGGAAAAGCTTTGTCAGCACGCCACAACAAACAGCAGCACCAGCAGCTCATATGGAACGTCTTAGCAGGAGGCAGCATTTCACCAACATGGTGGAGCAGTATGTGTGCACACGCCTAGACGTACTGAATGACGGGTCTGCCCCCTTCAACTTCTGGGTCTCCAAGTTGGGCACATGGCCTGGGCTTGCCCTTTATGCCTTGGAGGTGCTGGCGTGCCCTGCAGCCAGTGTATTATCTGAACGGGTATTTAGCACGGCTGGGGGCGTTATCACAGACAAGCGCAGTCGCCTGTCCAGAGACAATGTGGACAAGCTCACGTTCATTAAAATGAACCAGGCATGGATCCCACGGGACTTTTCCGTATCTTGTGCCGAATAGCGATGGATACCGACCTTACCCAGCCATTGTTCTATTTTTGCTCTTTCTCACTCTTTTGGGGTGTACCCTCATTTAAAATTTCTGAAAAGAAGCAGTGTTGGCTACCTCGTCCTCCTCAGGGCCAGATTAACGTAGGGGCTATTGGAGCTGCAGCTCCAAGCCCCTACCTTTATATAGGCCCCGGGTTGGCCATATTCACTGTTACCGCTCTTCTGTCACTTGTAAACACAGAAGTCTGGCTTCTATGCTCGCTTCCCCAGGCAGCTCCCTCAGAACCTCCCCACACAGCACGAAGGCCAGACAAGGAGGGACAGTTGCCGATGCATGGATGTGTTTATGGGCTTCAGAGACAGCATCCCATGTTGAATTAGGCATGCATGGCTGCACCCTTCCTCCTCTGGGTGCATGCCAAGGCACGGCCCTTAAGGCCCTTCAAAATCCTCAGCACCAAGCCCATGATGCTCTTAATCCGGCCCTGGTCCTCCTCCACCGCCGCTTCCACCTACACCGCCCATAGGTGTGCGCAGCCTATTGCATTAGGGTGTGCACCCCAAAGTTTAAATACACATGCATGTGTTTGCCTACATGTACATGGCCCCGATACATTACTCTCCCTGCTGGCAAAGAGAAATAGAGCAGAGCAGGTCCGAGGGAGATCTTTCCCATCTCCTCACTGGCAAACAGAGCGATAATGCTATGTGCCCTAGGTGATTAGGGTGTGCCCAGGTACACCCGGCACACCCTGTGCGCACGCCTATGACACCGCCACATCCACCACCACCTCAACCTCCCTCCTACTCCATATGGGCCTCATCCTTCAGAGATGAAGAACATTGTTTTATTTTTCTGTGTTTTTTTTGTTGTTTTAAGTTATTTCCCTATCCACATTTGTTTGCAGAGCACTCGCCATGGTCTTAACTACGTTTTGCTGCCATTTGCAGCACTCTAGCCCTTTCCATTGGTGTTTTAGAGCCATTTTAGTGCCTGAAAGTTCGGGTCCCCATTGACTTCAATGGGGTTCGGTGTCCGGGAAAAGTTCGGCAAAAGTCCAGGACACGGACCCGGACTTTTTTTTAAAGTTCAGCCGAACCCGCCGAACATGGACATCCAGGTGTCCGCTCAACTCTACTCTAGAGATCTCAGGAGTGGAACTCCACAGGACACCCGACGGGTCCCTAAGTGCGGTAATAAAAGCCGCCAGCTGTTGGGAACGAACCAGCATAGCCAGTACATGACCCGTACTCTCCCCCTCCTCAAAATGTTTCTGCTGAAGAAAAAAATGCTTATTTTCAGCCCGCTGTAAAGCCACCGTCTTAGAGAGGGAATGAGCTGCTAGCCAGGAGCGTTGAGACTCCTCCGAAGGGTCATTAACATAAGCCGCCTCTGCCTTAGTCACCTCGTCCAGTACGGTGTTCTCCCATGCCTTAGTAGAGGATTTAATGTTATTGATCAAGTAACTAAACTGCCCTCGAAGGAAGGCCTTCGCAGAGTCCCACACCACCCCCAGTTCAGCTGTGTTCAAGTTAGTTGCCAGGAAGGAAGTTAGTAAATCAGGTATGGGGTCAGGACTAGGAAACAGTGTGAGCCAGAAAGGGTTCAGATTCCAAAGGGGTCTCCCCGACCTAGACGGCAGGGACAGTCTGATCCGGAGTGGAGCATGGTCCGAAACCAATCTCGGCCCATATTCAGTCCCAACCACCAGAGGCAAGAGGGCCAGATTGCCAAACCCCAGATCAATGCGGGAGAGGCCAGACCGTGCAGCCGAGTAGCAAGAGTACACCCAGTCACCCGGATGCCCCATCCGCCAAACATCCGTCAGTCCCAACTCCCCCATCAACCGAGCAAAGGGAGACCCATTACCGGTCGACAGAGGGGGCTCGGAGCAAGGGGTGAACCTGTCCCAATGGGGGTCCAGGGTGGCTTTAAAATCACCAATTACCAGCAGAGGGACCGCTGGAAGGCCAGCAATCCTCTCCGCCAGCAAACCAATTACCCCAGCCGAAAACGGCGGGGGCACATACACTGCAATTATCGCACATGACAGTCCCTCAATAGTACACACTAACAACACAAATCTACCCTCTGGATCAACATAGGCAGAGGAGCAGGCAAAGTTAACCCCCCGCCGTATCAACAGACTCACACCTCTAGAATACGTAGAGAAACTAGAATGGTACTGATGGGGATATAAGCCAGGGGCTACACTGGGGGGGGGGGATCAGCAGATAAGTGGGTCTTCTGTAAGCAAACCACGTCCGCTTGCAGTCTTTTCAGGTTCGGTAGAACAGCAGTTCTCTTCAACGGGTTGTTCAGGCCACGCACATTCCAGGAAACAATGCATAAAGTATCAGTCATTGTAGAGCATAGGGCAAGATGAACATGGAAGGAGTTCAGAGTAATGTAGTACACCGCATCCTAGGAAATCAAAAAGGGGCAAAAAGGCACCTTCAAAAAAGAAGGGCATCAGCCAGGCACCTTGAGAAGGGAGGGGCAGTCCAAGTCTCCAGTAGATACAGACGATATTCCAGGCCGCAGGGCAGGAGGCCCTCCCTGGGACAGCAAGGTTGTGACAGTCATCTCCAGTGGTTAGGGAGGGGGTGAAGAGCAGGAAAAACAGGGGTGCCAAGGGGTAACAGGCAACAGAAGGATGGGGATCCTCGGAGCGCCCACCACCAACGTGGTTTGGTGAGCGTCGGTCATCAGCAAAGTTCGTCCAACCAGGACCCATAGGGGGGAGAACGATGGGAGACGCAGCTGTCACAGCAGTCTCCACAAGAACAGCGTGTAAAACCAACAAGGGTGATAACTGTAGTCCGTGCATATAGGGCAGCTTCCGCCCATAGAAAGGTATCGCAGGGGACACCCGATCAGCAACAATAACAACAGTTCACAGCTAGGCCACAAGGCAGACTTTAAGGAGCCCCCGGACATGGAGACAGGTCAGGGCGCTGCGCCCTACCCTCCACTTCCACCCACTGTGCCGCAGCCGCTGGGTTATCAAAGAATTTCACTCCATCTCGCGCCACCACTCGAAGCTTAGCAGGATAAAGCATGGCCTATTGCAGGTTCAGCGCTCTCAATCTCCTCTTCACCTCCCCAAACTTCGCCCTCTGCCTCTGCACCTCCGCCGAGTAGTCCGGGAAAAGAGAAATTTTTGAGTTATCCATCGCCAATTTGTCTTGCAGTCCACGGGCCTTAGTCAATATAGTATCTCTGTCCTTGTAATTGAGCAATTTAAAGATGAAAGTGCGGGAGGCGCTCCAGGAGGAAGAGGGCGCATGGGGACGCGATGCGCCCTTTGCACAGAGAACATGGGAGTAAAAGAGTCCTGGCCAAAAGTTTCCAGCAGCCATTTTTCAATAAAGGTAACAGGATTCTTCCCCTCAGCCCGCTCCGGGATACCAATAGCCCTCACATTATTTTGTCTCATCCTATTCTCAAGGTCCTCCAACCTGGCTGCCTGCTGAGCAGCCAGGAGCGCAGTATGTTTAACCTCCCTCTGAAGGGGGGGCATATCATCCTCAATGGAGCTGACCCTGCCTTCCACAGCCGCAGTTCATTCCCTGAGCTTCTGCATGTCATGTCTAAGAAAAGTGATTTCAGTCTTAACTCCCTTCAGCTCCACAGTGAGAGCCGCAATAGAGGTGTTGCAGGTTGTGACTGTGGCCATTATGTCCCGCAAAGTGGGCTCAGGATCAAGCACAGGGGAGAGAGGCTGAGGATTACCTGCAGTGTCCCAGGCAGAAAGCTGTGCAGAGATATCCCCCAGCGGGGCAGTGTCATCGGCATCCGACAGCGGGGTAGGGGAGGAAGCAGAAGTGGTCGCCACACTAGGAGCAGTTTTCGTGGCAGGCTTGGAGAAGAGCTTCTGTGCAGCTTCTTTGTAGGAAGGCTTCTGTGAGCCACGCTGCGGCTGGGCGCCATCTTGGGTCTGCCTGTCCGGAGCATGGCGGCCTGTCGTCTGCCGAGATGACATGTTGCAGCGGGGAGGATGACTAACTGGGTAGTCCGGGTGCTCAGAGGGTCAAAGAGCAGCGATTGCCGAAGAAACAGCAAGCCGATCGGGTGTCCAGAAGGATGAAAGTACAGGAGCGGGAGCTAAACACGTCCGGATACATCCGCTGCTCGGCCACGCCCCTTGTGGCAAACTTTAAACGACACTTTTTATGGATATCTTTAAGAAATGGCTTTCTTCTTGCCACTCTTCCATAAAGGCCAGATTTGTGCATTATACGACTGATTGTGACATTATACGACTGATTGTGACAGAGTCTCCCACCTCAGCTGTAGATCTCTGCAGTTCATCCAGAGTGATCATGGGCCTCTTGGCTGCATCTCTGATCAGTCTTCTCCTTGTATGAGCTGAAAGTTTAGAGGGACGGCCAGGTCTTTGTAGATTTGCAGTGGTCTGATACTCCTTCCATTTCAACATTATCGCTTGCACAGTGCTCCTTGGGATGTTTAAAGCCTGGGAAATCTTTTTGTATCCAAATCCTGCTTTAAACTTCTCCACAACAGTATCTCGGACCTGCCCGGTGTGTTCCTTGTTCTTCATGATGCTCTCTGCGCTTTAAACAGACCTCTGAGACTATCACAGTGCAGGTGCATTTATACGGAGACTTGATTATACACAGGTGGATTCTATTTATCATCATTAGTCATTTAGGTCAACATTGGATCATTCAGAGATCCTCACTGAACTTCTGGAGAGAGTTTGCTGCACTGAAAGTAAAGGAGCTGAATAATTTTGCACGCCCAATTTTTCAGTTTTTTATTTGTTAAAAAGGTTTGAAATATCCAATAAATTTCGTTCCACTTCATGACGGGGTCCCACTTGTTGTTGATTCTTCACAAAAAATTACAGTTTTATATCATTATGTTTGAAGCCTGAAATGTGGCAAAAGGTCGCAAAGTTCGAAGGGGGCCCAATACTTTCGCAAGGCACTGTATGTACTGTATGTTTGTTTTATATTATGAGATTAATTGGTACATCGTATTAATATATCCATTTGCTTAATTATCCCTTTTAATTATTTAATGTATCATTTTTAGGTCTCATGTGAGATTTATTTGTTCGATTAATAATGTCTATTCATTTAGCTATTGGGAAATTTATGTCACCGTTTTTTACTATTTTGACATGAACTCCGATTATAAATGTACATTTTTCCATGAAATATGCTAGGAGTTCTTTTTCTTGGAGTCCGTACGAGCGGTTTTCTATTTCCGTTTCCGCTGTATGAGATTCCTGTCATTCTCCTTACTTCCGGGTTCTCCTAGCGGTGGAACGCAAGCTCGCCGCATAGGTGTATATCCGGAATGCATATGATTGGCTGACGTTATGTGATTGACTGCTATTGTTCTACTTACAGGCGTGCTTTCGGGTGTTCGTCGCGCCTTTGACAACGTCTATGATGACGAAACGCGTCAGACACGTATGACGCATGTAAGCACGATCCCGCCTCGGACATATTTGTTTTTCCATGCTGTTTCTCAAACAAACTTCATGTGAGTACCTATTTTACTGCTTATCAATAAATTATCAGTTGGAACGTATTACACTATTGGATCCCCCTTTATTTCTTCGTGAGGTGTTTTGGAGAAATTGGGGACACCTCTTTATACCCGGAATATACATTTCATTTCTACCTAATGTGATGAGGAGGCTGAGTGACCGGACATTGCTGACTAGAAACCGGATACTCACTTCATGCTTGATTGACCTTTCATTAATTTGAGGGTCCACCTCGTTTGGTAAGAGTACCCTTGTTTTTTCTCACGGTGGTGGATCATCTTTCTACTATGGGAGTGGCTTCCTGTCATCACCTCGTCTCATCATTTACCTTTAGAGTCTATATTTATTTATTTTTCCTAACACCCATGTGTATATCACTCACAAGGACTTTTTACATCTGGGGGATTGTTGCCATCTACATTTCCTCTATTTGTTTTTTTATACATTTTTTATACATTTAATTATGTATTAATCATTTGATTACCATTAGGCACTGCACTGTTTTTTCTATAAGCTCAAAGGAGTGCCCTAGCGTGGCAGTTCTTCAGACAATGTGATGATGACAGGACACGAGTGGTTTGCACCCTGTGCAATCAGAGCCCGTAGTGAGGCATAAACCTTCTCAACCTGAGCACAACCTGCAAGAGCAGGCATCTAAGTGCAAAGCATGAGCTGCAGTGGAGTATACACCTCAAAAACCAAGAAAGGTCTCTGGCTCCTCCTGCTTCCTCTTCTGCTGCAGTCTCGGCCTCTTCATCCACCTCTGTAGTGAGACTGGCATCTGCCACCCCGCAAAACAGAGGATCTGCCAGCAACACCACCACCTGGGTCACCAACAACCATCTCCACAATGTCCCGTGGAAGCATTCAGCTTTCTATCTCCCAAACACTGGAGCGGAAGAGGAAGTACTCCTCCTACTCACCCGTGATCCCTGGCCCTGAATGCCAGCATTTCAAAATTCTTGGCCTTTGAAATGCTGTCATTCCGTCTGGTGGAGACGCAGAGTTTTAAAAGCCTTTTGGTGGTGGCTGTCCCATAGTACGTCGTGCCCAGCCGCCACTACTTTTCCAGGCAAGCCATCCCTTCCCTGCACAACCAAGTGGGTGACAAAATCAGGTGTGCACTGTGCAACGCCATCTGTGGCAAGGTCCACCTAACTACGGATACGTGGACCAGTAAGCACAGTCCGGGTCGTTACATCTACCTAACAGCACACTGGGTAAATGCAGTGGCGGCTGGGCCTGAGGTGGATAGCAGTTTGGCGCATGTCCTTCCACCACCAAGGATTACAGTGCACTTCAGTTTGCCTCCTGTTCCTAACTCCTCCTACTCCGCTTCCTCATCCTCTACCGCCTCCTCATCCAGTCAGCGTAACACCTTCACGACCAACTTCAGCACAGCCAGGGGTAAATGACAGCAGGCAGTTTTAAAACGTGCCTGTTTGGGGGAAAAACCACACACCGCGCAGGAGTTGTGGTGGGGCATTCAACAGCAGACCGATGAGTGGTTGGTGCCAGTGAGCCTCAAGCCCGGCCTGGTGGTGTGCAATAATGGGCAAAATCTCATAGCTGCTCTCGGCCTAGCCGGTTTGACACACATTCCTTGCCTGGCTCATGTGCTGAATTTGGTGGTGTAAAGGTTCCTTAGAAATTACCCGGATATGTCAGAGCTGCTGCAGAAAGTGCAGGCCGTCTGTGCGCACTTTCGGCGTTCTCACCCTGCTGCTACTCGTCTGTCAGTGCTGCAGCATAACTTCGGCCTTCCCGCTCACCGCCTCATATGTGACGTGCCCACAAGGTGAAACTCCACCTTGCACATGCTGGCCAGACTGTGCGAGCAGCAGCAGGCCATAGTGGAGTTTCAGCTGCAGCACACACGCATGAGTCGCTCTGCGGAACAGCACCACTTCACCACCAGTAACTGGGCCTCCATGCAAGACCTGTGTGCCTTGTTGCGCTGTAACATACGCAGACTAGGCCGCAATTTAATATTTTTTCCCTAAATCGGTGTTTATTGAATAGCGGAATAGAACAACAGTATCCAAATGGTGTATTTTACAGTAACATATGCAGACTAGGCCGCAATGTAATATTTTTTCCCTAAATGGGTGTTTATTGAATAGCGGAATAGAACAACAGTATCCAAAGGGTGTATCTCACAGTAAAATATGCAGACTAGGCTGCAAATTTTTTTTTTCCCCCTTAATGGGTTTGTATTGCAAAGCAGAATACAACAGTATGCAATGGGTGTATCTCACTGTAACATATGCAGACAGGGCCGCAATTAACTTTTTATCCCTTAAATGGGTTTTTATTGCAATGCGCAACACAACAGTTTGCAATGGGTGTATCTCACTGTAACATATACAGACAGGGCCGCAATTAACTTTTTTTCCCCCTAAATGGGTTTTTATTGCAAAGCGGAATACAACAGTATGCAATGGGTGTATCTCACTGTAACATATGCAGACAGGACCGCAATTAACTTGTTATCCCCTAAATGGGTTCTTATTGCAATGCGCAACACAACAGTATGCAATGGGTGCATCTCACTGTAACATATGCAGATAGGGCTGCAATTAACTTTTTTTTCCCCTAAATCGGTCTTTATTGCAATGCGCAACACAACAGTATGCAATGGGTGTATCTCACTGTAACATATGCAGCCTAGGCCGCAATTAACTTTTTTTCCCCCTAAATGGGTTTTTATTGCAAAGCTGAATACAACAACAGTATGCAAAGTGTGTATCACACTGTAACATATGAATGAATATCCAAAAAATAATTGTCCTCTTAATTGGTGCTTGTTGAATAGCAGATTTGAATTGCAGTGTCTAAATGCTGTAAGTCACAGTAAAATATTTTTTTCTTTTTTAAATGCAGATTAAGCAGACACATTTGCACTGAGCTTGCAGGAAATGGCCGCTACACACCGCACGCCTAACCGGTTGGATACTGTTGTTATTCTATTCCGCTATTGATTTAAAAAAAAACAGTTGAATGAAAAACTGAAAAATATTTTTTTCCCCTAAATACTGAAAAATAATTATTTTCCCCTTACATTGGTGCTTTTTGAAGAGCGGGTTAGAAAAGCAGTGTCTGTCTAAACACTCTATGTCAAAGTAAAATATGAAGGAAAAAAATTGTTTTTTTCTTTTTCAAATGCACGCCTAACAGGTTGGATACTGTGGTTGTTCTATTCCGCTATTGAATTTAAAAAAAACCCATTTGAATGAAAAACTGAAAAATATTTTTTTTCCCTAAATACTGTAAAATAATTATTTTCCCCTTACATTGGTGCTTTTTGAAGAGCAGGTTAGAAAAGCAGCCCACCTAACAGACTGATAAAAGTTTTTTTTCTCCTTTCTCCTCCTCACTGGGCTCAGGTCAGGGCATAAAGATCGTGCACTGCACCCCCACACAATACAATCAATGTAGATTGCTGTCTGATTAAAGAAGATTGTTCCTATGCTTTCCCTCAAAGCAATCTCCAGCCTGACCCTACAGTAATCTCCTATCTCTCCCTCCGGGCAAAAAGATTGTGCACTGCATCCCCACACAATCAAATCAATGTAGATCGCTGTCTGATTAAAGAAGATTCTTCCTATGCTTTCCCTCAAAGCAATCTCCAGCCTGACCCTACAATAATCTCCTATCTCTCCCTCAGCAGCATCAGGAACCTCTCCCTAGTGTAGTTATAGCAGAGTGACGTGCAGCACTATGTGACTCCAGCTTATATAGACTCTGGGTCACATGCTGCACTGGCCAATCACAGCCATGCCATTAGTAGGCATGGCTGTGATGGCTTCTAGGGCACACTAGTTAAACGCTTGCTGATTGGCTGCCTTGCACATGTTGAAACCGCGCCATTAAAACCGTGCCAAAACATCAAATAATGTTACCGAACAACGAACAGTACCCGAACATACAGTGAAATGTTCGGGTTCGGGTCCGGGTACCGAATACCCAAAAGTCCGGTACGAACCCGAACAATACAGTCCAGGTTCACTCAACCCTAGTCAGAACATCACTTTCGGAGCAAACATTTTTAACTCTTTCAGGGTACACACATATGATGTTATCCTCCTGTCCACCTACGGTTGAGGTTGGTGTTGCTTGTAAGAATGAGATATCTGGAACTTGGGAATTCCTAAAATGGATCTCAATGGAGTCCGGTCTTTCCTCAATCACATGGCAGTTACATTTACTGTGATAGGACTGGGAATGCTCACAGTTAATGCTCATTTTTGCTTGGGACCAAATAACCTTATTGATAAAATCCACAATGGGATTCAATCTCTTAAGGAGATCTATGCCGATAATCAAACGATCATAGGGCAAATCAACTATCAATGTGGGATGGCAAATTATTTTATTTCCCAAGTTGAGGTTCAACCAAGCTTCTCCTCTGACCGATAAAGCAGTGCCTGAAACATTTATAAGGTTAGCTTTAAAACGTTTCAGCTTGTATTTCTCAGAAGATAAATCCTGGATCTGTTGAAAATATTTCTGAGATAAAATAGTTGCATGGCTACCTGTGTCCAATAAAGCCATTATTTGTGGTAAATCATTATGCAATTTAACCTCCATGAAATACCTGTGATCTATTTCCTGTAAGGAGCATAGATATTTTGAGTGTCCTTTAAAACGGCCCTCATGTTGCACTTCACCTTTCTTTTTCACACAAGCCTGTGCGCCTGTCAGTTTTTTTTTTTTTACTGCTGAAGGGACAAGAAAAGAGACCAGTGCAAATACCTATAAACCCAAATCTGGCTAAGATAAACTAATTCAACTCTTCAGATGGACAAACGGGGGAAGATCAAAAATAATATAAAGTGACAATGCAGGATTGTAGTTCCCCTTCTATAAAAAATTATAGAAAATATTTTTTGTGCTGGAATCAAAATCTACCAGCTAGTTCACCCAGCCTTGTAAAGTGTAAACATGTGAATAAGCCTGCATGCTGGAAAATATATGCTAAAGTGCAATAGTGAAAAAAATTTAATTTTTTATTAATAAATATATATGTAAACTTGTATCAAAAATATAACTAACTCCCTCTGATATGTAGTGTGCAAATAAATAATATAAATCGCACACTGGGGATAGTGTGCAACAATGCAATAAGTGTAATTGTAAATGGTGTTATTTGAGAACTGTCCACAAGATGGCAGTATAATGACCGAAAGCCAATGATGTAATACCTAAAATGCAAGAACTGGAAATTGGTGTAAAATATTTGTTAATATACATAAAACTGTGTAAAGTGCTAGTGCTGATGTGACCTTAGTATAGAATAAATCCTGAATTCATAATAAATAAAAAATGATGTCAAACATCAATCCAAATACATAATGCCTGAGATATAAATGCATGGGCTATTATCAAGTATAAAGTCCAAAAATCAGTCCATGTAATGCTTATTAATTCTTCCCAGGTGATAAGGTGTGCAAACGTGCAGCAAAAGTGCCAATACAGATAATAAGGTGCTTTTAGTGTCCACGCGTGGATATCCCACCATCCGTGCAGAGCTTTAGCCTTAAATGGACTCACCAGAACTCCAGCTGGTAAAACCAGCACTCTCGCTTTAAACAGAACAACAACTTGATTGTATAATTCAACCCTCCTGATTCCTCCACTTGATTACACCATCCACAGGAAAATAATACCCCCAAAGATGAGGAGATTATATTGAAGGGGAGGAGAGAGACAAAACCCGCATAGCGTAACTCCGTCAAAGCAAAAAGGTTTATTAAAATAATTGGTTACACTCACATAACATTGGGTCTACCCGACACTAGGATATCCAGCATTTAAAACAGTGCAGCAAAACTTCCCTGCCGTCACCAGCCCAGATGCGAGCATGCCTGTGCTGCCTGCGGTGTATCCTCTCAGCATCCTAAGCCCCGCCCTACTAGTTTCATCACATTGACATCTTCACGGAGATAGCACAGGCACACTCGCATCTGGGCTGGTGGCGGCCGGGAAGTTTTGCTGCACTGTTTTAGATTCCGGATATCCTAGTGTCGGGTAGACACAATTTTATGTGAAAGTAACCAATTATTTTAATAAACCTATTTGCTTTGACGGAGTTACGCTATGTGGGTTTTGTCTCTCTTTTCTCCCCTTCAATATAATCTCCCCATCTTTGGGGGTATTATTTTCCTGTGGATGGTGTAATCGAGTGGAGGAATCAGGAGGGTTGAATCATACAATCAAGTTGGTGGTCTGTTTAAAGTGAGAGTGCTGGTTTTACCAGCAAGAGTTCTGGTGAGTCCATTTAGGGATAAAGCTCTGCACGGTTGGTGGGATCTCCACGCGTGGACACTAAAAGCACCTTATTATCTGTATTGGCACTTTTGCTGCACGTTTGCACACCTTATCACCTGGGAAGAATTAATAAGCATTACATGGACTGATTTTTGGACTTTATACTTAATAATAACCCATGCATTTATATCTCAGGCATTATGTATTTGGATTGATGTTTGACATACTTTTTTTATTTTTTATGAATTCAGGATTTATTCTATACTAAGGTCACATCAGCACTAGCACTTTACACAGTTTTATGTATATTAACACATTTTTTACACATATGTTCACTTTCTTGCATTTTAGGTACTACATCATTGGCTTTCGGTCATTATACTGCCATCTTGTGGTCAGTTCTCAAATAACACCATTTACAATTATACACTTATTGCATTGTTGCACACTATCCCGAGTGTGCGATTTATATTATTTATTTGCACACTACACGTCAGTGGGAGTTAGTTATATTTTTGATACAAGTTTACATATATATTTATTCATAAAAATTTTATTTTTTTCACTATTGCGCTTTAGCACATATTTTCCAGCATGCAGGCTTATTCACATGTTTACACTTTACCAGGCTGGGTGAACTAGCTGGTAGATTTTGATTCAAGCACAAAAATATTTTCTATAATTTTTTATAGAAGGGGGAACTATAATCCTGCACTGTCACTTTATATTATTTTTGATCTTCCCCATTTGTCCATCTAAAGAGTCAAATTAGCTTATCTTAGCCGGATTTGGGTTTATAGGTATTTGCGCTAGTCTCTTTTCTTAGCTCTATACATGTGTAGTATATCTACAGTCAACCAGCAGAATTTTCCGTTAACCCTCACTATTTAATTCAGATTCTCTTATCCAAAGGTGACACCCAGGGTGCTTGACTATATATATTTTTTATTGATTTTTTTAGAGCTGAAGTCTCTGCGGACTGCAAGATAAGATTACAAACAGGTCGCCCCTCCTCCTTGCCATCTGGCATTGGAAGGGTTAAATTCTCTTCAGGCATACACACACTAGGGTTAATTATCTCTTTTTTAGGTATTGGTACAATACAGGCATTTGAATGTTTACACACCTTAGCCCCCCCCCCCATTGGTTATTTGGGAGAACTTTGCGCAGGAGTGGCCTTTCCTAAAAAAGGATTTGGGGGTTTTGCAATGAGAAGCTGGGATATTTTTTCCATCTGTTCTGACAAACCCCCAAATTGATTCTGCATCTGATCCATTCGCTCATGTAAATTACCTCAATTTTTCCAGTGAACACTTGTGGTTGGATTTTTGGAATTAGAAGAGTGAGACTTACCAGAACCTTCTGATTCAGAACCATTTTGGATCTCTTCAGGGCCATACTGATAATTCCTATATTTACCTCTCAAGTATTTTGACCAACTGATGCTTTTCGTCTGGCTCCCAATCAACTACCGGACCCTTTTTATCATCTGGATTGGGTTTAGCCTTATTCAATTTGGGAGTACTGGGGCTCTTAACCACATTAGCATAACTCGTTTTTGGGGCTTCAATGTGTCCCTCGTATCTTTTATTATGAACTTCAGCTATTACATTATTTGTTTTTTTTAAACCTCTTATCCTGAGTCTCCTCACTATTTTGTAAAACAGCAAAAAAGGGTTGTACTTTCTGTCAGTAGCCAATCCAGACTTTTTCTGGGATTGTAATCCCAGGCAAGAATAATTTTTATTTTATTTGGCAAAGCATCATAAAACTTTTGGATGAATTCATGGCTCTCAAACCGGGGATCTTCCTCAGCCAGGCTATAGGCATTTTTGAGAATGGACAAAAACTCCCTAGGGCTTTAATTTGGCTGACATTTCAAAGTAAACATGGCTCTCCTTGCAGCAATAGTTGACTGATAGGGACCAAGTTCTGTCTTTATTTCTGAAACAACTTCAGACCAGGTATTTTTGCTCCTATCTCGTAGGGAATAAAAGAAAAATCTGTATTTTGACTCAAACACCCATAAAATGAATTTGATTTTCTGCTTGTCATATTCTAAATTTAGGGTCATCATAGCCTCCTCATAGGCTTCTATATGGTTAATTATAGAAGGTGATCCTTTCTTATTAAACAGACTTACAGTCTCTTTTAACCACTTCCATACCACCTCATTGAAAAATGATGACGGCAGGAAATCTTTGCCGATCCGGGCCGACGTCATATGACAGCGGCCCGCTCTCCCTGCTACTGCGCACCCCCGGGGGCATGCAGCGCGGCAATCGGGGATGAGGCTCGTCCCCCGGACATAGCCCATCCCCGATCAAGGTACACAGCCAATGAAAATTGGCTGTTTACCACATGATCGGCTGTGTCAATCACAGCCGATCACATGAGGGCCTCCAGCACAAACCGCTCATTCTCTCTGTAATGCGTGCCCCCAGGGGTGCGCAGCGCGGCAATCGGGGATGAGGCTCATCCCTCGGACAGTTCCCATCGCCGATTTAGGTAAAAAGCCAATGAAATTGGCTTTTTACCACGTGACTGGCTGTGTCCAATCACAGCCGGTCACAAATGTCAACAAAGCAGTGGTAATTCACTGTTACTAGGCTCTCATCCTCACACACCTATCCAGTGTGAGGAGGAGATCTGGAAATAGTGAGTTACCACAGAGTACTGTGCAAATTAATGTGCCCTGATTGTCTGATTGCCCCCACCAAATAAAGAGGACCTGTCACCAGAGTACCTGTCACCTGCCCATCTGAGTACCTGTCACCTGCCCATCAGCATACCCAAGTACCTGTCCCCTGCCCATCAGAGTACCCGAGTACCTGTCCCCTGCCCATCAGAGTACACGAGTACCTGTCACCTACCCATCAGAGTACCTGTCACCTACCCATCAGAGTACCCGAGTACCTTCCACCTGCTAATCAGAGTACCTGCCGCCTGAAGTACTTTCCGCCTGATCATCAGTACTAAGGATGATCAAACTTTTCAAAAGTTCGGGTCGGCCAGAACATCAGAACTTCCCGAAAGTTCGGCCCGGATTTCAGAACCCCATTGAAATCAATGGGACCTGAACTTTGGTAATCATAAAACACAATTTTGAAGCCCTAAAACCCAATAAATGCCTCTAAAAAGTGCCTAGGGTTCTGGGTCATACCCCAGGGACTATTAATCCCACAAAAAAAGTTCTTAAAAATTGTCATTTTTGATAGAGAGCCAATTATTGGAAAAATTAAATTAAAAAAAAAAAAAAATTCTTTGGATTTAGTATCTGGGGTGTCTAAAAAGTGTACATGTGAAGTTTCAACTCTGTAGCATGTTCAGAACCATAAAAAAAAGATTGTTTGCATTAGAACACTTACAGAACAGGTTAGTGGCTTCTCGCTTTTCACACCTTGCCAGTTTAGTAGCAAGTGTTTTTTTGGGCATTTTTTTGGGCATTTTTTTGGGTTCTTTGGAGTCAGGAAAAACATCTGAACTTTTGCTACAGAGCTGAAACTTCACAGGTACACTTTTTAGACCCCCCAGACACTAAATCCAAATAAATTTTATTTTTTTTTATTTTATTTTCTATCAAAAATCTATCAAAAATGACAATTTTTAAGAACTTTTTTTGTGTGATTTTGTGTCTGGGGGGTACCTGTGAAGTATCAGCTCTGTAGCATGTCCAGAACCATAAAAAAAGATCATTTGTATTAGTGCAATTATAGAACAGGTTAGTGGCTTCTCGCTTTTCACACCTTGCCAGTTTAGTAGCAGGCGTTTTTTGGGCATTTTTTTGGGTTCTTTACTACTACACTAGATATCCCTTTCCTCACACTAATAAATGCTAAATGACACTTTTAAAGTAAAATTAACAGAACTGCTTCCACTCTGTTCTGTATAACAATGCTAGGAATTTGGCGGGGGCTATCTTATATACTGGGGGGCGTATTCACTAATGATTGGCCTAGGGACCCCCTAGTCACTCCAATCACATTCCTAGCATTCTCCTGCCCCCTCAATTGGCTTTTGCTAATGGTTCTGGTCCAATCACAGGCTTTTAAAGCCCATTTCCTGAACCATTGCATTTTGGTCGGTTCTGGTTGCCGAATTCCGAACTTTTTGGGCAAAAAGTTCTAAATTTGGCCGAACCTCGAACACCCAATGTTCGGGCCGAACCGATGGTCGACCCGAACCGTTCGATCATCCCTAATCAGTACCCGGTTACCTATCACCTGCCTGTCACCTGCCCATCAGAGTACCCGAGCACCTGCCCCTTGCCTATTGGAGTACACGAGTACCTTCCACCTGCTCATCAAAGTACCTGCTGCCTGAAGTACTTGCCGCCTGAACATCAGTACCAGAGTACCTGTCACCTGCCTGCCCATCAGAATACCCTAGTACCTGTCACTTGCCTATTGGAGTACCCGAATACCTTCCACCTGCCCATCAAAGTACCTGCTGCCTGAAGTACCCGAGTACTTGCCGTCTGCTAATCAGTACCCGAGCACCTGTCACCTGCCTGTCACCTGCCCAGCAAAGTACCCGAGTACCTGTCACCCTTCATACAGCCACCATGTCCAAGTCCAAAAAGGTTTTCACTGCCGAAGAGGCCTGTCAATTATTAACCCTGACGGATGAGAGCAGCGGGGAGCTCTCACTTTCCGATGCCGAAACCAATTCTGAATCTGGTTCAGAATTTGAGCCCTTTGAAGGCTTTACATCGGGAACTGAATCGGAGGAGGAAGAAGTTCGGCCTAAAAGACGCCGCACTGAAAACCAGGCAGACACCAGCAGCGCCAATGGCCAATCGGCAAACGCCAACGGCGCTGGACCCCAGGAGGAAATGCCCAGTACAAGCACTGGAATTTCACACCAGCCCCAAAGAAGCAGAGCCCAAATGCAGCTTCCGGATGCTTTGGCAAACCCATTGTGGCTGCCTTCTAGCTCTGGGTCAGCTACAATCCCCCCCCCCCCTTCACAGCACAGCCAGGTTTGCAGGTCAACACCGAAAATTTTGTTCTCATTGATTTTTTAAATTTATTTTTCCCTGTTGAGTTCCTTCAAGGCATCGTGGACCAAACAAATATTTTTGCCCAACAGTTCATAGAGAACAACCCCACCTCATATCATGCCCATCTTTTTGAATGGAGACCCCTAACATTAGAAGAGTTAAAAGTGTTTTTGGGCCTTACCATCAATATGGGGGTTACAAAAAAAAAAAATGAGCTGCATTCCTATGGGTCCACCAAACCCATCCACCATAAGCCACTTTATTCACTCGTCATGTCCAGGTCCCGCTATGATAATATAATGCGCTTCCTGCATTTCAATGATAATTCGCAGTGCCCTCCCCGAGATGATCCCAGTTTTGATAAACTCTTTAAAATTCGCCCCCTGATTGATTTCTTTTCTAGACGGTTTCCCGAAGTTTATGTCCCTGACCAAAACATCGCTGTGGATGAATCACTGGTCCATTTCACAGGCCAGCTGGGATTTAAGCAGTACATTCCCAGCAAAAGGGCTAGGTACAGCTTAAAACTTAACAAGCTCTGTGAAAGTAAAACTGGATATGTGTACGCCTTTCGCGTGTACGAAGGCAGAGACTCAGAGCTCCAGCCCCCTGAGTGCCCAACGTACATGGGAATAAGTGGGAAGATTGTCTGGGACCTAGCCTTCCCACTGTTGCAAAAGGGGTACCACATTTATATGGGCAACTACTACACCAGTTTGCCCCTTTTCCGCCACCTGTACCTCAAAAAACCTTGGCCTGCGGTACAGTAAGAAAAAAACGGAAGGGCTTCCCGCAGAGTCTTGTCACCACTCCATTACAAAATGGGGAATCTGCAAGCCTAAGGAATGAGGAAGTAATGGCTTTGAAGTGGAGGGATAGTAAGGATGTTTATATCATGTCCACCATCCACGATGACACCTCAGTGGAATTTAGCAGAAGACGCGGTCCCGTTCGAAAGCCTGGTTGTATCCACGAGTACAATAAGTACATGGGGGGGGGGGGGGGGTGGATTTAAAGGATCAAATGCTGCAGCCCTATCTCCCAACAAGAAAGACCCTCTTTTGGTACAAAAAAGTTGCAGTTTACTTTTTCCATTTGGCCATGTACAACGCATATGTCACCTATCAAAAGTCAACAATAACACCAATGCCCTTCCTCCATTTTATTGAAGATATTGCCACTGCCCTGATTTACCAGCAAGGATCCCTCCCAGAAATCATTTGTTCCAATTGTGTCAGTAGACTTCATGAGCGCCATTTCCCTTACCATATCCTACCATCAGAAACCGGAAGAAGACGCCACAAAAGGTGCCGGGTGTGTAGCAAAAAAGGAGTTAGGAAAGACACCAGATTCCATTGTACCAATTGTCCCTAACAACCTGGCCTATGCATTGGAGATTGCTTCAAAATCTATCACACTGCCCTAAATTTTTAGCCCATATTTCAGTCAGACTGCCATTTCCCCTTTTTCAATTTTTGTGCTGAATATTTTCCTGCTGCCTCAATCAACCATATCACTGCCTTTCATGTGAACCGGCCCTGGCCTGTATATCGATTATGCCTCTGCCTGCCGTCTGCTTTGTTTATCCGCCATGTTTCTGCCTTTCACGTGAACTGACCCTGGACTGTTTATCGATTATGCCTTAGCCTACCGTCTATTTCTGCCTTTTACCTGCACTGACCTTGGCCTGTTACGACCATGTTTTTTGCCTGCCCCTTAGACTGATCCTTCGCCCAGCTACTGTAGTAGTGGTGTTCAAAATGACACAGGGGTCTCACTTTTGTGAGGGGCTTCAGAATATAGTGTTCTGATATGAGAAAACCAGTTTTTGGTTTTCTCTGGGTTTGTAATCTCGGAACAGGGTCTGGATTCCGGAGGCTTCAAAGCAATTTGGGTGGGAGAAGCCTCTACCCCTGTCCCCATTCTTTCCTGACCAAGGCCCTAAGCTTGATGGTCCAGTCTGCTGCCTGGACCAATACTTTGGCTGTGCTGATAATATCCCTGCCTGCACTGACCCAGAACTTTTTATGTAACATGTGCCTGTTGCCTGGACCAATACTTGGGCTGTACTGAACATATCTCTGCCTGCTGCCTGTACTAATTATATGGACAGTATTTCTGCCTGCTGCATGGACAATCCTTTTGCTGCTGCTGACCATATCCCTGCCTACTACATGGACCAATGCTTTGGCTGTGCTGACAATATCTCTACCTGTACTGACTATGGACAGTGTTCCTGGACAATCCTTTCACTGTCGCTGTCTACGTTCCTGCCTGCTGCCTGGACCACTGCACTGCTAAAACCACAGGTAATCTTTTGTTTATCCTTTGCTCAGCAGAATGTATTTTGGTATGTATTATGCTATGTGTTAGGGGCCTTCAACAATGGGATAGGTTGTTAGGAATTTATGTGTGTGATTTATGTCCCTAGGACGCATGATGGTGCTCCTTGGATGTTGGGCCCCTCTATATGGCTAGGCTGGGAAAAAGTCTCACACATGTGGTATTGCCATACTCAGAAGGAGTGGCAGAATGTATTTTGGAGTGCCATTTTTGCTGTGTACATGCTATGTGTTAGGAATATCCTACAAATTGACAACTTTGTGTAAAAAAAAAAAAAAAAGTTTTCATTTTTTTCCCACATTTTCCAAAAACTTGTGGAAAAAAATGACATGTTCAAAATACCCATAATACCTCATAGAATATATGTTGGAGTGTTTGCTTTCCAAAATGGGGTCATTTTGTGGGCGTTTCCATTGTCTTGGAGCTCTAGGGCCTTCAAAAGTATGATAGGTAGTCAGAAAATGATGTGTGTAATTTATGCTCCTAGAGCGCCTGAAAGTGCTACTTGGATGGGGAGTCTCTTTATGTGGCCAGGCTGGGTAAAAGTCTCACACATGTGGTATCGCCATACTCAGGAGGAGTAGCAGAATGTATTTTGGGGTGTCATTTTTGCTATGTACATGCTATGTGTTAGAAATATCCTATAAATTGACAACTTTGTGGGAAAAAAAAGAAAAACTATTTTTTTCTTCATTTTCCCAAGAATTGTAACTTCAAAAAACTCACCATGCCTCTTGCTAAATACCTTGGACTGTCTACTTTACAAAAAGGGATAATTTTTAACAATTATTGTTACTGTCCTGACATTTCAGGGCCTCAAGAAATGATAGGCCGTCAGTACATCTGGTGTGATCAATTTTCAGTAATTGGTACCATAGCTTCTAGACTCAATAACTTTCTTTTCAAATGGTTTTTATTAAAGCAGAAGGAATGGAGTACAAAACAATACCAATAGGTAACAGTGGTGCATAACAGAAGAGTACACGTCAAAATGACATCATTAACAGCAAGCAGTAGCATAACAATCAGGTTTAGGAATAGGAAAGGGGCAAGCTGGGTGCCCCGGCATACAAATGCAAAGGATAAACACATTGCATAAGGGCGGCTGGGGGGACTCAATAACTTTCACACAGACTAAATAATATACACTAATTTGGGTTAATTTTACCAGAGATATGTAGCAGTATAAATGTTGGCCCAAATGTATGAAGAAAAATTTATTTTTTGCAAAATTTTATAATATAAACTAAATTTTTTGCTCTTTTTTTGCCTTTATCACAAAAAAAAAACTCAGTTGTGATCAAATACCACCAAAAGAAAGCTTTGTGTGAAAAAAATGATAAAAATGTTGTTTGGTTACAGTGTAGCATGACTGAGCAATTGTCATTCAAAGTGTGAGAGTGCTGAAAGCTGAAAATTGGTCTGGGCAGGAAGGGGGTCTAACTGCTCTGTATGGAAGTGGTTAAAAATGTTATCACCTTTGTGCTGTCAAATACAGGTTGAGGAGTTCTCCTTTCATTTCTATGAAATTGTTTATGAGGTGAGATTGGACTTACTTTAGGAAGAGAACGTTCTTTAGAATTAAATTCTTCTTCCTCTAATAGGACACTGGAATCACTTTCAATACCTGACATTTGTTTATTTATGGGCCGTTTAAAAACATTAGGTTCAACAGGCATTCGGCTCAAACTTTCTATGACAGATTCCCCCTCCCATATAGAAGGCTTAACCTTTACACTGCTGGCATGTTTTCCCTGCAAAGACTTTAGATAGGCCAAACCATTTAACTCCTGCTGAAGTGTTTTATTAGTAATTTGCAATCTCTCACATTCTGTTTCCAAAACACACCTCTCTCTGTCACATTCTAACAATGCATGATGCTTTTGATCCAGTTCCCTTTTAAGAGAAGCAATCGTTTCTTTGGTCTGGTTATTTTTATCAAGATAAACTGATATTTGAGCTGACAACTTATTCCTTTCATCAACAAACTTTTCAGATTGAATTTCAAACTCACAAACTGTTTGTTGTAACTTATCAATATGTTCAGCCTTATATTTAATTTCATGTTTATACCAATCCAAATGTTCTGTTAATTCAACAATTGTGTAAAGAAATTCTGGCCATGATCTAAATATCAGTGAATCTTTATCTTTCTTTGTTTTAGCTTCAACAATTTGACCAAGATAAGCAGCAACCCAGGACTCTTCAGACCAAATATCATTTACATATCCTGCAATTCTATTTTTAATTTCAGTTACCCAATCATTGAACTCATCTTTAACAGCCAATCTATCTATGACATAAGACATCACTTTAAATTTGACCATTTCTCTAACCTGTTTATTGCGCATACCCGCTCCTGGGTCTGTGTCAATGTGACCAAATTCATCAAGAATACATTTGGACTCAGCCATGTTCAATATTGTATCCAACAATAGCAACAATCAATCAATGCAAATGGCAACAAAATATATATTTTGCACAATTGTAACCCTTATTTCACTAGGCACTTATCTCACGCTCGGGCCTCCAATTATGTCAGAATGTTTATACTGCTCTGATAAACAGTGTCTATTTATGCAAATAATCAAAGATCTGTAAGTAAGGAGATTCTTAACTTATTTCCATAAATCAACAATAATACGAGATCGTTTTAGTGGCAACAAAATATATTTTGCACAAGTAAGGAGATTCTTAACCACTTAAGCCCCAAGGGATTTTCCTGCTCAAAGACCAGGGCCCTTTTTTCAACTTGGCACTGCGTGACTTTAACTGACAAATTCGCGGTCATGCAATGCTGTACCCAAACCAAATTTACGTCCTTTTTTTTTGCTCACACATGCCATGGGTATATGTGTAATTAAACCCCAAAATATATTCTGCTGCTTCTCCTGAGTACAGGGATACCACATATGCAAGTCTTTTTGGGAGCCTAGCTGTGTATGGGACCCCGAAAACCAATCCCCACCATCAGAATTTCAAAGGGCGTACATTTTTCATTGCATTTTCTCACTACCTATAACGGTTTAGGAGGCCCTGAAATGTCAAGATACCACAACCCCCCCCCCCCCCCCAATGACCCCATTTTGGAAAGTAGACACCCCAAGATATTTGCTGAGAGGCATGGTGAGTCCATGGAATATTTCATATTTTGCCACAAGTTTTGGGAAAATTAAAATTTTGTTTTCATTTTATTTTTAACACAAAGTTGTCACTAAAGGATAAATTTCTCACACATGACATGGGTATATGTGGAATGACACCCAAAAATACATTCTGCCACTTTTCCTGAGTATGGTGATACACCATGTGTGAGACTTTTTGGGTGCCTAGCTGTGTACGGGACCCCGAAATTCAATCACCATCTTCAGGTTCTCTAATGGCGTAAATTTTTGATTTTACTCCTCACTACCCATCATAGTTTCGGAGGCCCTGACATTTCAAGATAGCACAACCCCCCCCCCCCAAATGACTCCATTTTGGAAAGTAGACACCCAAGCTATTTGCTGAGAGGCATGGTGAGTCCATGGAATATTTTATATTTTGCAACAAGTTTCGGGAAAATTCAATTTTTTTTTTAATTTTTTTTAACACAAAGTTGTCACTAAAAGATAAATTGCTCACACATGCCATAGGTATATGTGGAATGACACCCCAAAATACATTCTGCTGCTTCCCCTGAGTACAGAGATCCCACATGTGTGAGACTTTTTGGGAGCCTAGCTGTGTACAGGACCCCGAAAATCAACATTCTCAGGTTTTCTAATGGCGTAAATTGTGCATTTCACCTCTGCACTACCTGTCACAGTTTCGGAGGCCCTAAAATTCCAAGATAGCACAAACCCCCCCCCCCCCCCCCAAATGACCCCTTTTCGGAAAGTAGACACCCTAAGCTATTTTCAGAGAGGCATGTTGAGTGTTTTGCAGATCTCACTTTTTGTCACAAAGTTTTGGAAATTGAAAAAAGAGGAAAAAAATGCATTTTCCTGTTTTTTCTTCATTTTCAAAAAAAAAATGAGAGCTGCAAAATACTCACCATGCCTCTCAGCAAATAGATTGGAGTGTCTACTTTGCAGAATGGGGTAATTTGGGGGGGGGGGGGTTGTGCCATCTTGGCATTTCATGGCCTTCAACAGTGTGATAGGTAGTAAGGAGTGAGATCAACAATTTATGCCCTTAGAAAGCCGGAAAGTGCAGATTGGTTTTCGGGGTCCTGTACACGGCTAGACTGCCAAAAAGTCTCACACATGTGGTATCCCTGTACTCAGGAGAAGCAGCAGAATGTATTTTGGGGTGTCATTTCACATATACCCATGGCATGTGTAAGCATTATATCATTTACTGACAACTTTGTGTAAAAAAACAAAAAAAATAAATAAATAATTTTCCCAAAACTTGTGGCAAAATATAAACTATTCCATGGACTCACTATGCCTCTCAGCTAATTGCTTGGAGTGTCTACTTTGCAAAATGAAGTCATTTGGGGGTGTTTTCTGCTATCTTGAATTTTCAGGGCCTCTGAAACTGTGACAGGTAGTGCAGAGGTAAAATAAGCAATTTACGCCATTAGAAAACCTGAAGATGGGGATTGGTTTACGGGGTCCCGTACACAGCTAGGCTCCCACAAAGTCTCACACATGTGGTATCACTGTACTCAGGAGATGCAGCAGAATGTATTTTGGGTGTCATTTCACATATACCCATGGCATGCGTGAGCAATATATCATTTAGTGACAACTTTCTGTCAAAAAAACAAAAAAACAAATTGTCACCTTCCTGAAACTTAGGGCAAAATATAAAATACTCCATGGACTCAATATTCCTCTCAGCAAACAGCTTTGGGTGTCTACTTTTCAAAAAGGGTCATTTGGGGGGTGTTTTAACTGTCCTGGCATTTTATGCTCAATCTTAGCCACACATCACCCACTCTTCTAACCACTTGAAATTCAAGCCTTTTCTGTGACTTTTTGTTTACATGAAAAAATATATTTTTTTTACTAGAAAATTACTTTGAACCCTCAAACATTATATATTTCTTTAAAACAGAGGCCCTACAGAACAAAATGGTGGATGTTGCAAATTTTGTTGTCACACGGTATTTGTGCACAGATTTTCCAAACGCAATTTCTGCGAAAAAAATTAATTTTTTTAAAATTTAATGCACAAATACACTATATAATTCCAAATTGTTTGGTAAAATTTTAAAGATGATCTTATGCCAAGTACATAGATACCAAACATGACATGCTTTAAAAATTGCGCACGCCTGTGCAGCGGCAACAAACTTCGTACATTTTTAAAAGCCTTTAAAAGTCTTTACAGGTTAACACTTTAGACTTACAGAGGAGGTCTACTGCAAGAATTACTGCCCTCGACCTGGCGTTCGCGGCAATACCTCCCATGCATGCTGCAATTGTGGTTTACATATGACACTAGACCAACGCTTGCGTGCACCTTTGCGTGTAAGCACGGGGGGACAATTATTTATTTAGCTTTTTTATATTATTTTGACACCTTTCCTTTCATTTATTTTTTTTTAATCATTTTTAATGTTATCGCAGTGAATTTAAATATCCCCTATGATAGCAATCTGTAGTGACAGGTACTCTTTTTAAAAAAAATTGGGGTCTTTTAGACTCTAGATCTCTCCTCTGACCTTAACGTATCTGACCACACCAAAATTTTTGTGATAAAATACTTTCCCAATTTCCCAATGGCGCTGTTTATTTCTGGCGAAACAGAAGTCATAAAATGCTCGTAGCTTCCGGTATCTTAGGCCATAGAGATGATTGGAGCCATTCTCATCTCCTATCAGTTCTATGGTTAGATAATTGGACCACCGGCTGCACTCTCGGGTTAATTGGTGGGACAGGAGAGCCCAAGAAAAACCACGGAAGGCGGCAGAAGGCAGCAGGAGGGGGGGGGGGAGTCCCCTCCCACTGCATGTAAAAGCAGTCTAGCGGTGAATTATCCGCTAGGATTGCTTTTACATGTAAGCCGACCGCTGGCTGTAAAAAACGATACCAAGATGATGCCTAAATCTGCAGGCATCATCCTGGTATAACCACTCAAAGTCCAGCAACGTACCAGTACATTGCTGACCTTGTTTGGCATGTAGTGAAGTTTTTTTTTTTTTTTTTTCATGCAGCCTGTGGGCTGAACAAAAAAAAAAGAGAACCTAACAGAAATCACCACAGGAATATTGTGTAGTATTACACACCATTAACTGCCCAAACAGCCAAACCCACTGATTTAATGGTGGGTATACATGACAATATTCCACGTATACCTAAAGGTATTTTAACTGCAGTGGTGAAATCAGCCTACCACAGCTGCTGTTATCAGAGGTATCCATATATGCTGTGCGCAAACACTGTTTGTGTCAGAATATATAAAATCAATGTGGCTGCCGACGGGTACCTGCAAGAGAAACAGGTTAACAAAAGAATGAAAAACAAACAAAGTACAGTAAAAGTACAGTAGGAAGAGTAGAAGAACATAAAAATGACTGACACGGCAACTGTTTTTGGATTTTTTATTTTTTTTGTAACACAGTTTTTTCTGTGAACTGCGATTTTCCAGCTTGGGTCTCTCAAAATGTCGATAGCCATCGAACATCTTTCGAGACCCTGTGTTTGTGTGCCCTACACTGTGTCGTGCTGTACCCTACACTAAAACTCTACTAGTGTATGGTAGCGACGGAAACAGTCCCCGATGCAGAGACCAGGTTGGTCAGGACAGGTGGGACAATAATAGCAGGTGTCACGCCTAAATCCTTGCCTGCTACAGACACGACATCTTCTTTGGGGGTGTTGGGTAGGGGTACGCGGGAGGACATTCGGAAAATGCCTGTCATACAGCCAGCTCACTGCATCTAGAAGGGGAAGTTGGGCAGGCATACCTCCTGGGTACAGGTAGGCTTCGATGATCACTTCCTGAAATTCTTGGAAGGATCCAGTTCGTCCTGACGCCCTGTATAGGATAAAGGCGTTCAGCATAGCCAATTGGAATAAATAAACAGACACTTTTTTGTACCAGCGTCTGGCTTTACGGGCAACTAAATACGACACCAAAAGCTGGTCGTTAAGGTCCACCCCTCCCATATTAAGGTTGTAGTCGTGGACACAGAGGGGTTTCTCCATAACGCCAGTTGCCGTAGAAATTTGGACTGTCATGTCTGGGTGAATGGAGGACAAAACGAAAACATCCCGTGTATCCCTCCACTTCACTGCAAGCAATTTGTCCGTTTTCAAGCAGGCTCTTGCCCCCCGACTAAGACAGGAATTTACAAGCTGTTGGGGGAAGCCCCGGCGATTAGGTCGCATTGGTGCCACATGCGCCAATTTGTAAATCAAGAAGGTGACTAAATAGTGGCACGCTTGTGTAAAAGTTGTCCACGTACAAATGGTACCCCTTTCCGGATAAGGGTGACACCAAGTCCCAAACTATCTTGCCGCTGCTCCCTATGTAGTCCGGGCAGTTGGGGGGCTCCACAGTGCTATCTTTTCCCTCATAGACGCGGAAACTAACTTTATAGCCTGTGGCCCTGTCACAGAGCTTATACAGCTTGACCCCGTACTTGGCACGCTTGCTGGGGAGGTACTGTTTCATAGCAAGGTGGCCAGTAAATTTAATCAGGGACTCGTCAACGCAGACAACTTGTTTGGGCGTAAACAAGGCTGCAAACCGCTGATTGAAGTGGTCTATGAGGGGCTGAATTTTGTGGAGCCGATCATATGCAGGGTTTCCCAGAGGATGACAGATTTCATTGTCGCTGAAATGCAAAAATCCCAGAATTTGCTCGTATCTCGCCCTGGACATGGGCGCAGAGTACACGCGCATATAGTGAAGAGGGCTAGTGGACCAATATAGCCGCAATTCACTCTTTTTGGTTATTACCATTTTCAGGGAAAGGCCCAGAAAGTTTTTAAAACCGTTATAGGTTTCCAGGCGAATTGTCTGGCAAGGGGCGAATTTGGATTGGCGGCGATGAATTGTTGTGCATATAAATTTGATTGATCCACAATAGATCCGAAAAGATCTTCCGTGAAGAACAGCTCAAAAAAGTTCAGGGGCATAAAACCAGCTGTCTCCACGTGGATTCCAGGTTGGGCAGTGAATGGGGGAAGTACTGGCGCTGTAGAATCAGTGGATTGCCAATTGGGATATGCCAGCGCATCAGGGAGGGCACTATGGGCTCTACGGGCCTGTCTTCGAATACGCGGTGGCTGCGGGCCACTACTCGTGCTAGCCACCGCACCAGCTTCAACTGCACTTATGGGACTCGCCACGTCACCAAGTGTTACTGCAGTGCTGGTTGTTCTAGGTCCAGGGTGTACTAGGCCGCTGGCGCTTGCCAGGTTGCCAGAAGGATGAGCGGCACTAGTACCGACACTCTGAATGGGGTCGGGTACACCTTGGTCTAACAGGGACCCATCTGTCATCGGAGCTATCTGTCAGAGAGCTGCTGCTGTCATCAGGTTCGTATACTGACCCTGATTCTGCCAGTGAGGCTTCCCCATCGCTCTCATCTGACATGGTCAGTATACTGTAAGCCTCTGCACTACTGTACCAACATATATATTGTATAAGTCGCGCTAAATTGAAAAATAAACAAATGAATGTCCAACTGTTTAAAGTCCCAAATATCATAAAGTGACTAGTGATGTATGAAATCTTGTGCTGCTTCCAAAAGATCCCGTAGGAATTTTGCTTACCAGAACGGCAATTTTAAATTGCAGAATTCATGTGATGAGATGAGTTCACGTGCCCAAGTGATCCAATGGAATTCTAGCGCAAGGAACTCCCAATATTGTGGTCGTGTATCATGTGAAGGAAAAATAATAATCCATAGCGTGATACCGTACAAAATTAACAATATTATACTGTGTAGGACTACAAATACTGTGAATCCTTCACCAATTGTGCAGCCGCTTACCAAAATGACTAGTAAAAAGGCATGTAATCAAATCAGAAGAAAAAAGGACCACCACCAAATGTAGAGCCTCTTACCAGATAGATCTGTATAGGTGTATTCTATCCAAGTATAGAAAAGGTGAACCACCACCAGACATAAGGCCTCTTACCAGATGGAAATGAAAGGCCAGCAGAACATTGAATCCACATGCACCAATATCAGCAAGCCACCCAAGAGCGTATAAAGCCTCTTACCAGACCATAAGAAAAATGCTCGATAACACTTGGTATATTTTCCCAATGGAGAGGTAACCTCAGGGTCCCAATGACAATCCGGGTAAATCTCTGATAAGTACCACGATGTACCGCTTAATGTGCCTAGGTGGCCTCTCGGACCCCCTATGCCACAAGCTGAGCCACTGTGTATCTCAGGGTTGCAACGCCAGACCAGCCGATAAAGGAAAGAGAAGGCGCCAATAGTGTAAAAACTTCCAACAGATTTATTCACATAAAGTAGTGTACTTACAAACAAAGAAGAAAAATTAGCGAAGGATGTAGAGCCGCCGGCCGGACGGCAAGGCGCATCCGTTCCCTCGATAAGCTTCCGGAGATGACGTCAGCACGCCGTGACCTAACGGCGTTTCGTCCGAGGAGACGTTATCAAAGGTACGGACGGCGTGCTGACGCCATCTCTTATAGTCCGATCAACCGGATATCCGGATAGAGGTAAACAACTCCGCCATAGAGTCGGTGACCAGAAGACCGGAAGTCCGGGAAAGGTTGAAATTACTCAACATAATCCAAAAGACATAATCATACATTGTAATACAATTACATTATTATTCTGTGCGTCAGTCTCCACTATATCATCACACAAAAAAAAGGAGAAAGTTAAATTAAATGCATTTCAGTGATTTTAGCCCATCCAGAACCCAGCGCCATCTAGTGTTCCTATAAAGGAAACACAACGGATCGAGCCACCATAAGAATCCTCCGGGTGCTAGAAAGGCCACTTCACCAGAAATGCATACAATATATATTATACTTAAAAAAGGAAACTTTAATTCATCAAAAAAATCAAAATTCGAAATTAAACCCACATATTCCATAATTGATAGGTAAATGTGGACATCATACAATCCAAAAACTCTCTGCTCCCATTCTGAGTACATTAAAGGATAAACTCCCCAAACTATGACAACTCAAATGAACTATAATTGGCCACCTAAATGGGTGACCAAATCATAGTCTTGTCTAATGATAAAACAATGTCAAACATAGATTCAAAACAAATTGGATCCATATTGGTGATCTATATATGAATTATAATAAAAACTAAATAAAAATATTGTAGCATCTGTAAATGTAGAGAGTATGGACAGATATCATTCAAATAAATAAAATAAAATAAATAAAATAAATAAAAACTTTGCCCGCGGAAGCACCCCAAAGGGATCCCCCAGTATATGATCCACATGAAGTGCGTCCATCGGCAATCTTTCTAAAATCATTAAGGGTAGATAAACCTATGAATTATCAAGGAATGCATTAAGCTCAACATCTACATTAAGGCCATGAGGTACATAACATTTCACACGATGTATCCAGGACATCTCAAGTTTCGAGATGCCCCTTACGAGAGGTTCTCCTCTCCAATGTGGTACAAATCTGTCTATACCTAGAAAGAGTGTATGTCTCGGATCTTTATTATGAACAGCGGCATAATGTTTAGAAACGGAATGGTTAGCAAAACCCTTCCTAATGTTTGCCACGTGTTCATTCAATCTCACATTAAGGGGGCGCTTGGTTCGGCCTATATACTGGTGCCCGCAAGGACATTGAAGAAGGTAGACAACCCCAGTAGTTGTACAAGAGATGAATGGTGCAATAATATGTTTCCGTCCTGTGCTCCTAGAAACAAATTCCTGCACTCTTCTCTTTTTGTTGGAACTTAGAGTGCAGATTTGGCATCTGTTGCACCTATAGTAGCCAGTGAGTTGCTGTAAGAAACTTGGTTTAGGTGTAGGGGGTTCAAGGACGTTAGGGGAAATTTTATCTCTCAACGAAGGGACCCCTTTAAAAACCACCCTTGGTCTTTCGGGTAGGTTATTCCGAAGTACTGGATCATTATTTAGAATGTGCCAATGGCGTGTGATTAGATTTTTTATACTCATATGTTGACTGGAAAATGTGGTCACAAAAGGTAAAGCAAAGGAGTCAGCTTGCTGTTGTTTTTTGGACTTATTCAAAAGCAGTTGTCTGTCCATTGTTCTTACTTCAGACAAAGTATGTTGGAGGAATCCCTCATTATACCCTTTATCCAGAAATCTGGTGGTTAAGGTTTGTGCCTGTGTTTCGAATTCCCGAATGTCAGAACAATTCCGTCTAATGCGGAGATATTGTCCTTTCGGGATGGCTCGCAACCAAGGGGCATGGTGACAACTGTCGACAGGAATATAGGAATTCCTGTCTGTTGGTTTAAAATGGGTAGAGGTGACAAATTGCCCATCCTTAATGGATATGTTCAAATCCAAGAAGCTGATGCTCAATTGGCTACATTCATAGTTCAGATGTATTCCCCTATTGTTGGAATTGAGATCTTCCAAGAACAGGGTTAAATCGTCGTATGTGCCGTCCCATAGGAGGAGGACGTCATCAATATACCTAGCCCACAAAAGAATCTGTGGGCGGCGGTAAGCATAGATGACGTCCTCCTCCCACTGGGCCATGAACAGGTTGGCCAGGGACGGAGCATATTTTGCCCCCATAGCAACGCCAGTGATCTGACGGAAAAACTGGCCGTTGTACCAGAAATAATTATGCTGGGTTGCGAAATTAAGCAACTCCATAATAAATGAAATCTGGGTTTCTGGCAAATGGGAGTCTCTGGTCAAAAACATGTTAACGGCATTCAGTCCAATCTCATGCGGTATTACCGTATAGAGAGACGAGACATCCGCTGTGACCAACCAAAGATGTTCAGTAGGTCTAAGGTCAGATAAAAGATTTACGACATGTCTAGTGTCTTTAATGAATGACGGTGTAGCTTGAACCAGTGGTTGCAAATAAGAGTCTATATATTTCCCCACCCGGGACGTCACAGAGTCAATGCCGCTGACTATGGGGCGACCCGGGGGGGAAACCAGACTCTTATGCAATTTTGGCAGATAGTAGATCACTGGCGTGCGGGGGCATTTAGGGATCAAAAAGGCTTTCTCTTTATTAGTGAGAATGTTTGAATTATAGCCTCTTTCTACAATTATTTGTAAATTCTTTTTATATGAGATTTTTGGATCTCTGGGTAATAATGCATATGTTTTTTTATCACCTAGGATCCGTTGCATTTCAACTTCATAATCTGTCCTGTCTAATACGGCTATCCCACCCCCCTTATCTGCTGGCCTTATTACCAGATCTTTGCGGGCACACAAAGAATCCAGACCTTTCTGTAGATCATTAGACAGAGAGGATTTGTGAATTTGTATGTTATCCAAATCCCTTAGCATGACGTCCCTAAATACCCTTAATGAGGGGGCTAAACCACCTGGTGGATTAAAAAGGGACGCGTTAGCAAATCCTGAGTGTTGAAACTCGGTGCTAACCACTCGATTCTCTTTAATGGGGTTACTCAAAACATAACGTTTTATATTAACTTTACGAACAAATTTGTGAATGTCCATGTATGTCTGGAATTTATCCAGACGTTTGGGTGGAGCAAATTTTAAGCCTTTGTCTAAAATCAATTTTTCAGCATCCGATAATTCTACTTTACTTAAATTAAAAATTCCAGCGCCTGCTAACTTTTTGCTTTTTTTGAATTGGCACCTCCTACCTCCTCTTGTTCCTCTTGTAGTTCTGCCGGGCGTTTTACCCCTTGTAGGGCCCTGGGAAAACCCCAACCTGGATATCCAGAGCCTGAGTTGGTAGGTCTCTGGGAATCTGTGTTGGCGTCCCCTACATCCCTTGAAGGGTGGGAACTAGGGTTATTATGTAAACCCACTATGTTGGTTTTGAGGGGGGGTTGTGTGGTGTTAGTAGCCTCATTGTCCTTAAACGGATAAAATCTGTTCTGAACTGGAACATTATATTGGTGACCATCTGCCCTGTTCATTGAGCGGTCTCTATCTGGCCATTGGCGATCATTACCTCTACCTCGCATAGATTCCAAGGGGGGGTCATACCACTGGGGGCCAGACCTAGGTGGACTATAGTCAAAACGGCCCTGAACCTGTCTCTGAGGGCCATAGTCTGCACCTTGGTTTCTTTGTGGATGACGGGAATCAAAATATTGATCCGGTCCACGTCTCCATTGGGGTGTGTTATTATAGGGGGGCTGGGTATAGCCACCAGAATGGTAGCTAGGGCCACCATAATACTCACGGTTCTGGTATTGCCAATTAGTGTTAGGACCTGGAGGATTGTAATTTCCATTAGGTCTACCCTGATAAGGCTGGGGTTGATTATCCTTATTTTGCCCTCTATACGGAGATTTAAAGGATGGACGTCTGCCCTTAGCGCGAGGTCCTTTCTTCTGTTTTTGTGCAGTAGGAGGGGCAGAGGACATACCCACTACTTGAGTGGCTGACATATCCATAGCCTCCTCCTCAGCATTGGGATTATTAGTCAGTTTTTTCTGCCATTCAAAGACAGTACACGACTGATAATCCTGTAGATCCCTATTATATTTTTTTCGTTTTTTTATTTTCTGGTCCTTTTCTTCCTTTTCTAAGTTTTTTAATACTTCCGCTGAGGCGTTTTTATACTCCTCACTGTCTTTATAGGGGGTTAATTTTTCTTTAACAAGTTTGATCTCGCTATCCAATCTGGAAAGTTTGGCCTTTTTCCTGCCTGTTAAATAACAAAGAAAATTAACCCCAGCCTCATTAAAATACTTATACCAATCCTCCAGATCAACTTCATCCAATTGGGGACACACCTCCCATCTAAGGCTCCTAGGTACCATAGATTTTTTGGTATAAGTATCTAAATAGGCAATGTCCCACTGGGTGTGTAATTCAGACACCAGCAGGTTCTTCAATCTCATGAACCAACCACTTATGTCCGTCTCACCGGTGGGGATGGATTCAAAAACTCCATCTGTATTTACAGATCTGGAATCTCTATATTCGAAAATATCCATATTACGGATGGACCTAAGCTGCGGTTAGAGGTCAGGCAGTACAAATAAAAAGAAGGTTATAACCGCGCTAAAGGTAACAGATAGTGAGCTGCGACTTCAAGTGTGACCACACCCCTAAAAATTATATATTGTATAAGTCGCGCTAAATTGAAAAATAAACAAATGAATGTCCAACTGTTTAAAGTCCCAAATATCATAAAGTGACTAGTGATGTATGAAATCTTGTGCTGCTTCCAAAAGATCCCGTAGGAATTGTGCTTACCAGAACGGCAATTTTAAATTGCAGAATTCATGTGATGAGATGAGTTCACGTGCCCAAGTGATCCAATGGAATTCTAGCGCAAGGAACTCCCAATATTGTGGTCGTGTATCATGTGAAGGAAAAATAATAATCCATAGCGTGATACCGTACAAAATTAACAATATTATACTGTGTAGGACTACAAATACTGTGAATCCTTCACCAATTGTGCAGCCGCTTACCAAAATGACTAGTAAAAAGGCATGTAATCAAATCAGAAGAAAAAAGGACCACCACCAAACGTAGAGCCTCTTACCAGATAGATCTGTATAGGTGTATTCTATCCAAGTATAGAAAAGGTGAACCACCACCAGACATAAGGCCTCTTACCAGATGGAAATGAAAGGCCAGCAGAACATTGAATCCACATGCACCAATATCAGCAAGCCACCCAAGAGCGTATAAAGCCTCTTACCAGACCATAAGAAAAATGCTCGATAACACTTGGTATATTTTCCCAAAGGAGAGGTAACCTCAGGGTCCCAATGACAATCCGGGTAAATCTCTGATAAGTACCACGATGTACCGCTTAATGTGCCTAGGTGGCCTCTCGGACCCCCTATGCCACAAGCTGAGCCACTGTGTATCTCAGGGTTGCAACGCCAGACCAGCCGATAAAGGAAAGAGAAGGCGCCAATAGTGTAAAAACGTCCAACAGATTTATTCACATAAAGTAGTGTACTTACAAACAAAGAAGAAAAATTAGCGAAGGATGTAGAGCTGCCGGCCGGACGGCAAGGCGCATCCGTTCCCTCGATAAGCTTCCGGAGATGACGTCAGCACGCCGTGACCTAACGGCGTTTCGTCCGAGGAGACATTATCAAAGGTACGGACGGCGTGCTGACGCCATCTCTTATAGTCCGATCAACCGGATATCCGGATAGAGGTAAACAACTCCGCCATAGAGTCGGTGACCAGAAGACCGGAAGTCCGGGAAAGGTTGAAATTACTCAACATAATCCAAAAGACATAATCATACATTGTAATACAATTACATTATTATTCTGTGCGTCAGTCTCCACTATATCATCACACAAAAAAAAGGAGAAAGTTAAATTAAATGCATTTCAGTGATTTTAGCCCATCCAGAACCCAGCGCCATCTAGTGTTCCTATAAAGGAAACACAACGGATCGAGCCACCATAAGAATCCTCCGGGTGCTTAAGGGCAGACGTCCATCCTTTAAATCTCCGTATAGAGGGCAAAATAAGGATAATCAACCCCAGCCTTATCAGGGTAGACCTAATGGAAATTACAATCCTCCAGGTCCTAACACTAATTGGCAATACCAGAACCGTGAGTATTATGGTGGCCCTAGCTACCATTCTGGTGGCTATACCCAGCCCCCCTATAATAACACACCCCAATGGAGACGTGGACCGGATCAATATTTTGATTCCCGTCATCCACAAAGAAACCAAGGTGCAGACTATGGCCCTCAGAGACAGGTTCAGGGCCGTTTTGACTATAGTCCACCTAGGTCTGGCCCCCAGTGGTATGACCCCCCCTTGGAATCTATGCGAGGTAGAGGTAATGATCGCCAATGGCCAGATAGAGACCGCTCAATGAACAGGGCAGATGGTCACCAATATAATGTTCCAGTTCAGAACAGATTTTATCCGTTTAAGGACAATGAGGCTACTAACACCACACAACCCCCCCTCAAAACCAACATAGTGGGTTTACATAATAACCCTAGTTCCCACCCTTCAAGGGATGTACATAGTTACATAGTTACATAGTTACATAGTAGGTGAGGTTGAATAAAGACAATAGTCCATCCAGTTCAACCTGTGTAGGCATGTGTGGCTGTAATCATCTCCCATACCCCTGAATGTTCTGATCCTTGAGATGTAAGTCTAAGAGTCTTTTGAAAGCCACCATACTACCCGCAGAAACCACCTCTTGTGGTAGAGAATTCCACAATCTTGTTGCCCTAACAGTAAAGAACCCCCCGCGTTGCCTGAGGTTAAAACGCTTCTCCTCTAATCGCATTGTATGCCCTCGAGTCCTCATGCAATCCCTTCGAATGAACAGCTTTTTTTCTAAGCTGGGATCCCCATTAAGATATTTATAAATTGCTATCATGTCCCCCCTCAGACGTCTCTTCTCCAGGGAGAATAAATCGAGCGATTGTAGACGCTCTTCATAGTCAAGGTCCTGTAGGGGACGCCAACACAGATTCCCAGAGACCTACCAACTCAGGCTCTGGATATCCAGGTTGGGGTTTTCCCAGGGCCCTACAAGGGGTAAAACGCCCGGCAGAACTACAAGAGGAACAAGAGGAGGTAGGAGGTGCCAATTCAAAAAAAGCAAAAAGTTAGCAGGCGCTGGAATTTTTAATTTAAGTAAAGTAGAATTATCGGATGCTGAAAAATTGATTTTAGACAAAGGCTTAAAATTTGCTCCACCCAAACGTCTGGATAAATTCCAGACGTACATGGACATTCACAAATTTGTTCGTAAAGTTAATATAAAACGTTATGTTTTGAGTAACCCCATTAAAGAGAATCGAGTGGTTAGCACCGAGTTTCAACACTCAGGATTTGCTAACGCGTCCCTTTTTAATCCACCAGGTGGTTTAGCCCCCTCATTAAGGGTATTTAGGGACGTCATGCTAAGGGATTTGGATAACATACAAATTCACAAATCCTCTCTGTCTAATGATCTACAGAAAGGTCTGGATTCTTTGTGTGCCCGCAAAGATCTGGTAATAAGGCCAGCAGATAAGGGGGGTGGGATAGCCGTATTAGACAGGACAGATTATGAAGTTGAAATGCAACGGATCCTAGGTGATAAAAAAACATATGCATTATTACCCAGAGATCCAAAAATCTCATATAAAAAGAATTTACAAATAATTGTAGAAAGAGGCTATAATTCAAACATTCTCACTAATAAAGAGAAAGCCTTTTTGATCCCTAAATGCCCCCGCACGCCAGTGATCTACTATCTGCCAAAATTGCATAAGAGTCTGGTTTCCCCCCCGGGTCGCCCCATAGTCAGCGGCATTGACTCTGTGACGTCCCAGGTGGGGAAATATATAGACTCTTATTTGCAACCACTGGTTCAAGCTACACCGTCATTCATTAAAGACACTAGACATGTCGTAAATCTTTTATCTGACCTTAGACCTACTGAACATCTTTGGTTGGTCACAGCGGATGTCTCGTCTCTCTATACGGTAATACCGCATGAGATTGGACTGAATGCCGTTAACATGTTTTTGACCAGAGACTCCCATTTGCCAGAAACCCAGATTTCATTTATTATGGAGTTGCTTAATTTCGCAACCCAGCATAATTATTTCTGGTACAACGGCCAGTTTTTCCGTCAGATCACTGGCGTTGCTATGGGGGCAAAATATGCTCCGTCCCTGGCCAACCTGTTCATGGCCCAGTGGGAGGAGGACGTCATCTATGCTTACCGCCGCCCACAGATTCTTTTGTGGGCTAGGTATATTGATGACGTCCTCCTCCTATGGGACGGCACATACGACGATTTAACCCTGTTCTTGGAAGATCTCAATTCCAACAATAGGGGAATACATCTGAACTATGAATGTAGCCAATTGAGCATCAGCTTCTTGGATTTGAACATATCCATTAAGGATGGGCAATTTGTCACCTCTACCCATTTTAAACCAACAGACAGGAATTCCTATATTCCTGTCGACAGTTGTCACCATGCCCCTTGGTTGCGAGCCATCCCGAAAGGACAATATCTCCGCATTAGACGGAATTGTTCTGACATTCGGGAATTCGAAACACAGGCACAAACCTTAACCACCAGATTTCTGGATAAAGGGTATAATGAGGGATTCCTCCAACATACTTTGTCTGAAGTAAGAACAATGGACAGACAACTGCTTTTGAATAAGTCCAAAAAACAACAGCAAGCTGACTCCTTTGCTTTACCTTTTGTGACCACATTTTCCAGTCAACATATGAGTATAAAAAATCTAATCACACGCCATTGGCACATTCTAAATAATGATCCAGTACTTCGGAATAACCTACCCGAAAGACCAAGGGTGGTTTTTAAAGGGGTCCCTTCGTTGAGAGATAAAATTTCCCCTAACGTCCTTGAACCCCCTACACCTAAACCAAGTTTCTTACAGCAACTCACTGGCTACTATAGGTGCAACAGATGCCAAATCTGCACTCTAAGTTCCAACAAAAAGAGAAGAGTGCAGGAATTTGTTTCTAGGAGCACAGGACGGAAACATATTATTGCACCATTCATCTCTTGTACAACTACTGGGGTTGTCTACCTTCTTCAATGTCCTTGCGGGCACCAGTATATAGGCCGAACCAAGCGCCCCCTTAATGTGAGATTGAATGAACACGTGGCAAACATTAGGAAGGGTTTTGCTAACCATTCCGTTTCTAAACATTATGCCGCTGTTCATAATAAAGATCCGAGACATACACTCTTTCTAGGTATAGACAGATTTGTACCACATTGGAGAGGAGAACCTCTCGTAAGGGGCATCTCGAAACTTGAGATGTCCTGGATACATCGTGTGAAATGTTATGTACCTCATGGCCTTAATGTAGATGTTGAGCTTAATGCATTCCTTGATAATTCATAGGTTTATCTACCCTTAATGATTTTAGAAAGATTGCCGATGGACGCACTTCATGTGGATCATATACTGGGGGATCCCTTTGGGGTGCTTCCGTGGGCAAAGTTTTTATTTATTTTATTTATTTTATTTTATTTATTTGAATGATATCTGTCCATACTCTCTACATTTACAGATGCTACAATATTTTTATTTAGTTTTTATTATAATTCATATATAGATCACCAATATGGATCCAATTTGTTTTGAATCTATGTTTGACATTGTTTTATCATTAGACAAGACTATGATTTGGTCACCCATTTAGGTGGCCAATTATAGTTCATTTGAGTTGTCATAGTTTGGGGAGTTTATCCTTTAATGTACTCAGAATGGGAGCAGAGAGTTTTTGGATTGTATGATGTCCACATTTACCTATCAATTATGGAATATGTGGGTTTAATTTCGAATTTTGATTTTTTTGATGAATTAAAGTTTCCTTTTTTAAGTATAATATATATTGTATGCATTTCTGGTGAAGTGGCCTTTCTAGCACCCGGAGGATTCTTATGGTGGCTCGATCCGTTGTGTTTCCTTTATAGGAACACTAGATGGCGCTGGGTTCTGGATGGGCTAAAATCACTGAAATGCATTTAATTTAACTTTCTCCTTTTTTTTGTGTGATGATATAGTGGAGACTGACGCACAGAATAATAATGTAATTGTATTACAATGTATGATTATGTCTTTTGGATTATGTTGAGTAATTTCAACCTTTCCCGGACTTCCGGTCTTCTGGTCACCGACTCTATGGCGGAGTTGTTTACCTCTATCCGGATATCCGGTTGATCGGACTATAAGAGATGGCGTCAGCACGCCGTCCGTACCTTTGATAACGTCTCCTCGGACGAAACGCCGTTAGGTCACGGCGTGCTGACGTCATCTCCGGAAGCTTATCGAGGGAACGGATGCGCCTTGCCGTCCGGCCGGCGGCTCTACATCCTTCGCTAATTTTTGTTCTTTGTTTGTAAGTACACTACTTTATGTGAATAAATCTGTTGGAAGTTTTTACACTATTGGCGCCTTCTCTTTCCTTTATCGGCTGGTCTGGCGTTGCAACCCTGAGATACACAGTGGCTCAGCTTGTGGCATAGGGGGTCCGAGAGGCCACCTAGGCACATTAAGCGGTACATCGTGGTACTTATCAGAGATTTACCCGGATTGTCATTGGGACCCTGAGGTTACCTCTCCATTGGGAAAATATACCAAGTGTTATCGAGCATTTTTCTTATGGTCTGGTAAGAGGCTTTATACGCTCTTGGGTGGCTTGCTGATATTGGTGCATGTGGATTCAATGTTCTGCTGGCCTTTCATTTCCATCTGGTAAGAGGCCTTATGTCTGGTGGTGGTTCACCTTTTCTATACTTGGATAGAATACACCTATACAGATCTATCTGGTAAGAGGCTCTACGTTTGGTGGTGGTCCTTTTTTCTTCTGATTTGATTACATGCCTTTTTACTAGTCATTTTGGTAAGCGGCTGCACAATTGGTGAAGGATTCACAGTATTTGTAGTCCTACACAGTATAATATTGTTAATTTTGTACGGTATCACGCTATGGATTATTATTTTTCCTTCACATGATACACGACCACAATATTGGGAGTTCCTTGCGCTAGAATTCCATTGGATCACTTGGGCACGTGAACTCATCTCATCACATGAATTCTGCAATTTAAAATTGCCGTTCTGGTAAGCACAATTCCTACGGGATCTTTTGGAAGCAGCACAAGATTTCATACATCACTAGTCACTTTATGATATTTGGGACTTTAAACAGTTGGACATTCATTTGTTTATTTTTCAATTTAGCGCGACTTATACAATATATAATTTTTAGGGGTGTGGTCACACTTGAAGTCGCAGCTCACTATCTGTTACCTTTAGCGCGGTTATAACCTTCTTTTTATTATTACTACTGTACCAACGTTTGGACATTTTGGTAACTAAATTTACCGGTACAGTAGTGTGACTCACAGGTAATAAAAGCACCTGGTTGTCAAGGACTATTTCAACCGCTACCAAAAAAACTGCTAATGCTAGCATGGATCAGGCCTGACTCTGCTAACACAGCGGTTTTGTGTGATTTGTTTTTTGTAAGTGGCAGTAATCTATTGATTACTACACTTGCCAGGGTGGGGTGGGATGGGCGGAGGGGTTAAACGCAGGTGCTGGCAGGAATCAGTGCTGATTGTGCAAACACCGCGTTTTGGGAACTCTAAACTATGGGGATGCTAGCATAGTTCTTTTAAACAATCATTTTTATTGATTTTCACATGAGGAAAAAAGTTGTACAAACATTCAAGAGCATGAGCCATAGTAACATGAATAACAGTAACAAATCACGTAGAGATTAACTCCGTATGGCAATGAAACAGGAGGGGGGGGGGGAGGGAGAGAGGGGAGGGGGGAAACTTTGCTCAGACTAGACAAGTAAATACAAGAAATACCAGAATTGTTCAAACAAACAAGCATTCCAAAACTAAAACTAATGCCCAAGATTAAACCCTAGGTTGTACAGTAGAAGAAATGCTGCAAAATGTACTGCAAGATATACTCCAAGAACCAACTGTTATGTGAAGGGACCTAGAATGAAGGCGGAGGGTAGAGGGACCACGAGGCCGGGCACGCCCGGCGGGGTATAGCAGCCCCCTCCCCGACATCCCAGTGGGAACATATTTGCCAGGGAAGAGGCCGAACCCCACCACGCCGCCAGGCGTCAGGGTCACTGTTGGTGATATTTCCAATAACGCCAAGATTCGGAAAAATTATTCAAGGAGATATCGTTAGTAACAAGGGCTTTTTCCAAGCGATAATTATCATTCACTAGGGAGACCATGTCAGAGAAACCTGGAATCTCCAACGATTTCCACCTGCGCAGGATAAGCATTCTCGCTGCTAGCAGAATATGTACAACCATCTGGCGGTATATCAGCGGGTATGCGTCAATGCCTAGGTTTAACAGCGCAAGCTCCTTCCTAGGAGGGCTAAGAATACCCGTGCACTCTGCTATACAACAGAAAATCTTCTTCCAATAACTTGTGAGCGAAGGACACTCCCAGAGAATATGTACCAATGTTCCCCTTCCTCCACACTCACGCCAACAGTGGGCAGGGGTAGAAGGGCACAGCTTAGAGAGCGGAAAGGGTGTATAATACCACCGGTTCATTATCTTAAGCATTAGTTCCCAGTGGGAGGTGCAATGTGAGTACCGATATGTGGACAACTGAGCTCTGGACCATTGGGTCGGGGTAAAGGTATTCGCCAAATCTTTCTCCCACCTAATCATTGACATAGACTTAGGGTTGTCTGAAAGTTGGAGGAGGCAGTCATAAAAAAGGGAGATGCCCTTGGTCGGACATGGGTCTGCATGATAGTACACCCAGGATGTAGTGGGAATATGGGCCGTCGTTGGAGGGTGTTTGACTAGGAAACTATGTATGCGGTAGATCGTGAAAGTCAGCGCGGGAGGGATATCAAACTCCCGAACCAAGGAGGCCGGAGAGCGTAATGCGCCATTGGTATAGAAGTGTGACAACGAAGTCAGTCCCAATGCAGTTAGATGGGTCAATTGCAGGGAGGGAAGGTGGGCAGCTAGGATGGAAACAGGGAGCGACATGGAATTGTGCAAGTGGCTATCCGACTGTTTCCCACCGGCGAGAGCTAGTCTGCGCCATGCCATGAGCGAAGACAGCACCGTGGGTGGCAACCGAGCCAACGACCAGGGGATCCATAAATCGCCGAGGAGGAGCAGACGGAGATCTCTAGTGGAAATGAGATGACGTTCAAGTTGGACCCATGGGAGGGAGTGGGAGATAGAGAACCATGCCTGGATCTGAACCAATCTAGTGGACCATAGGTACAGGGCTAAATCCGGGAGTTTAACACCGCCCAGGGATTTGGGAAGGGACAGGGTGGAGGTAGCCACACGGGCTCTCTCCCCACCCCATATGAAAGCACGCATGTTACTGGATAGAGCGTCTAGCTGTTTTTTGGGAAATGTGAGGGGGAGCGCTCGAAAGAGATACAATATTTGAGGTAATATTGACATTTTGTAGGCGGCCATTCGGCCACCCCAGGAGAGTTCTGTTTTAGACATAGCTGCCATTTCTTTAGAGGTCTTCTTCAATAAGGCGTCTACGTTGATAGGGAGGAGACCTTTGGTGGTGGGGGTGATGTGTATTCCTAGGTAAGGGATGGAGACTTCGGTCCAGGGGTAAGGATAGTCTCTCTGAAGGCAGTCAGCATCTCGTTTACTAACACCCATGTTCAGTATTAAGGATTTGGACGTGTTCACCTTGTGGTAGGAAACCGAGCTGAATTCAGAAAGAATTCTATGGACTGCCGGGAGGGACTGGCTCGGATCGGTAAGGGCAAGCACGACGTCATCTGCGAACAGATTTACCGTGTGGGAAACGGAACCCATCTGGAATCCCCGCACTTCGTTATCCGATCTAATGGCCTCCGCCAGGGGTTCGATCATCAAATTAAAGATCGTGGGTGAGAGGGGACAGCCCTGGCGGGTGCCATTAGTTATGGTAAAAGGGTTCGATGTTGTGCCAGCAGTAAGGACCTGGGCAGAGGGGCAGGAGTAAAGGGCAAGAATCGCAGCGAGTAGGCTTCCGGAGAAGCCAAATTTTTCCAACGTAAGTCGCATAAACAACCAGTTCACCCTGTCAAACGCCTTCTCTGCATCCAAAGTAAGGAGCAGAGAAGGCGTTTTAGACATCTCCGCCAAGTGGACTAGATTTATGATCCGCCGCGTGGCATCCGACGTTTGCCTGCCCGGCATAAAACCCATCTGATCATTCCTTACAAGCAGGGGGAGGAAGGGCTGAAGTCTGAACGCCAAGATTTTGGCGTAGATTTTCAGGTCGCTATTCAATAGAGAAATGGGACGGTAGTTGGCTGGGAGACTAGCATCCTTGCCGGGTTTGGGAATTGTGGTGATATAGGCGCTCAACATCTCTTTAGGGAATTCAGCTTTGCAGGCAGTCTGATTAAATACCTCAACTAGGTGGGGACCCAGGGTGTCAACATGAAGCTTGTAATATTCATTACAAAGACCATCCGGGCCCGGTGATTTCCCAGTGGGGAGTCGTTTTCTGGCTTTGGAAACTTCAGTCAGGGTAAACGGGGATGATAGGGATTGGAGGTGGGCGTCAGTCAGGGACGGTAATTGTATTTTGTCTAAGAACTGTCGAATGAGAATCGGTGTCGGTTGAGCTGTGTTGGGGTCTCGGTCCAGGTTGTAGAGGGACCCATAGAAATCTGCGAATTCGTTCGCTATATCCCGGGGATGGGTCAGTCTAGAACCAGTAGAGTGTTGGGAAAGGTGGGAAATCCGCGTAGAGACTCTACGTTGCTTAATCCTTGCTGCTAAAAACTTGCCTGCCTTATTTGCGTGCGCATAATATTTGAGCTTAAGCACCCTCAAATGTCGGTCATAACGTTCCATGAGGTGGGAATTCAGAGAGTCCCGCGCTCGGGAAAGCTGTGAGGCTATGGCTTGTGTGGGAGAAGATTTATGTGTAGTCTCAAGGTCACGTATCTCAGTCAAGAGAGCCGTGAGTTTACAACTATAGGCCCTACGCATCCTGGCAGTCTGTTGAATGCACACACCGCGAATGACCGCCTTGTGCGCTCCCCAGAGCACCCAGGGATCCGACACAGAGGGGGCATTGAGGTTAAAATATTCAGAAAGCTGCTCTCTGATCACCTTGCCAGCAGTTGGATCCTGGAGTACCTTATTATCACAACGCCAGACTGATGTCCATTCCCTGGGCCCCGACTCCTCCAGGACTATTTCCACAGCCGCGTGGTCAGACCACGTGATGTTTCTGATAGCCGAGGAGGAGACTTTGCCCAGGAAAGGGAGATCAGCCCAGAACATGTCAATACGTGAGTACGAATTATGTCTTGAGGAATAAAACGAATAGTCCCTTTCTGAACCATGTTGGCAACGCCAAACATCAAATAATTGTTCCGAGGCCAAGAAGGAGCCCAAGGAAAGTTGTCGGCCTCGGACGGGCACCGAGGTGTCGAGCCCTGGGTCGACCACTGAGTTCATGTCACCACAAACCACCAGATTACCATAGACGTCACCGGAGACCTTTTTTATCAGCCTAGAAAGGAAGCGTTTTTGGTGTGTGTTGGGAGCATAGACTGCCACCAAAGTTAATGGCATTGCGTTGAAGTCACCCTGAAGGATGAGGTATCTGCCATCAGGATCCTGGGTCAGCTTGCGCATCGTAAAGGCAATTGAGTCCCTCAGTGCAATCAGCACCCCTCGTTTCTTCTCAGTGGCGTTGGCAAAGAACAACGTAGGAAAGTTCCTGTGTGAGAACTTGGGCTGGTGATGGAGCTTGAAATGGGTCTCTTGGATGCATACCACGTCAGCACCACTGTTACACAACTCAGTCCACAGGGAGAACCGCTTAACTGGATGGTTCAGACCATTCACATTTAACGATAAAAACTTGATGGTCATGGTATCATCGGAGAAACAGACCGGATCATCTGGACGAGGGTCGTGGGTAATGCAAATCGTCACAGTGTTGCCTTGGTGGGTGATTGATAGTTGAGCCGGGTGCTTCCATTTGTGCATAATTTGGTGATTTCTCAGGGCTTTTGTTATGGTGGCAAGATTCCTACGCTTCTGGAGCGTATGTCTGGATAAGTCTGGCAGGATCTGCACCTGCGGAAAGTCCCCGGGGAGAGCTTGAAGCTGTCTAGAGGCCAGGAGTAATCTGTCCTTCGTCTGAAAAAAATGCACACGGAGCAGAACGTCCCGAGGCAGGTCTTGTGCAATGAAATGGGGCTTAGGAATCCTGTGGATCCTATCTATCTCCAATTTGGTCGCAGTTAGAGAAGGGACCAGTGCAGAGAAAAGATCAGTGGCCATTTTGCGCAAATGTTGAGGCTGGACAGATTCAAATTGTTCCTCCGAGACCTGTCCTCCAGGTCAGCAAGTTTGTCCTTAATCCAATCAATGTCATCTGTATGGTCATTGTGAGCCGAGATGAGGGTATTGAGGGATAAAGAACATTTAGACATGGAGGCTTCGGCATTATCCATTCTCTCCTCCAGCTGCTGCACATCTTGTCTTGTCCGGGTGAGGCTTTGCATTACATCTGTGTGCAGTGATGACCAGAGGGAATGGAGCATACCTTTAAGCAGTGTGGCAGAAATAGGATGATCACCCACTGGGAATTTGTACACAAAAATTGCCGTGCAGTATAGGCCCTTACCCCTGTTAAGGACTAATGAAAAAATCTTGGGATAGAAAAGGCGGGGCTTTGCGGGCCAGTGGGAGTAGAAGGATCAGAGACAAAACTAATTATAAAACCAAAAATACATTTTATTGATACAAAAAGAGAATAAAAAACACGCATAGGCTACCATGCATGTATAATTGCAACAAACTGACATACAGATAAAATCAAAACATATAATGTCACTGTTGGTCTAGAAACATATCCCATAGGGATTAAAGCCAAAAGACAAAGCCTGTATAGGATGGAAGATGGGTCTCAAGCTGAGTTCGGTCACGGTAGGTCCCCAGCAAGCCGACGCGTTTCGCTCAAGGCTTCCTCAGGGCCTGAGAGACCATAACAGACCGATGTTTCTATAAGTAACATAAAAGTATATCAAATCAATGTGAGTTGCAAATTTCATAATACAACATATATATACTATTAGATATTTTTATGTCTATGTTTATACTTAGTTCTAGTTTTGTACTGACCCTTCTTAGCAGTGACCGGTATTAAGCGACAGGGCTGCAGCGATACATATGCCGTTCGGAAGATATTGCTTCCATATTCACCATATAAAGTCTAAAATAGACCTCAAATAGACCTCAAGGGTATATTTTTCTTGCACCGAGTCCGATATGCTGGGTCCCGACTACTTCATCAACTGCAAGGCTGTGAATCAAAGTACCAATATATGTATATCTGTGTTTAACATGTGGTCGCTAGCAATTTGATGTAGTCTCTATTTTTCACCAACCTTCTGGGGATAGTTCCACTGTAGCCTCGTGGGGTAAAGTCACCCCTCAGCAGGTGGGTGTCCTCTTCCTAAATTATTCGTCCTTATGTGTACATTCACTCCCAGATGCAATAAATCTAGGGATGTGGGTATATATATTATTATTCATTTTCAATGGAGGGCATTTAGGATTATAATATCTCCATTATATATAGCTACTTATTTCGATAATGGTGAATATTCAGGAGGTGAGATATAGCTACATAGAGGGAGAAAAGGATAAGAGGGGGTGGCTATCGATTATATAATGATTGAAGTAAGTAGCATAATATAAACACCCACCTAGCATTCACATTACGATAATCACCATAATTATAGTCCGGGAGCCAGACAGCTTCCTCTGTGCACTTGGTAAGAAGTATATCCTCGGGATACGGGTCAAATATGACGACCGCGTTAACCTAAAAGGAGGACCAATATCTTATATAGATATATGCGTAGGGGTTACTGGTCATAGCTCTGGCAGGGAACCAAAGACTGTAGGGGCAGATGTAGTATCAGGGGGGGGGGGGTATTTTTGTCTGACATATATACATACCTCTCCTCAAGCTGAGAAAGTATTACAGGCAGGAAAAGGGGGCCTACACAAATATATATTCCAGTTATATGGACCCAAGGTCCTGGGCTATCCAAGCCCTGAAAGACATAGGTACAAGGGTTAATTACAGTGTCTTGGATATTATAGCCTGTATATCCCCAATCCAGCCAATGATCCCTCTATTGTTCTGGAGCCAATATCACTTACCTCTGTATCGTATGTACTGCATCACCTGCCTACCTGCCTTTGCCTTGCCTGGGTAATATATAGGGAGATCGGAGTACGCCCTCCTCGCTATGTTTGGCGCTCAAACTAGGTCCCCTCCGGTGAGACTAATCATCTGTAATTGCAGTTAGCGGCGGCGCCGCTTAACAACATCACTTCCGGTCGCTCCGGGAGTGAGGGCAATCTTTTTCCTTGTTAGTATCTCAATGGATGATAGCGTGACTTCATTACATCACTTCCGGTTCCGCCGGAAGTGAGGACGTTGCTCACCAGAGTGGGCTTGTTCCCTTTCTGTAACCCTACGTCTCCCGGACTGCATCCTACAGTCGGATGCTGTCTGCTTTCTAACTAGATATTTTGCATTGGGCTCCCTCTAGTGGACCGATATCTTATCATCACAACCACACTGCCTGTTGCAATCACATAGGGGATTATCCATCGGTATCAGAGTGCAAGATGATATTGTAAACAAATCAATAGTCAGCATTACAAGATCCATTTGTAAGTTACTACCATTTCTGGCAATACAATACCAGTCAAATATCTTGTATCGCTGTACGACAGTATCCGCTATATCCATGTCGCCCTACCGGTCACCTATTGTATACAAAAAGAGGCAAACATATACATATTAATCACTACATATATGCGGGATTACAATTTTCCGCAACATTCATATGAAATATATATTTCCTTATTTTTATACTTTATTTTTATTTCTTGATTTTTAATTTTTAATAACAGTCCTTATTTTAAATTGAAAAAACTTCATTTGTCCTTCGTATTAATGTAGAAGGGGACACATTTCGTGGGGGAGGAAGAGAAACACGAGAACAAGAGACCAAGATATCGTCCCTATACTTTAGAGGAGGATCATTTTAGTATGACTAATTATAAAAATGGTTTGTAACTGATTACGTCATTCAACCCTGGGTACACGGTGGCTCTTAAATCGTATATCCATCTGGCCTCTCGTGCCAGAACTTTTTTGTCAATGTCACCTCCTCTTGTGTCTTCGGGGACAACATCTAACACAGTGAATTTGACAATGCTGCGGTCATACTTGTGTTTTAATCCAATATGGCCACCTATTGGGGTATTAATTTGGCCATTATTAATGTACGAAATATGATCCGAGATTCTCTTCCAAAGGGGCCTTATGGTTTTACCCACATAGAACGCCCCACATGGGCACAACATGATGTATACTACTGCCTTTGTTTGGCATGTAACCATCTGGTTGATGTATCTCCTATGGCCATTAGGCATTGTGAAAGACTCACCTTCAAGAATGTATGGGCAAAAATCACATGACCCGCATTTATAAAGGCCTTTATTTTGTGATGTTTCGTTTGGTCTACGATAGTGGCTCGTAACCAGGCCGTCCCTTACAGATTTAGCTCTTTTATACGTGATATTGGGATAATCATCTAAGTATTTTCTCAGGATTGGGTCGCTTGTCAGAATTTCCCAGTTTTTTTGTAAAATACTACGAACTTCATTGTGCTGTCTAGAGTATGTAGAGATAAATCTGACCTTCTCATCTGTTTTTTTGTTTTTCTTTTTGAAGAGTAAATCGTGCCTAGTATTGGCTTTTGCCCTATTATATGCTTTCCTAAGCATTGTTGAACTATACCCTCTCTGTAGCAGTTGTGTTTTTAATTTGTCCGCTTCCCTTTTGAAGTTTGCATCCTTGGAACAATTTCGTCTTAATCTAAGGTATTGGGAGTAAGGGATACTTCTGATCAGGGCTTCCCACTGGGAATGCGGCAAAAGGATCCGCAGGCAGTGTGCTCGATCCCCTGGGATCCACAGAAGGGGAGGCTGATTGATCCATCCCGCATGGCTGAGCGGGATCGGGGGGGGAGAGCCCCAGCGGGGATGCTGTTTTGCCGGGCTCCTCGAGGAGGGGGAGGGGGGAGTGGAGGCACCGGAGGAATTGCCGCTATCTGGATTAGCCACTTGCCTGAACTGCTGAGCTCCGCCACCCTGGCTCCCTCCTCGGGCTGGTGCGTGCTGCGGGGGCCTGCCGGCGCCATCTTGCCGGAGTCCAGCAGAGCTGGAGATAAGAAAGCCGTCCAGCTTGCGAGATTGCGCGGGTCCCTTCTTATTCCTCATCACTCCAGGAGGTGAAAGGGAGATCGTGAGGGCTGGTGAGCTCACCGTGGAGGCTGTAATCGGTGGATGTCCCGGGTGGCCGAGCGGAGCTGAAGAACTAAGCGGCCATCTTCAGCGCCGGAAGCCACGCCCTCGATGCTAGCATAGTTCTGATCAGATCAGATATTGATCTGTTCAAACACTATACTAGTAATGGAAGTGTGTGTGTGCGTAGTAATCAAGGGGTTATTTGTAACTATGCGCCCGGGATCTGCGCTATTTTAGACTGACGCTAACACTAGCTAATGTCACCTGTGTCACTAATAATAGTGATCAGAAAAAATACTGTACAGTATAAAAGTGACACTGTGACAGGGCAATGAAGGGTTAACTGGGGGTGATCAGGGGGATCATGGGGTTAAATCTTTATTGGGGGGGTGGCGGGGACAGAAACGAACTCGCTAGCGCTAACTCAAGTCACAATCACACTAATAAAAACAATAAAGCACTATATTACGTGTGTATTAGTGTGCAATGTGACAGGGGGGGGATCAGGGGGTTAAATCTTTATTGGGAGGGGGTGGCGGGTATCCTAAGTATAAAAGGAATGGCGGCAAGTGCTAAACCTGGTCACAAGTCACACTTATACGGGTATATAGAAAATGCTATATACTGTATGCAGTGTGTGTTGTGACAGGGGGTGTAGGGGTGATCAGGGGGGGATCAGGGGGTTAAATCTTTATTGGGGGTGGGTGGCAGGTACCCTAAACCTCCTTGGGACAGAAACTAAGTTGCTAGCGCTAACTCAAGTCACAATCACACTAATAGAAAATACAGTAAAACACTATATTACTTGTTTATTAGTGTGCAATGTGACAGGGGCAAAGGGGTTAAGGGGGGGGTGATCAGGAGGGGGATCAGGAGTGATCAGGGGGTTAAATCTTTATTGGGGGGGTGGCGGGTATCCTAAGGATAAAAGAAACGACCGCAAGCGCTAAACCTGGTCACACTTATACGGGTATATAAGAAAATGATATATACTGTATACAGTGTGTGTTGTGACAGGGGGTGTAGGGGTGATCAGGGGGTTATATCTTTATTGGGGTGGGTGGCGGGGACCCTTAACCTACTTGGGACAGAAACTAAGTCGCTAGCGCTAACTCAAGTCACAATCACACTAAGAGAAAATACAGTAAAACACTATATTACTTGTTTATTAGTGTGCAATGTGACATGGGGGAAGGGGTTAACTGGGGGTGATCAGGGGGGGAATCAGGGGGTTCAATCTTTATTGGGAGGTATTTTAAGTGTAAAAGGAATGGCCACAAGCACTACACCTGGTCACAAATCACACTTATACAGGTATATAGGTAAATGCTATATACAGTATACAGTGTGTGTTGTGACAGGGGGTGCAGGGGTTAACTGGGGGGGGGGGCGATCGGGGGTTAAATGTGCCTATCTAAGTGTGTGTATGTGTGCTTGGTGCACTACTCACAGTTAGATGTGCTCTCTCCTCTCAATGAATCCAAAAAGGATCATGGGAGGGGAGAGCAGGTCTTTTCTGAGCCAGTGTTTACATTACACAGGCTCAGCATAGAACCCGATTGGGCAGAACCGATCAACAGGTCCAGACCAAAAATCATTGGTCTGGACCTGATGACTGATCGGTTCTGAACCCAATCAAGCCATCAGTGGCAGCGGGGGCACGCGGGAGCGGGTCCCAGAGCGGCGGGAATGAGCGACGTAGCCCTACTTCGGTTGGCCTGTAGGGGGCTGACTGCCACAGTAAATAGTCATGCGGCGGTCAGCAAGTGGTTAATTTATTTCCATAAATCAAAAAAAAATGAGATCATTTTAGTGGCACTAACCTGAGATAAGAGGAATACAATTTTGTGCAAAAATATATATATTTATTAAATAATACAGTGCAGAATAATGTCAAAAGATAACTGGTGATGAACACAAAATGTGGAACAAAATTCAATAATATGTATCACACAGGTAATGTGAAAAATGCAATCAAAGAATATTCTTACAGCATACCAAGGTAACCAAAACCCATAACTTGTAGAATATGATTAATAGCCTTCCATGATGGAAACAAAATCGAACAGATTTGACACGTGACTTGTTCACAACTCAATGTTTAAAAGAAATGCATGGACAAAAATTGTTACACCATGCACTAAGACTTGTTAAAAGTCCATATAGTTTTGGTAAAATAAACTTATATTAAGTTAATCTATTTTTAAGAATACATCATAACTGCCCCATTTCCTATGGCTAAAGTTAGCCTAAAAATTCCCAAGATAAAAATTTAGACCAATCATACTGCAGTTAGAATGATCCAATTTCAAATCTTGATGCTAATAAGAAACAAAAATGGTTCAGTCAGATAAATATATGGCAATTGAATTGCCTGTAAGAAAAATAGAAATATATACTTTACCAAATAAACTGAATATTGTCTTGTTGCCTGAGATGTCACATTTGTGTACCCCTCAGCTTCAGAACCTCATCAGAGCACCTACTCCCTTCATGGTCTGTTCCATTCTCCTCGTCTCTAACTTACATGAAACTTTTATCCCATGGGAGAGTAGGCGTGGATTTTGTTTTCCATGTGAAAAATACCTCAAGAAGGGGCTTATTCGCTAAATTTCTATAACTCTGATATGACTCTGAAAGATCAATAGGGGGCTCTGTTGGCCTATATAAAAGTTTGGGAAATTGAATTTAATTTCATTATTTTCTCAGAGATAACCTTCTGACCTAAGCCTAGGAAAGAAACCTAAATCTCATGGGGTTTTACCTTTTTTTCACTAATGTCACTATCCTGTCAAGAATAGTGTCTGGCGTATAGGAGTTAAATGACCTAGACAAGATTGTAAAACAAGCTTATAGGGAATGTTTATATTAGTGAATAAGTGAAGCAACTTAAGTGGAATTAGTACTTAGCTCTTTAGCTCTTTACACACAAAAACAAAACAATAGTATACAATACATTCCTAGAACTATGTATATGCTTCACATAATATAATTACATAATAATATTGTTGCTGATACATTTCTACAAATGATAATAATGTTTCCTCAAGCATATTTTAAATGAGCCCTAAAAAAAATATTCTGTTATGTTGTTCATTGTTAAAACTCAGATAGACTGACATCACCCTCATTAGAACCTGGTGCCATCATGGCTGGACCTTATCTTAGTGGGATGTCAGGATCCTTATTATTTATGGCTTGAAAACAGTCTTTGCTGATACTTTAAAATTGTCTGCAAGAAATCTTACCCAAAGACAATGAACTCACATTCACCTCATGACAAAATGGCTGCTAGGCTGCCCAATATAACAATATGTATAAAATAATATGTATGGGCCTTATATAACTCCTTTTAGCCCCCAGTAGTTCTGACAGAGGGATTGAGAAAGAAAGAGGGATGGAGGGAGAAAGAAAGAAAGAAAGAAAGAAAGAAAGAAAGAAAGAAAGAAAGAAAGAAAGAAAGAAAGAAAGAAAGAAAGAAAGAAAGAAAGAAAGAAAGAAAGAAAAGAAAGAGAAAGAGAAAGAAAGAAAGAAAGAAAGAAAGAAAGAAAGAAAGAAAGAAAGAAAGAAAGAAAGAAAGAAATTGTATTAACAAACAATTACACTGATGCGCAGTGTACCTCCTTAAATAATGCTCATTTTGTTAATCCACTTCCCTTTTGCCTTCACCCCAAGACCCCAGGAGCTCCCGGCACGGAAAGCCCCGAATCCTCCTTGGATTGGGGCATTCCTGAAACCGATTGGTTGGTCTTGCACCTTCCTTATCCCCAGCGGGGACCTCGGCTTCTATTCCGTATCGGCGGCCGCATTGGCACGTCCGCACGGTTACAAGGGATGCGGCTCCTGCTCCACGCAGGCGCACCTCGTACAGCGCCAGGGACTCCGCCTATGGGCGTCACGCAGCGCATCACCGCGCATGCGCGACAGCCTTTAAAGGCCGGGGAACACTCCAAGTCCTTCAGTCTCTCCCGGACCAAGGGAGAAGCCGGACCTGGAGCCAACATGCTGTCATATTAGACTGGAATTCTTCTCACAAACGTAAGCTCAGCCTTGGAGGAGATCCTTATCTCCCCACCAAGGCTACCTTTCCTTTTCTATTTGCCTACTTACTTGGAAAATAAAATATATTTTTTCTATGTACCTTATTCCTAAACTTCGCCCTCTTACAATATACCCTACTACTATAGACGATCTCTATCAATGTGGAAATTTGTAACCCCAACCACATTGGACCCTTGGACCAGGAAATGCTGCCCAAGAAGTAAATGAATATTATTTTAACCTCACTTGATCAGAACCCCCTTTTCCCTCTCCTCCAATATTCAGCCTATTACCTCTCTCACCCAATACAGCATATTGTTCCTGCAGCACCTGGAGAAACTCTGGGGAGGCATTACCTTAGGAAGTGGACAAAAAATGTATGTTAAGCTATACTGAGTACAAAATTGTATCTTGAATTACAGTATATACTGCTATGGACTGATATTTACTTTGATTATTCTTAGAACCGGTAACATATTCTTGATAAAGGCCGGAATAGGCCGAAACATGTCGGATTACCGATCAGGCCCCTTCTCTGCATTCATCCCTGTCAATTGACACGAGGAACAGCAGAGCAGGATCACCTACAACCTATTTTCAAAGTCACTTACTTTTTCACGTGTATCACACTTTATTATTTCCTCCTCACTGGCACAATGGGACTCTACCCATCAAGTCACCCCAATCCTTGTATATAAACCAATACATTGTGTAATAAATTTTATCTACTCCACAACTATCGCCTACCTCCTTTACTCCTGCCCTTAAAATCCCATACCTAACCTGAGGCACCACAACCTACAAATAATCTCTCGGGATGGTGGCAGAAACGACTATTAACCTTCCAATGCAAGATCCAAAACCCCATTTTTTAAGAAAGAAAGAAAGAAAGAAAGAAAGAAAGAAAGAAAGAAAGAAAGAAAGAAAGAAAGAAAGAAAGAAAGAAAGAAAGAAAGAAAGAAAGAAAGAAAGAAAGAAAGAAAGAAAGAGGGATTGAGGGAGAGAGAGAAAAAGAAAGAACTAGGGATGGAGGGAGAGAAGGAAAGAAAGAAAGAGGGATGGAGGGAGAGGGAAAGAGAGATGGAGGGGGGGAGACAGAAAAGGGATGGGGGGGGGAGGGAGATAGAGAAAAAAGAAAGAAAGAAAGAAAGAATGTTTGCGCAAAAGTTATAGAGTTTACAAACTACGGGATAGATTTATGGACTTTTTATTTAATTATTTTTTTATTAGTAATGGCGGCGATCAGCAATTTTTATCGGGACTGCGACATTGCGGCGGACAGATCGGACACCTAACTGACATTTTTGACATTTTTTGGGGACCACTGACATTTATACAGTAATCAGTGCTAAATAATATGCACTGTTACTGTATAAATGACACTGGCAGGGAAGGGGTTAACACTGGGGGTGATCAAGGGGTTAAATGTGTTCCCTTTTGTACTAACTGTGTGGGGGGATGGGTTGGACAGAAGCAGAGTGTAAGAGACGCTCAGTGCGCATGCCCAGGCACACGGGAAGGAATGTGCGAATGCGCATGCGCGAAGGCGCGAACGTGCGTACGCAACGTGCGCACGCAATTGGCGCCAAACGGCCTATTTATACCAAGCGGTAACAGGAGCACATTGCTGAGTGGTCTTTCAGCTTGTGTTCCTGTCTACCTGTGCCCTGACCTGCTTGTGGATTTCCCGTTATACTGACCCGGCTTGCCTTTGACTCTCCTTGGATTCCTGCCTGCCTACCTGTGACCTCAGCCTGTGTTTGACCCTGCCTTGCCTTATGCCTTTGTACCTTGCTGCCAGACTGTGTACCGACTTCGGCCTGTATCCTGACTCCGCTTTTGCCTCACGTTCCTGTACCCGTGCTGTCCGGCTGTTGACAACTCCTTGGCTTGTGTTCCGACTTCGCTCCTGCCTTCTCATCCAGCATCACCGAGTTCCAGTTCCAGGTGTTCATCCGGTGATCCACAGCCATCAGTCTTCTACCAAGACATCACCTGCTATACCGGCCCTCGTGCCACTCTGTGTCCTACACCGCCTGTCATCTCTATCAGGGGTGTTGGACAGGAGGTGCAAGAGAAGCCCCCTCTACAGCTTGGTCTCCACCAGGTACGTGATAGTACCACTCAGCCAGATGTCGGAGACCGAGAGAGGGGCTTCACCTCTAGAGACATTATGCCAGCAACTTGCTTCGCTTACCCAAGCAGTCAAATCCTTGCAAGAGGGCTACTTCCAATTAGAGGGTCGCATCCAATCCATGGCTTCTATCCCGGCAACCCCGGCACCTGGGTCCTCCGTGCCCGAACGGGCTCTATCTACACCTGCAGTGGTTTTGCCACCACCAGAACCTCGGGTACCTGCTCCAGAACGATTTTCGGGTGACCGACACAAATTCCGGGCTTTCAGGAATTCTTGTGAGCTATACTTTGCCCTGCAGCCACGGACTTTCTCACTTGAATCCACCAAGGTGGGGTTCGTGATCTCTCTACTTCTCGGAGAGCCGCAATCCTGGGCCCACCGTCTGCTGGAACAAAATAGTATAGCCCTGAACACCATCTCATCATTCTTCGAAGCAATGGCGCAGCTTTATGACGACCCCCAGCGATCTGTTACAGCCGAAGCAACCCTACATACGTTACAACAAGGCCGCCGCCCTGCTGAGGACTATGTCGCCGAATTCCGCAGATGGGCTTCCGATACAGGCTGGAATGATGCAGCCTTACGGCATCAATTCCGTCTCGGCCTATCAGAGGGCCTTAAGGATGAACTTGCCAGAGTGGGTACGCCTGATTCTTTTGATGACCTTATTAGTCTTACTATCCAGCTTGACCGCAGGCTCAGGGAACGGAGAGTGGAAAGAGCTGGAAGTTCCAGACCTACCTGGATGTTGCCTCAAGTACCGTCACCTCCGGCTTTTCGTCCACCTGTCTCTTTCCCCACAACCTCCAGTGTGGAGCCCATGCAACTCGGACTTTTACGCTCTCCACTAACCACTGAGGAGAGATTGCGAAGATGCCGGAACAACTTATGCCTCTATTGTGGGGAGGCCGGACATTACCTTCAGACCTGCCCGGTGCGGCCTAGTAAGTCTCAGTTTGCTTTCCCTTCTTACCTTGCAAACACTCATAGGAGGGATCTGTCCACTCACATTACCCTACCTCTCTCGCTACAGATTCTCGGAAAGACCATCCAAGTCCCAGTCATTATTGACTTCGGCGCTTGCAGCTGCTTCATGGACAGTGACTTTGCTCAGCGTCATCAAATCCCTCTGCAAGCAAAGACCCGCCAGCTATCTATCCATCTAGCTGACGGATCCCATCTCAAGTCTGGGCCTATAACCCAAGAAACCTGCCCATTACTGGCTATCTCTAATAAAGGCCACGAGAATACTTGTGTTTGGACATTATCCCATCTCCTCTGTTCCCTATCATTCTCGGTATTCCATGGCTACAAGCACACAATCCTCAGATAAACTGGAAGTCAGGAGAAGTGGCATTTCCATCCACCTACTGTCAACAAAACTGCTTCCAGCCCAGTCCTGGGAAACCTGCATCACTTTTGGGCCTGCAACCTGATCCCTCTGCATCCCAACTTGTGCCCGCAGCTTACCATGAGTTCTTGGAAGTCTTTGATAAACAGAAAGCAGACATCCTACCACCTCACCGGCCGTATGACTGCCCAATTGAACTTTTACCAGGTGCTGAGATACCGTTTGGGCGTATCTTCCCCCTCTCTGAACTGGAGCTCGAGGCATTACGCCTTTACATTGATGAAAACCTGAAAAAAGGCTTCATCCGGCCCTCTACGTCCCCCGCGGGGGCTGGTATTTTCTTTGTTGAAAAGAAGGATCATTCTCTACGCCCCTGTGTTGATTATCGGGAGTTGAACAAGGTTACTGTCAAAAACAGATATCCTCTGCCCTTGGTTCCTGAACTATTCCAACGTTTCAGGGCAGCCACGGTATTCACAAAACTTGACCTACGAGGAGCATACAATCTAGTACGGATCCGCGAGGGCGACGAGTGGAAGACCGCCTTTCGCACAAGATTCGGACACTTCGAGTATCTTGTCATGCCCTTTGGATTGTGCAATGCTCCAGCCACTTTTCAGCATTTTGTAAACAACATTTTCAGAGACTTTCTTGATCTATTTATGATTGTCTACCTTGATGACATTCTTATCTTTTCAGATTCCATTCAAGTACACCGTGAACATGTCAAGAAGGTTCTCGGCCGCCTAAAAGACCATGGATTATACGCGAAGGCCGAGAAATGCGAGTTCGAAAAGGAATCAATCCAATTCTTGGGACTCGTCATTTCCACTTCTGGGATCTCCATGGACCCCCAAAAGGTCAAATCGATCCTCGAATGGCCCACTCCCACAGACAGGAAGAGCACACAGAGGTTCATTGGATTCGCTAATTTCTACCGCAAGTTTATCAAGAACTTCTCCGCTATTATCCTTCCGGTCACCCAGCTAACAAGGCAAGGTACCCGTTTCCAATGGACACCGGCAGCACAAGCTGCGTTTGACCATTTAAAGGTCCTATTTACTACTGCACCTATCTTACAACACCCAAATCCTGCATTACCCTATGTTCTTGAGGTGGATGCTTCAGAAAATGCCGTTGGTGCGATCCTGTCACAGCGTTCAGGTACGAAATCTCTTCTTCACCCTGTTGCCTTCTTTTCCAGGAAGCTCAGCCCAGCAGAAAGGAACTACGATGTTGGAGACCGGGAACTACTGGCCATCAAGGTAGCCTTGGAAGAATGGCGCTACCTGTTAGAAGGAGCATCCCACCCTATCCTGATCTTTACCGATCACAAAAATCTGGAGTACCTCCGAACAGCTAAAAGACTGAAACCACGTCAAGCCAGGTGGGCACTGTTCTTTTCTCGTTTTATCTTCCATATCACCTACAGGCCGGGCTCCAAGAATGGCAAACCTGATGCGCTATCCTGCATGTACCCAGAGGACGAAGAGTGTAGTCAAGTAGACACAATCCTGCCGGCCCAAAGTTTTCTACTGTTGCAAACAGATCTGTTAACACAGCTGAAGCAGGCGTCCACAAGGGATGTTTTACCATCAGGTATGTGCCTTCAGGAACAAGAGGGACTTTTTTTTACAACCAAAAAGTGTTCGTACCCCCAAGTCTACGTGCCAAGGTCCTCGGCCTGTGCCATGATCACCCCTTGGCAGGGCACTTTGGAATATCTAAGACGGTTGACCTGGTACAACGGTCCTTTTGGTGGCCTGGTCTGAGGTCTGACTGCCATAATTATGTTAGCACTTGTGGAATCTGCATTCGGAACAAGAATGACAAGGCCAAAGCCTGGGGTCTACTAAGGCCCTTGCCCATTCCCAAGAGGCCTTGGGAGATGATAAATATGGATTTTATAGTTGAGCTTCCTCCTTCTGAAGGATTCACGACCATCTTTGTGGTGGTCGACAGATTAACAAAGATGGCCCACTTTATCCCTATGTCAGGAACTCCCTCAGCAATGGAAACCGCCCAAACTTTTATCAAGGAAGTGGTTCGGCTCCACGGGGTACCTAGCAACATCACCTCAGACCGGGGGGTGCAATTTACTTCCAGATTCTGGAGAGACCTCTGCAGAACTTTGAAAATCGACACGTACTTTTCCTCTGCCTATCATCCACAAACGAACGGGCAAACGGAGCGTACAAACCAGACCCTGGAGCAGTATCTCCGGTGTTTTTCTTCATTCTCACAGGATGACTGGGCATCACTTTTACCCCTGGCAGAGTTTGCATATAATGACGCAGTGCATTCGGCCACGGGTCAAGCCCCGTTTTTTGCAAACTATGGGTACTTCCCAGCTTTTATACCTGATGTGATGCCTGATTCCTTGGTTCCTGCAGTCCAGGAAAGAGCCACATTTTTGCAAACCAACAACAAGCTATTGCAAGACGCCATTGTCAAAGCACAGCAAGACAACAAAAAAATTTTTGATAGGAAGAGAAGGGGAGATCTGAACCTCAGACCGGGAGACAAGGTTTGGTTATCCACCATTAATTTGAAACTGTCATGTCCATCTAAAAAATTGGGACCTAGATATATCGGTCCATTCTCTATTAAGAGACAGATCAATCCTGCTGCCTACGAACTTTCACTCCTGGAAACATACAAAATTCACCCTGTCTTCCATGTGTCCTTACTGAAGCCTACCAGACCCAATCCATTTCCTGACCGTGAGTCGGATCCACCCCCGCCTGAAATTATTGATGGCAACGAAGAATACGAGGTTGAAGCAATATTGGACTGTAGGAAAAGAGGAGGTACTGTCCAGTACCTGATTAAATGGAAGGGCTATGGCCCGGAAGAAAATTCATGGGAACCAGAAGCCAACCTCCATGCTACGGATCTAATACAAACCTTTTTTCAGTTTCATCCTGAGAAGATGTTGCAGATGGGCATCCGGAGGCCGCCCATTGGGGGGGGGGCAATGTAAGAGACGCTCAGTGCGCATGCCCAGGCACACGGGAAGGAATGTGCGAATGCGCATGCGCCAATGCGCGAACGCGCGAAGGCGCGAACGTGCGTACGCAACGTGCGCACGCAATTGCCGCCAAACGGCCTATTTATACCAAGCAGTAACAGGAGCACATTGCTGAGTGGTCTTTCAGCTTGTGTTCCTGTCTACCTGTGCCCTGACCTGCTTGTGGATTTCCCGTTATACTGACCCGGCTTGCCTTTGACTCTCCTTGGATTCCTGCCTGCCTACCTGTGACCTCAGCCTGTGTTTGACCCTGCCTTGCCTTATGCCTTTGTACCTTGCTGCCAGACTGTGTACCGACTTCGGCCTGTATCCTGACTCCGCTTTTGCCTCACGTTCCTGTACCCGTGCTGTCCGGCTGTTGACAACTCCTTGGCTTGTGTTCCGACTTCGCTCCTGCCTTCTCATCCAGCATCACTGAGTTCCAGTTCCAGGTGTTCATCCGGTGATCCACAGCCATCAGTCTTCTGCCAAGACATCACCTGCTATACCGGCCCTCGTGCCACTCTGTGTCCTACACCGCCTGTCATCTCTATCAGGGGTGTTGGACAGGAGGTGCAAGAGAAGCCCCCTCTACAGCTTGGTCTCCACCAGGTACGTGATACAGAGAGAGATCTGTAATTCAGCTTAGCGCATGCTGCCGAATCCACGTGCACATAATCACGTAGATCTAAATCTGCGTGGGCCAGTTGGCAAGTGGTTAATATTGGTGTTAAGCAATAGATTTAACCAATAGATTTAAAAAAGTAAAAACAGGGGGGGGGGGTTGTATTCAAATGATGAAAAGAAAAAGGATTGGTCTGTGCAAATGTGTGTAGATAGCTTGAGGGTAGGTTGTTACCATAATCCCGAAGTCTGTACAAAAAGGAAACCCCCTAGTTAATGGGACTTTAGCGGTAACCATGAAAAAATCTTTAAATATGATTTTTGTAAAATTTAATTTATTGAATGAAAAGTGAAAATAATAAAGATGTCATCATAACATCAAATACTATATAAGTTATTACACTTGGTTATCATACAGTTGATACAATACAATCATTGGTGTATATAACACACAGTACTGTTAGAGGTGTGTCAGACAGAGTCCAACGCGTTTCAAAGTCTGTTAAGTACAAAATTCTTCCTCAGGGAATCTGCATACACTCCTGTAAAGTATAATTTGGTATAAATTATCAGTCCCAAACACGGACATACAGAAAATATTACAAAACTTGAAGAACAATATGCATCTGCAAATTAATCCCTCCCATGGTGTTACATAGTTACATAGTTACATAGTAGGCGAGGTTGAATAAAGACAATAGTCCATCCAGTTCAACCTGTGTAGGTGTGTGTGACTGTAATCATCTAACATAGCCCTCAATCTCCTGATCCTTGAGATGTAAGTCTAAGAGTCTTTTGAAAGTCACCATACTACCCGCAGAAACCACCTCTTGTGGTAGACAATTCCACAATCTTGTAGCCCTAACAGTAAAGAACCCCCCACGTTGCCTGAGGTTAAAACGCTTCTCCTCTAATCGCATTGTATGTCCTCGAGTCCTCATGCAATTCCTTCGAATGAACAGCTTTTCTTCTAAGCTGAGATCCCCATTAAGATATTTATAAATTGCTATCATGTCCCCTCTCAGACGTCTTTTCTCCAGGGAAAATAAATCGAGCGATTGCAGCCGCTCTTCATAGGTAAGGTCCTCCAACCCCCTAATCAGTTTAGTTGCCCTTCTCTGGACTTTCTCCAGCTCCAACACATCCCTCCTGAGGACTGGCGACCAGAACTGGACAGAATACTCCAGATGCGGTCGGACCAGAGTTTTATAAAGTGGAAGGATTATAGTCTTATCTCTGGAATACATCCCTTTCTTTATGCATGCTAATATTCTGTTGGCTTTGGAAGCTGCCGCTTGGCATTGCATGCTGTTGCCTAATCTATCATCAACTAAGACTCCCAAATCTTTCTCCATTTTTGATTCCCCCAAGGGTTCCCCTCCTAACGTGTATTGTGTTTTTATGTTTTTGGTCCCCAAGTGCAAAACCTTACACTTCTCCACATTAAACCTCATTTGCCATGTCGTTGCCCACTCCGTAATTTTGTCCAGGTCATTCTGTAGGATATCTGCTTCATGCTGTGCAGTTATTGCCCTGGCCAATTTTGTGTCATCTGCAAAAACTGATAACGAACTACTGATCCCTTCCTCAATGCTGTTTATGAATAAATTGAACAAGGTTGGTCCCAGGACTGAGCCCTGGGGCACCCCGCTTACTACCTCAGACCAGTCTGAGTATGCGCTGTTTATTACTACCCTTTGGACACGGCCTTTTAGCCAATTCCGTATCCAAGAGCAAACCCTGCTGTCGATACCTGCAGACCTTATTTTATAAATTAAGCGCTTGTGGGGAACTGTATCAAACGCCTTAGCGAAATCCAAGTACACCACATCCACTGGTCTCCCCCTATCTAGCTCACAGCTCACTTCCTCGTAGAATGCTAAGAGATTGGTTTGACAAGAACGCCCATTTGTAAACCCGTGCTGGTTACTACTGATGATGTTGTTGTCTTTAGCATACTCTACGATATAGTCCCTTATCATCCCCTCCAAAAGTTTACATATTATTGATGTCAGACTGACAGGCCTATAATTTCCCGGGATATGTCTCTGGCCCTTTTTGAATATCGGAATCACGTTAGCCTTCCTCCAATCCCCTGGTACATCTCCTGTCCTAATACTGTCAGCAAAGATCAGGAACAGTGGTCTAGATATAACCATACTGAGTTCCTTGAGCACTCTCGGATGTACGCCATCCGGGCCTGGTGATTTGTTTGTGTTAAGTTTATCCAGTCTTTCCCTGATTTCCCCCTCTGTTAGCCATAGTGGCAAGTCCTGTGTATTACTACTAACCATACAGTCATGGTCAGTGTACCCTTCCTTTTCCTGCGTAAAAACTGACGAGAAAAAAGAATTCAGCACGGTTGCTTTTTCAGTGTCCTCTGTAACCATCCTCCCATCATCGTTAATTATGTGTGCAATATGCACTGCCCTAGTTTTTTTGCTGTTGATATATTTAAAGAATTTCTTTGGGTTTTTTTTACTATCCTCCGCTATTTGTCTCTCAAAGTTGATTTTAGCCATCTTGATTTCGTGTTTACACTTCTTATTTTCCTCCTTGTATTGCTGGAAGGCCGATACTGTGCCCTCTGATTTATATTTCTTGAAGGCCAATTTTTTTCCCCTAATAAGTTTTTTAACGCTACGGTTTAGCCAGCCAGGTTTGGCTTTGTCTCTTCTAAATTTATTCCCCATAGGAATGCACTGCAAGATGCCTTTGCTTAATATTGTTCTAAAGCATTCCCATTTTTCCTCTGTGGTCAGTGATCCCAGGGTTTGGTCCCAGTTTACCCTTTCCATCAATGAGTACAATTTTGGAAAGTCTGCCCTTCTGAAGTTTAGGGTTCTTATGTTCCCCACTTGCCTTTTTATATTGTTATTTATACTAAATGTGATCATCCTGTGATCGCTAGAGCCCAGGTTGTCCTGGACTCCTACCTCCGAGATTATGTCTGGGTCATTAGTGATCAATAGATCCAGGATAGCATTCTCTCTAGTAGGGGAATCCACCAACTGCGACATGTAGTTATCCTGTAAGGTTTCCGTGAATAGCCGGGCCTTATGCGAGTGTGCAGTCCCCTCTTCCCAGTCAATGTCGGGATAATTGAAGTCCCCCAATATGATGACTGATCCTAGTTTTGCCGCTTTACCTATTAGTGCTAAAAATTCCAGCTCTACCTCCTCCCCTTGGTTAGGTGGCCTATAGCAAACCCCCACAACTACTTTTCCCTTATCTTCTTCCCTATCGAGTTCAACCCACACAGATTCTAAATCCATGCTCATCCCATCCGTAATGTCACTCCTTTCTAGCACCTTTATATTGTTCTTGACATAGAGACATACCCCTCCCCCTCTTTTACCAACCCTGTCCTTCCGGTACACCGAATACCCTTGGATATTGGCCAGCCAGTCATGTGAGGGGTCGAACCAAGTCTCCGCTATTCCCACAAGGTCTATGTCTTCCTCATGTACTAACATTTCCAACTCATCCATCTTATTAGCTAGGCTCCTGGCATTAGCATATACCCCTCTTAGTTTTACGGAAGTTAAACGTGATTGGCGGTTTTGTTTATTTCTGTTTGGTCTGCTGTTCTCCCGCACAGACCCGCCAATTGATGTTGTTGACCTACTGTCGCTGTTGACCCTACAACTGCCTTCAGTCCTCTGCTCCCTCCTGACTGATTCTACTTCTGAGCCCTCCCCCCCGTCTCCTAGTTTAAAAGCCCCTCCAACTCGGTGGCCATCTTTCTCCCCAAAAGAGCTGTACCGTCCCCATTAAGGTGCAGCCCATCCTTACTAAAGAGCCGGTAGCCGACTGAGAAGTCAGCCCAGTTCTCCAGGAACCCAAACCCCTCCTTCCTACACCAATTCCTCAGCCACTTGTTAACTTCCCTAAGCTCCTTCTGCCTCTCCTGTGTGGCTCGAGGTACCGGCAGTATTTCAGAGAAAACCACCTTGGAGGTCCTTTTCCTCAATCTATTACCTAAGTCCCTGAAATCATTCTTAAGGATCCTCCACCTACCTTTAACTTTGTCATTAGTGCCCACATGCACCATGACCGCTGGGTCATCCCCAGCCCCGCCCAACAATCTGTCTGCCAGATCTGCGATGTGCCGAACTCGGGCGCCCGGTAAACAACAAACTGTTCGGTTCACGAGATCTTTTTTACAGATTTCCCTCTCTGTCCTCTTCTTCCTGTTCCCACCTTCCCCTCCCAGGTGGTGTGTGCGGTCCCTCTGGTGGCTTCCCACTTGTGGAGCCCACAACATCCCATGGAGAACCCCTAGGTAGAGGATCTAATCCAATGTGAGCCACGTACCTGCAGCAGTAGCACCTCATGGAATCACTGCCCGAGGGTTTCAAAAAAACCTCCCAGGTTTGAAAGCTAGAGTCAGGTGTATTTTGAAAATTTTTTGACCTATAAATGGTGGATATATTATATAAAGCATTTAATAGAGGGGAATAGAACATTAATTTACTAAATATATATAGGAGTAAAGGAGATTCACCTGTTATGATGATATTCAGTGTTATAACAAAAAAGGTTAAAACGGGTGTTCAGAGGGATTGCCCTCAGAGTTGTGCATCTCCTAAAACCTTGGGCATTAACAGTCTGTTAGAAAAACAGAGATGGAAGCCATGAAGCCAATAGCAAGAGGTTAATGGAGGAGAAAGGGAAAGCTTTTTCTTTATTCTTAATTGATCGTTCTTACCTTGCCAATCAATCAAAAACAGATGCAGTTTCACAGACAATTTTAGTCATGAATCAGGAATTTAGAGAGAATTCATGCCCGAAAGGGGTGTAGATCCTATGAGTTCTCAGTTACCTATAGTCTGTCAGAAAGGACATTTGCATATTACTATTAAGTAATTGTCAATTTTCTAGGGATATCATTTATTGAGTATTATTATTACTTACAATCACATTATCATGATTGTGTCTATTCCTGATATATGTTTGCTTAGAAAGAAAATATCTTCAGTAGTTTCTTGATTCTCTAGGCAATTATATTGATGATGTTTCCCCTATAGACCAAAAAGAGGGATCCCCTGTTTAAAACCTCAGTTTGGTAAAATAACCAAGGTATGAATATTCCCAGGGATCCCTCTTTTTGGTCTATAGGGGAAACATCATCAATATAATTGCCTAGAGAATCAAGAAACTACTGAAGATATTTTCTTTCTAAGCAAACATATATCAGGAATAGACACAATCATGATAATGTGATCATAAGTAATAATAATACTCAATAAATGATATCCCTAGAAAATTGACAATTACTTAATAGTAATATGCAAATGTCCTTTCTGACAGACTATAGGTAACTGAGAACTCATAGGATCTACACCCCTTTCGGGCATGAATTCTTTCTAAATTCCTGATTCATGACTAAAATTGTCTGTGAAACTGCATCTGTTTTTGATTGATTGGCAAGGTAAGAACGATCAATTAAGAAAAAAGAAAAAGCTTTCCCTTTCTCCTCCATTAACCTCTTGCTATTGGCTTCATGGCTTCCATCTCTGTTTTTCTAACAGACTGTTAATGCCCAAGGTTTTAGGAGATGCACAACTCTGAGGGCAATCCCTCTGAACACCCGTTTTAACCTTTTTTGTTATAACACTGAATATCATCATAACAGGTGAATCTCCTTTACTCCTATATATATTTAGTAAATGAATGTTCTATTCCCCTCTATTAAATGCTTTATATGATATATACACCATTTATAGGTCAAAAAAATTTTCAAAATACACCTGACTCTAGCTTTCAAACCTGGGAGGTTTTTTTGAAACCCTCGGGCAGTGATTCCATGAGGTACTACTGCTGCAGGTACGTGGCTCACATTGGATTAGATCCTCTACCTAGGGGTTCTCCATGGGATGTTGTGGGCTCCACAAGTGGGAAGCCACCAGAGGGACCGCACACACCACCTGGGAGGGGGAGGTGGGAGTGATCCCAAGGAACACCATGGGAGGGATTAATTTGCAGATGCATATTGTTCTTCAAGTTTTGTAATATTTTCTGTATGTCCGTGTTTGGGACTGATAATTTATACCAAATTATACTTTACAGGAGTGTATGCAGATTCCCTGAGGAAGAATTTTGTACTTAACAGACTTTGAAACGCGTTGGACTCTGTCTGACACACCTCTAACAGTACTGTGTGTTATATGCACCAATGATTGTATTGGATCAACTGTATGATAACCAAGTGTAATAACTTATATAGTATTTGATGTTATGATGACACCTTTATTATTTTCACTTTTCATTCAATAAATTCAATTTTACAAAAATCATATTTAAAGATTTTTTCATGGTTACCGCTAAAGTCCCATTAACTAGGGGGTTTCCTTTTTGTAAAGGATTGGTCCGTTGCATACCTGAAATAGTAGAAGGCTGGCATATGGAGATGGTTGGTGCATAGAAAGTGGATCCAACGGGATAAGGGTATGTCGAAGTATCATATCAGGTGTATCATAATAGACTGAGTACACATGCTAAGTAAGGGTGTTGCGTTAACCCCTAGGTGAAAAAAGGGGGGGAGAGAATGTGAATATAAATGCATATGTAGTAGAGTAAAAATTTTGTATTCTATAGGCACCCCCGAAGTGCAGCGTAGATTGGAGGAATGCCTTCCACCAAAATAGAGAAACAAGAAACACAAAAAATAAAGTAAATATTTTTTAAATAGTAAAATGTATCAACATCCATTAATATGAAAGGACCCAGTGACGTAGGTAAGGGTGAGAGCCCCACACCAAGAGTAAATTATATATTAAGATAAGGGAGTGGAAAAATGTAGATGAAAAAACGTTTAAAACGCTTACCTGGTATATATACCTATAATTACACACTTAGGATAGGAAGGAATCCTTAACAAAAGGAGGGAAGGGGTGGAGGGAAAGGAGGTTCCTCCATTGATATAGAGGGTATTCGATATAGATATTTCAAAGAACTCACAAATAGAGATGAGTTCTGCAAACACAGGTAGGAACAATCTTAGTGATCAAGAGGAACTTCCAATGTAGAGGAGTTTTGGATCCATAAAATAATGATACAGATCTGTGAAATAGGGAAAGTAATTAGCAGGCACTTGCTAGGAGAGAACTGGAAATAATAACCCCAGCCATACAATAATAATCAATGAAATGGTACAAATATAGTGAAGATGAATATCGTTAGCAGCTAACAATTAGTACTGCTAGTAACAAATGGAGGGTAACAAGTACAGATAACAGGACCTATACCATGAGAAACAATATAAGCCACGGGTATAGATGGGAACATCTGAAAAAGGTTATACCTATAGTAAATCCACCGACGCATCCACCATCCAACGCTATGGGGGAGTAGCCGCCCTAACGAAGGGCTGAGTAATTGTCCTCAATATGTGTTCAGGGAGGGGCATCTATCACGTCGCAATGACGTCACCTGCCCCGGCCATTGACAGCATGCAGGCGCAGATGCGAGGTGAGTTACCATCCCCGCACTGCGCATGGGCGCCAAGCTCCGTACTGATAGGGGGAGAGGGCACGACGGCGGATGGCCGGAGCCAACAGTCCACCGCTACATCATCCTAAGCTGCAGCCAATGGCCCTCTGGGATGGAGGTAGCCACCGCTGTGGCTTTCCATCCGCACGTCTAAACTGGATGTGGACGAGCCCAACCACATAGGGTAGCCCAGCATATGACACTGGTAGCCTATCGGGTACAGAGGAAATGTTACAACACATTGATAGGGTTATACAATAAATAAATATGGGGCACTTAGTAGGAAAAACCAAAAGGGCAATTAGGTATAACAAAAGAAGAAACATTATTACAATGATGTTGATCATACTGGAACAGGTTCTAAATTGGAATGATTTAAAGGCCATAGGTATAATACAATACATATAGACAGGGCCGGTGCTAGACTATTTTACGCCCTAGGCAAGACCAGCTACTTGCGCCCCCCGCCCCCAAAAAAATAAAAAGGGAAGGGGTTAAAAACTCCTCTATGTCATACCCAGTTACCCTGATCTGATGGCTCCTCTATGTTATGCTGTCAGACACAGTGACCCCCATATTCCTCCATGTCACACCTGGGGACCCTAATGTCCCTCTATGCCACACCAAGGGACCCCGATGATCCTCCATGTCACACCAGGGGCACCTGATGTTCCTCCATGTCATACCTAGAGACCCTGATGTTTTTCCATGTCACACCTGGGGACCCTGATGTTCCTCCATTGCACACCTGGGGACCTCAGTCCGCCTTGGCACACCCAGGGACCCCAATTCCTCATGGCACACCTGGTGACCCCAAAACCCTGTTACACCCGGTGACCCCTATCCCCCATGGCACACCTGGTGACCCTGATTCCCTTTCACACCAGGGAACCTCCATGTCACACCCAGGGACCCTGTTCTGGGGACACTCACTGGGCGGTATGAAGAGAGTGGCCCGCACTCTGCCCTCCTTCACCGTGATCCTGCTGATTCCTTCTCCTAGGATGCTCCTCTTATGGACCACAGTGCTCACCACAGCTCCAACTGGCTCCTGGTGAAGGGAGAAGCAGCAGTCAGAGAACTCCGCATGTCCCTAATCCCCAACCTCCTCAGACCATTGCGGTGCCTCGTTGTTTCTGCTCCAGTAAAGGTGCCGCCCTTCAATGCCAAGCTTGGGGTCAGGTTCAGCTCTCCTCCACTCCCTGCTTAATACCGGCCCAGGGAAATGAACGGCTGCCCATCAGCTCAGTGCACAGAGTCACTTCCCTGCCCAGGATTTATACCACTCAGCTCCAGCCAAAGAGGATCATCATGCAGGCAGCACTCCTGTGGGCTCCCTTCCTGCCTCTTGGCCTCCCCCAACAGTGGTGGAAAGTCAGGGCCTGGTAGTTCAGCCACTGCCCCAGACACCTGCCATCTTCCTCTGTCCATTCTTCCTTCCCCACTGCCGCCCCCTCCCCTCAGCTCACAAGGATCATTCATGATGGACAGAGAGTGCCGACTCATGGCTGCGCCCCTAGGTTGCAATGCGCCCTAGGCGGCTGCCTAGTTTGCCTAGTTGAAGCACCGGACCTGCATATAGACAATATTGAAAAGGTTTATTGTAAGGGAATAAAACCCTATAGTACCTTTTGAACCTTAAATGGTATACAACATAATATATGATCGTAATTTTATTTAGATCATGATAGTCCACACAGGGGCGGAGCGAGTGGTCCTTTTTTTCTACAAAGAAAATCCCAGCTCCTGCCGAGGATGTGGAAGGGCGGATAAACCCCTTTCTCAGGCTATCATCAAGGTATTCCTTTAGTGCTGCAAGTTCAAGCTCAGTGAGGGGAAAAATCCGTCCGAAGGGTATTTCGGCTCCGGGAAGAAGCTCGATAGGGCAATCGTATGGTCTGTGAGGGGGAAGAGTCTCTGCTCCCTTCTTGCTGAAGACATCTAAGAAATCGTGGTAGGTTGCAGGCACAGAGGAGCACGATTCTGTATCCGAGTCCATGCACAGTAATGAAGACAGGGGGTCTTGTGGTTGGAAGCAGCGGAGTTGTTGACAGTAAGATGACTGGAATTTAATCTCCCCCATTTTCCAATTAATGCAGGGATTGTGTGCCTGCAGCCATGGCATGCCCAGAATGATGGGAAATAGAGGTGAGGTGATGACATCTAGGCGTAGTAGCTCCTGGTGGTTACCAGATATGGTAGCATGCAAGGGAAGAGTTTCTTGTGTGACAGGTCCAGATCTGATACGAGATCCATCGGCCAAATGGATAGTCAGTCCCTGTGATCTGGGCCTTAGCGGAACTTTTAGCTGAGTTGCAAATTTCAGATCAATAAAACAGCTACAGGCTCCTGAATCAATAATGGCGGGTGCCTGGATAGCCCCTTCTGGAAGCTGTAATGAGATAAGAACAGTCAGGTGAGATGAATTGTGGAGGCTCAACCCTTGGTTGGTAGAAGACAGGGTTAGACACTTACGGCTCTTAGCTGGACAAGAGCTCACATAGTGTCCATCTTCTCCACAGTACAGGCACAAGTTATTCAGTCGCCGGCGTTGACGTTCTTCTGGGGTGAGAGAAGGACGGATTATGCCAAGCTGCATTGGTTCAGAAGAGTCAGTGGTGGGAGGAGCGGATGCTGAGAATGTCGGACCAGAGGGTCTGAAGACTCGAGGCATCATCCATACGGGTCGGGATTGACCGGATGATCTTTCTGCACGGCGTTCTCTTAGGCGTCTATCAATCTGGATCGCCAGGTGTATCAGGGCTTCCAGAGTATCTTCTAAAGTCAGTTACATAGTCCTCTGCCGCTCTGCGGCCTTGCTGAAGGGTGTAGAGGGCTGCCTCAGCAGTAGTAGTTTTCTGGGGGTCCTCCTATAACTGGCCCATAGCTGTAAAGAACAAGGTTAAACTGGATAAGCAGGGATCCTTTTGTTCAAGCAAATGGTGGGCCCAGGACTGGGGTTCGCCTTGTAGAAGGGAAATAACAAAGCCTACTTTAGTTGCCTCGAGTGAAAAGGTCCGGGGTTGCAGCGCAAAATAAAGTTCACAGGCGTTTTGGAAGGACCTGAACTTGCTGTGATCACCAGAGAACTTTTCCGGGGTAGGTACACGAGGTTCTGGAGGCAAAACCATTACTGTAGGTGCAGCAGGAGATCCCCCCTGGGCGTTTGAAGAGGAGGCTGGCGGGGTAAATGACTGGACCCGTTCTTCAAGTCGGGTGTAGCCTTCTTGTAAGTCTTTGACTGATCGGGTCAGTGCCGCCAGGCGATGACATAACTTGTCCATAGGGGAGGTTCCTCGGTCAGGCTCAGACATCTGGCTGCTTTGTACTATCACGTACCTGGAGATGAGCCTGACACTGTGAGGAAGGCCTCCCTTGCGCCTCCGTCTTGGGACCCCTGATAGTGCAGACAGGGGACACCTGAGTGTAGAGTAGCACGAGCGCCTGGAGACTTGCTTGGAGCGGACGAAGGCTACTGGTGAAGGTTGCCAGAGAAGTCCGATGAGCAGGGTGTTGAGCAGGCAGCAGGTGCAGGAAGCAGGGGTTCCTGGGTAACAGGAGGAGCTTCCTATGCAGGATGGACGGATTCAGGGATGACAGAAGCGTAGTAAGACAGGCCGGGTCAGGAGCCAATCGGTAACGTATAAGCCAGTAGGAGCAGACAGGGAGAGAGGTCACGGGACAAGCCAAGGTTGGTGCAGGTGGAGATCAGAGAATCGTCAGGACAAGCCGGGTCTGGAACTAGGAACAAGATGCAGGTAAACAGGTAACAGGTATCCAAGGCTGAAGACAAAGCAGCACTGAACCTGTGTGCTGATCCAGCTTAAATAGTGCTCTTCCTTGATGAGAAGGGTGGAGCCAGGATTAGCCTGTGGGTTTAACTCATCCTCTGCCAGAGCCTTCCTGACACTAGGACTCCAACAGATATTGGAGTAAATAATGTTGTGAAAAAAAGAACTAGTGTGCTCAATATTAATTTTGCCTCAATAATACAAAAAAACAAATAAAAAAATTATTATGAATCTTTCAATAAACAATATACCACAAAGGTGCACATTGTGAAAGGTAATCAAATCCAAAGGAAAATTGGTACCAAACATTCAACATAAACATGTATATAGTGCTGAAAATAATACAGTGCAAATGCATTATAGAAAAGTCTCTACTAGTATTATTCTGAAAAATAAATAGTGAAAAACAAATTCTTCAAAGCAGTCTGTAGACACTAGCTTCCCACGCAGCACCACGTGACCCAAACAGTAGGTCAAATGGCTCCTTACCAGCTTCACATTACTATCTAGCATGTGAATCCCACATCAAACAGCTAGGGAAAGGTATGGTGATCAAGGTGTTATCCCGACACTCCGTGTGTCACCACGTGGTGATAGGTGGATATATTTGCATCTTACCAGATGTAGAATGAACATAGTCATAAAACCACACAATCAATGAGGGAACTCCCAGGATAAGCACTACTTAGGCTTGACTCTCAGCAGAAATGACCACAAAGATAAAGAAACTTCACTGTGATAACTGCTGCATCCCCCGAGATGAATGTTCAAGAGGCTGGGTGTACCGCTCCCCCAAATAGAAGAAGAAGCAGCCAATAGTGCATTATCCAACATAGAAGTTTATTAAAAACGAAAGACATACACTCACATGGCAGTGAAAGAATAAGGCTTGTGTATTCCTGTGAAGACGAGCGCAGTCACAATGTGATGGTACGGCTCGACGCGTTTCCCCTCAGAAAGCGTCAACTGGGATTGGAGGAAAGCGTGCGCCGTCACTCTCCGCTCTAAATACCATACAGGTAAGAAGCTTCCGGTGGTTAACAGCGGAACCCCGGAAGTGAAGATGTATCCAACTTCCTGATGGTGTTTCTCTAGTAGATAACACTTTTAGATAGAGATTTCTTTGGAAATGAATCAAAGCCATAATTAGAAAACCACAAATGAAAGCATAAATTAAAAATAACAAAAACAATCCAAGAAGACTTTTGAGGGGGAGGAGGAGGAGGATGCACAACTCCAACGAGGCAGGATGTGATCCAGGGGCTGCCATAGGAGTAGCCAACCTAGTCACAGCACAGAGCTCCACAGGTGCAGGGTGCTGCAAACACCCCACAGACTCCCAAAAGTTCATTAGTGTGAGCTTTTTTTAGCACATGTGCAGTAGACTTCAGCATTGCTGTTTGCAACATCTGTCTGAAGGGGATCAAGCATGGCCAGAACACCAGCCGCTTGGGCACCATGTGCTTGACACTGCATATGACAATTTGCCATGCAGTCCGTTGGCAACAGCACCTGAAAGAGCCACAAGATCAAAACAAGCTAACCCCACTATACCTCATGACTTCTCAAATACCAGCATTAAGAGGGATGATGGTGGTGGTCCCTCATTGCTTATTGCCCGTGTTTCATAATCGTTTTCTGAGTATAATGTGTATACATGTCTATTACAATAAATTGTTTTAAAGATAATGCGCTAGACTGGTGCACCCTCTGTCCATTTCTCTTTTCCAGGAACTCAATGTTGGCAATGAATGCTGCAGCAGCTGCACACGCAGCAGAGGGCCATCAATAATTACCTGTATGAGTAGGGCACAAGGACAGGTTCAGGGGAGCTTGGCTTTTTTTCGCCACGCCAGTGGCTTTTGATAAAGGATGCCTGCACCGTCCTATCACCATTTGAGGAGGTCACAAGGATGGTGAGCCAGGAAGATGCATGCATCAGTGACACTATCCCTCTAGTCTACCTGCTGGAGCACACGCTGCGTGGAATCATGCACAGGGCACAGGAAGAGGAGGACTTCCTTTTCTCACAAGGCCCCCTTAATGCAGATATCATTCCTGCAGGGCCGCAAAACACACAGGACGAAGAGGAGGATTTCGGCAGCATGGATGTAGCAAATAGCATACAGCAGTCTTCAAGGGATGGTTTTGATTCCCCAGAAACCCCAGGAGTTGTACGTGGTTGGGGAGAGGTTGCTCCTGACAATGTCATCCTTAGTGTCCCAGAAGACTCAGAAGCTCATGCCTCCCCCAACTTAGGTTGCATGGGCTCCCTGATTCTGCAAAGCCTGCGAAAGGACCCAAGGATTTGTGCTATCAAGGAGAGGGCTAATTACTGGTTGGCAACCCTTCTTGATCCTTGTTACAAGGGTAAAGTTGCAGACCTCATCCTGCCTTCGCAGAAGGAGCAGAGAATGAAACATCTTGAGGAGGCCTTGAAAAAAATTTGTGTACCACCTTTCCAGACTGGGAGGTCAACATTCTCTGGACGTGTTTCTGAGGAATCGTTCAGCCAAAGGAGGAGTGGTGGAGAAGGCGGCCGGCTGACCGATGCCTTTAAACAGTTCTTTAGTCATCAGCAACACCCAGGGCTGTTAGGTTTAAGCAACCATCGGCAGCGTCACCATCACATGGTGCATGATTATCTAGGTGCAAGAGCAGACTTGAAGACCTTTCCATCCACTGGGTTACTGGGTCTTGGGGATGGACCACTGGCCAGAGCTCAATATGCAATGAAGCTACTGGCCTGTCCTGCTTCCAGCATGCTTTCCGAAGGACGTTAAGTGCTGCTGGAGGTTTTGTGACAGACAAAAGAGTGCATCTGTCCACAGACTCTGTTGACCAGCTGACATATCAAAATGAATCAGTCCTGGATCAACAAGAGCTATCAAGCCCCCGATGCTGATGTAACTGATTGAATTTGCTAGGGGTCTGCCATCCCTTGAAGACTGCATATGCTGCCTATCCTATTCCTCTACCTTGATTCTGCTAGCTTCCAACAATGTTTTTGGTTTAGGTCACCACCAACCCCCAAGGCCTAATTTTTCTGCACTTGTATGACAGGTGTGAGGGGTTAAGGTGTACCTGTATAGCACATGCAATTTCACATTTGTATGGAATTCTTACCTGCAGGTCCTATTCTTGTGCCCAGCAAGAGTAACTGCGAGGGCTTGGTTACGGTGTTCAGGCACCACCAACACCAAAAGCCCAAATTTTGGCACCTGTATGACAAGTACATGCGATTTCAAATTTGTGTGGAATTCTTACCAGCAGGTCCCATTCCTGCGCCCAGCAAGAGTAACTGCGAGGGGTTTCGGTGTTCAGGCACCACCAACACCAAAGGCCTAAATTTTTTGCACCTGTATGACAAGTACATGCTGTGACAGGAGTTACTTTGAGTGGGGGGCTTGTGGAACCTAGATTACTTTAGAGAGTTCAGGAAACTCCTTGTCCAGCTTCCCCGGCCCCTCTTATGTGTAAGTCACCCTGTGTCTATTAGTGGCACAGGGTGACCAAGAACTCCAGTCGGGTCTGCACTAATCAGACTCACTGTATAACCACATTGCATTTTGTGTTACCCCGGTTATCCTGAGTTCTATTTCACCTTCAATCTAGAGTTTTGTCTCTTATTGGGGGAATTTGCTACAAGGGATTGCTATTCTCTTCATACTCCCTTGAATAATCACTAAGCTCTTGTAAGAGCTTGTTCCTGTTCCTGCTTCACTCTCTGGGGAAATAGAGGTTCACCCACTGGAACCTGGAGCCTTGTTGTAGGTCCAGGGTGGGTAGGAGACAGCGAGACCCCAACCAAGCTGCAGTGGTTCGTGGGGTCTGCAGTGGTTATGGTGTCTGGTGGAGTGCTTGGAGCCCTCGGGAAGCACTAGGAGTATCCATCAAAGGAGGTACCCAGTCAGGGTGCCAGTTGATCCGTTACATTGGTGGCAAGATGTGGGATGCTTCTTGCAGTCTGGGACATCCAAACCTCCACCAGGATCCAAGGTCCGGATAGCAGAAGAGGAGAGGTATAGATATCAGCTGCCATGGAAGAGGAATTCGGAAGGAGGTTACGAGAGATGCAGATACAGAACAGGGGACCAGTGTCAGAGCAGGTCCTGCTTGGATGGCATGATTCTGTGTGCTTGAATCTCTGGAAGGAAATGCTAGCCCATAAGCAGCGCCACCAGCGAAAAATCCCCCCCTCCATCCAGAAAAGGTACTGGTCGCGGTATGGATTGCAGGAGCTGTTTTTGGGAGATACACCGCACAAGGAGCAGACAGCTGAGTTAAGCAGGCTGGTCTGGGCAGAGATGCAGTTGGAAGAGAGCTATAGAGCCCATGCCAAACATCCCCTTGGATAGCGGATGACAGCCCAATGGAAGACTTTGGCTACGGTGGCCGGGGACTGTTGTACAAGAAGCTGTCAGGGGACCCTAACTTTGGGAGTGATTTGAAGTGGCGGTTAGAGGAAATTACGGATTACAGAGAAAGGATTCTGAACATCTCGGAAGTGCTGGAAGATATGGAGTTTCTGGCCATTCAGGAATGGGAGCTGGAGATCGCCTACAGATGGCTGCAAGACTCTGCTCAGTGCCAGGGCTGGGCTCCCCTTGCCTGGGAATATCCAGAAGTAACATCTGACTGTCTGGAAATTCTGGCTGAAGAGTCGGCAATATGGCACAGTAATAGTGTGCTTTGCTCACCTGCACCCACGGTTTGGGATGTGGAGGTCTTATGGTGGATGCAGCAAGTGTTGACTCACCTTGATGAACCTGTTTCTGCACAGGACGAGCTTGGATGGAGGAATGTGTCTGTCCAGCAGCTGGATAAAAGTATGGGAGATGAAGCAGCCAGCTCATCTTCCCAGCTGCAGTTTAAAGGTATGGGAGAAGAGGAAGCCATCTTCATTCCCCAACCACAGATCACAGATTTAATTGACTTTTCATCTGAGGATGTTATAGATGATTAGTCACCTGCCAAAGTATTGGTACTGAGCCTAAGGGCCACCAGCCCGTACCCTGGACTTTCAGCAATTCCAGAGACTGGGGATTTAATAGATTTTTCTGCTGAGGAGGAACATCCCAGTGAGCCTACAGCAGAAGAGCTGGCATCCAGGCATAGCGCTGCTAACCTCTGCCTGCAACAATTGGTGACCCAGGAAGATGTGTGCAAGGCCATTGACTTTTCAGTTTACTTTCCTGCAGAACAGCTGGCATAACATCACTGAGCGCTGCCCAACAGCAGCTTCAGCCTCCTTGAGAGAAGAGGCCCAGAGTGAGAAGGTGATCACTCCCCAACAGCAACTGCACAGTTCGGAGAAGAAGGTGGTCATCCTTCCTCCCAGTGAGAGATCCACACTCTGGGAGAGGAGGAAGCCAGTCTCCCTCCCCAACAGTTAGCTGGAGCAGATTATGTGGAGTCCCCAGCAGAAGATCTGGCAACAGGGCAGAGTGTGGCTGGCCTCTGCCCTCAACGTACAAAAGATGGAGTTTCTGTGGTAATGGATGGGACTGCGGTCTTCACCTCTATATCCCAGGGATGCTGGGCAGTCAGCCCAGGTCCCCAACAGCATGAGGGAGTGAGCCCAGCCACCCTGTCTTCTCTCCAGCGGCTGAAAAGACTCCCGGGAGAGGGGCCAGTCCATGCCCTTCCCCCGCAGCGGTTATGTTCTACAAGAGAGGCAGAGGTTGGCTGGGTGAGTAATCCTCCATTCGGGAAAATTTGCTTGGGGTACTATGTGGGTACAGACATTGGGGGACTGGAACTACGGACTAACTTCAAAGTCAACACGTTTGGGGTCTCCTTCTGTGTTAGTCTCCTGCCGAAAGGGGAGATATGTGACAGGAGTCACTTTAAGTGGGGGGCTCATGGAACCCAGATTACTTTAGAGAGATCAAGAAACTCCTTGTCTATCTTCCCCAGCCCCTCTTATGTGTAAGTCACCCGGTGTCTATTAGGGGCACAGGGTGACCAAGAACCCCAAGTCGGTTCTGCACTAATCAGACTCACTGTACAACCACACCGCATTTTGTGTTACCCCGGTTATTCTGAGTTCTACTTCACCCTCAATCTAGAGTCCTGTCTCTTATTGGGGGAATCTGCCACAAGGGGTTGCTATGCTCTTCATACTTCCTTGAATAATCACTAAGCTCTTGTAAGAGCTTGTTCCTGTTCCTGATTCACTCTCTGGGGAAAGAGAGGTTCACCCAGTGGAACCTGGAGCCTTTCTGTAGGTCCAGGGTGGGTAGGAGACGGCGAGACCCCAACCAAGCTGCGGTGGTTCGTGGGGTCTGCGGTGGTTATGGTGTCTGGTGGAGTGCTTGGAGCCCTCAGGAAGCACTAGGAGCATCCGTCAACGGAGGTACCCAGTCGGGTGCCAATTGATCCGTTACACATGCGATTTAAAATTTTTATGGAATTTTGACCAGCAGGGCCCGTTCCTGCGCCCAGCAAGAGTAACTGTGAGGGGTTGCAGTGTTCAGGCACCACCAACAACCAAGGCCCAATTTTTCTGCACCTGTATGACAAGTTCTTGTGATTTGAAATTTGCATGTATATTTGCATATGACATTTTTTCCTTTAGAAATGTCAGTATTGCTGCAGCAGGCTGCATACATCATAGAGATGTGCTGCTTTGCAGGCACATTAAGGGGACCCCCCAGGCACAATATTTAAATTAATTTTTCATTTTTAGAGTTTCACTTTAAGCCTCATTAAAATCAGTAAATCACTGCTCCTTCAAAAACAATAATTTTTAAAAACTTTTTTTTCATTGCTTCATGTTCCCCAGGTCAGTACCTGGACACCCATACACTTTTATGGGGCAATAACTTGCATTTAAGCCTTCAAAATGAGGCAGTTTGATTTTCGAGGTTCGAGTCCCATAGACTTCAATGGGGTTTGTTTATTCGAACAGACTTTTCCTCTGTTCTTTCTGTCCATTATGTGGAGGGACATAAGACTTCTGGGGATGATCAAAAATGAATCTATCCCCATAGTCCAGTTCCCTATAGCTATTCAAAGGTTGAAACCTATTCCTCATTGGTAAATGAAAGTCGGTCTGTTCATAAGGCCGCCACTCTCTATTATAAGAATGAGAATTCTCTATACCACTATAATTGGTGTTAGAAAATCAAAAAAATAAGGAAAAAACATTATAACAGGTGCCCAGGTATTCTTAGGAGCAGGGGTGTTAGGCAAATGGATCTCCATTTCTTTGGTACTTATGGTCTCCTCTGGGATGTTTTGCCATTTAAAAACTATCCCTTCTTTGTAATCTTTAGTATCCCTGATAAATGTATTTTTCTTTTTTTGCTTTTGTTCCTTTTCTGTTACAAATAAGATTTGACTCAACTTCTCTGACTCCTTTAGATATTCCTACTTCTCTTTATGGGGAACACATTTTTCCCTAGTGTAGTTGATTTCCACATCTAATTTAGCCAACTTCTTTTTCTTCCTGATTACCAGAAATTTTAGAAGGTCAATACCAGTCTCATTAAAGAATTTAAACCATACCTTCTCCTCTCCTAGGCCATCATGTTCCAAAGGTACATCCCATCTCAGGGATCTACATACAATTCTCTCAGAGATGTAGTGTTCTAAAAGGGAAATATCCCATGACACTCTAATCTCTGATGTCATTAAATTTTTCAGATGTACAAACAGTCCACGCAACTCATTAGGGTTGTCATCATCTATAAAAACCTCATCCACATTAAGAACACGTCTAGTTCTGGCTTCGAAAATATCCATTATGTAGTTAATGAATGTTGCTGCTAGGATTCAATAGTGTTGAAATTAAGTAAAAAATTATAGTACAGAAACCGCACACACTCATACAGGAGCAGCTAGCAATGCATAGAACCAACACCTTTCTAAATGAAGAATAAATAAAAATGGCAGCACTGGAAAATATATAAATGAAAATAAAATGTCTCAGCTGGGCAATAATTTCACCCAACTTGCTCAAGAAGTTCATAAAACTCCAAAAGTCCAAAGGAATCCTCTATTGTACAATTGTGAGATACTTGAACTACCTTTGGACTTTTGGAGTTTTCTCGTTCAATACTTTTATTGAGTTTTATAAAACAGCCATAAAGCAAGTTACAAAACAAAAACAGAAGTAGAAATACTGTTATTGTTACAGAAGTATTATAAATGTTATACTGTATAGTGAAGTTTGCACAAAAGGAAGGAACAAAAGAAAAAGGTAGAATTATTAATATGATATTCTGAGATATTAAGATTTTGAGAAGGTATTCATAACATGGCTGTGGGGGAAAAGAAAATAAAAAAGGAAAATGAAGAAGTCAGCAGGGTGTGGGTAGGGTAAAGTGGGTAAAGGAGAGGGCATAAAGAATAGAACTTGTACCACAAAAGTTAATACAAAGTAAATAAAATATAAGTCTTAACTACCAAGCATTCAGAACCTGTTCCTCAAAACCCGGTGATAGGCCATGTTTAATCCAAGGGTCCAAAAAAGCTTATAAAAGTACTAAATTTATCGCAATCCATGGCTTCCATTTTTGCATGTAATAATGCAATATTCATCCTATGTTTAACTTCTACAAGATTCAAATTGGTAGTCTTCCAAGCTTTGGCTATGGTTTGTTTAGCGGCTTTGAGAAGCTGAAGGAATAATTTGAATTGTTTTCGTGTCAGGCATGCAGGTTTTAAATTTAAGATGGCAATCACCGGATCTGGAGTAATATCTATTTCAAACATTTTAGATGCTAGAGGGAATATTTATTTCCAAAAAACTGTAGCAATTGAGCAATTCCACCATATATGAACATGTGTACCTATTTCCGTACAACCTCTAAAACAAAAGGTCGGATAGTTTGGTGTGAACTTGGCGATTCTAGCTGGTACCAAGTACCATTGTGAAAGAACCTTGTATGATGATTCAATTGCGATAATATTTGAAGAAGAAGATTTCGTTACAGACCAGATTTCAGACCATTCTGATTGGTTAAGTGTACGGCCAAGGTCTGTTTCCCATTTCCTGACATAGTTTGGTGTATCTACGTCTGGATTGTTAAGCAATTGAGAATATAGGCTAGAAATTAGACCTCTGGAGTGTGGGTTGTTGATACAGATACGCTCAAATTGAGAGAGCTGATTCAGAATGGCACCATTTGTTATAAATGGGGTATAGAAATTTTTAATTTGGAGATAATCGAAAAAGTTATGAATGTGGTAAATGATGTAATTTACAAAGTTCAGGAAAACTTAAGATAGAAGAGCTAGCGACCAGATTAAATAGCCTTGACAGGCCTGACCTAGACCATGCTCGAAATGAATTTGGGAATTCCCAAGCCGGATAAAAGGCCGGATTTCTCATAAAAGATTGTAGTGGATTGTGTGTAGACTGTAAATTATAATTAGTCTTTAGTCTATCCCATAAAGCGAGAGAATGCTTGGTAATTGGATTAGTAATATGTTTTCGATCTGATGGTTGTAACCATAAGAGATTGGAAATTGAGATGGGGTCACATTCGATAGATTCTATCGTAACCCATAAGGGAATTTCAGTATTGGCATGATACTTAGTTAATTGTGCCAATTGCGCAGCTTTGTAATATGTGGCAAAACTGGGGAGACCCAGTCCACCCCTTGTTTTGGGGAGAATCAATGTGGATTCGGGCAATCTAGGTTTGATTGCACCCCAGGTGAATTTAATTCTTTTATGTTGTGAGATTCGAAGAAAATGTGCAGGTATATGAATTGGCAGGACCCTAATTAAATATAAAAATTTGGGTAGAATAACCATTTTGATTGCATTTATCTTCCCAAACCACGACAATGGAAGTGATGCCCATTTCGTCAGTAGTTCAGTAACTTTTTTCAATAATGGAGTAAAGTTGGCTGCATAAAGATCAGAATGTTTGGGAGTAAATTTTATACCCAAATATGGAATGTGCTTCAAAGACCATGACAATGGTAATGCATTCTACGTTAAATTTAACTCAGATTCCCTCAATGAGATATTAAGGGCCGTGGATTTTTGAAAATGTATATTTAGTCCTGAAATAGCAGCAAATTTATTAAGGGTAGCAATGAGATTAGGGGCTGATATATGGGGAGATGATAGAAAAAGAAGAATGTCATCTGCAAATAAACACAACTTATGATGGTGACCACCTAGTTCTATACCAGAAATTGAGGGATTACTTCTAATACTGTGTGCTAGAGGTTCTATGAGAAGGGCAAATAAGAGAGGGGAGAGAGGGCACCCCTGACGCGTGCCTCTCTCTATGTTAAACAAGTCTGATTTATAGCCTGCGTATTTGATATATGCTTTAGGTTTGTTATAATGCGCAGAGATCCATTTTAAAAAATTTGGACCAAAACCCCATTTACTAAGAGTATATTGCATATATGGCCAGGATATGGTATCAAAGGCTTTTTTAATGTCTAGTGATAGGAAGCACGAGGGGATGCGGCGTGTTTTAGCTATATGAGATAACAGAGTTGCACGTCTGATGTTGTCAGTAGCTTGGCGAATAGGTATGAAACCTACTTGATCCCTATAAATGAGTTGTCCTATGAAGTTATTTAGTCTGGAAGCTATAATTTTGGCTAAAATTTTAATATCTAAATTTAATAAGGAAACGTGTCATCAGTTTGAGGCTTCGGGAGCATACAGATGATTGCTGTTAAAGTTTCCTGTTTAAAGGATTGGCCATTAAGAAGTGTATTGAAAGCATTAGCTAGGATAGGCGAAAGGGAATCGGAAAAAACCCGGTAGTATAATGCCGAAAAACCATCAGGGCCTGGTCTTTTATTTAATTTTAGTGATTTTATAACTTGGGACACTTCATCTGGTGTTATTGATTTTTCCATAAATTCCATCTGAGACTGAGAAAGAGTCGGTAGTGATAGTTGAGCAAAAATTAATTTGCCGCAGAAAAATTCAAACTGTTTTCAGATGAATATAGAGTAGCTAGGTGTGTTTTAAATTTCTTAAGAATTTTTATAGGGTTGCTGGAAAATGTATCTCTCAAGATTTTAAGACGTAGGGGTTTAAATGGTTTATGGAGTGACGCGAGCATGCGGGCCATGGGTGAATCTGGTTTATTTGCTTTAATGTAAAAATTGTGACGCGATCTCCGAAGTGTCTTATCTGCAGATTCTGTAAGAAACAGATCAAATTCAAGCCTAGCTTTATCAAGATTGGTTTTATTAGAAGAAGTAGGATTATTTTGATATACTGTGTAGCATGTATTAAAGTTTGTTTCTAATTTCTGGCTAAGTGTTTTACATTCACATCTAAAGAGTGCAGCCTGTCTCAAACAAATACCACGAATAACTGGTTTGTTTGCCTCCCATAAAGTAAGGGGAGACACATCTGGCGTTGAATTATGTAATAGATATTCAGAGAGAGCATTTTTAATATCCAGACAGTGAGATGTATTTTTTAATAAAGAGTCATTAAGGCACCACGTAGTGTCATGTGCTTTAGGAATAGTTGAAGCAATAACTGTGCATACTGCATTATGGTCAGACCATGTGATTGGTATGACCATAGATGCAATCGTTTCAGGTATGAGACCTATAGTGAGAAATATATGGTCTATGTGGGAGAAAGTTTTATGAGGGTGTGAATAATATGTGTATCACGCTTGTTTGGAATCACCTCTCTCCAAGAATCTACCATATTATGTTTTGCAAGCAGTTGTGAGAATGAGAGTTTATTAGGGCTGCTCGAAGAAGATATAGGGGATTTATCCAGAAATGGGAAAATAACTTGATTTGAATCACCACAAATCATAACTGCACCCATTCTATGAGAATCCACAACCTGAAAAAGATGCGAAAGAAATGGAATAGGATTTTTGTTGGGAGCATAATATGACACTATAGTGATAGCGGAGTCAATAAGGTATCCCGTGAGAATCAGATACCTGCCCTCAGGGTCCTTGATTTCATGTACAAGAGTAAATGGAGTAGACCGATGAAAGGCCACACTAGCACACCTCGTTGTTTTGTAGAGGCAGAGGCAGTGAAAATTTGAGGATATTTAGGACTAAAATATTTGGGAGTGGATTGTAAGGTGAAGTGTGTCTCTTGAAGACACAAAATGTGTGCTTTTAATGATGCAAAGTTGCGAAAAGCTTTAGTTCGTTTGTTTGGGTTATTTAGTCCCTGAACATTCAAGGACATTATGTTTAGGGGGGCCATAAGATTGTATATAAACGATGTCTAGCATACCCTACTATTGTGGAATTTGTCGATTTTTTCATACTCTATGTGGGAAGGGGGAGGAAATGTGTAGAGAAAAGGGAAGAACTAAACAGAAGGGACAATTGTGTGCTTAGCATAGAAGGTAATATATAAAACAAATAGTTAAGGCACAACCAATAGGAACGTATGCCGCTGATGAGAGATGGAAATGCCCCAACAAAGGCTAAATAGCTATCGTCAGTAGTCTCTGAAAGGGAGAGGCCACCGAGGGTAACAAATTGAGGACGCACGAAACAACCTAGGAAGGTACAGAAAACCACAAGTTAATAATCACTAAAAAATATACAGTAGTATAAGCGACTTATGCTATAATAACGAGCAGAAATCACAGTACTCCTGCCAGTAGTAGCTGTACAAGATACTGCAAATCTAAGAATTCATTTCATAGGAATGAGTATCAACTATAAAGAACATTATAGAGCTCTAAAAGAAGTTATCCATGTCTTCTAGCACATATTATAGATAGGAAAGGATGTAGCACAGTGAAACTGAATAATAACCATATTCAAAAAAAAAAAAGGAAGATTGATTTGAACCAAGCAACAGGGATTAATCTACAATAAGTAGAACTAAATGGAATTCTGTGCCACAGTGTAGTTTGCTATAACATGTATGAGCTTGAGCATTTAGCTCAAAAAACAAATTAGAAGTATGTGGCAAAAAGGGATTAGATCCATGAAATATTATACTGGCAAGATAAAAAAAAAAAAACTGAAGTCTTTTCTAGGAAAAAGAAATTGGATGACCAACATGGGACACATTGGCATAAGACAGAGGAGATAAAAGAATTATCTGGTCCATCAGTCCATGGAATCTTCAGCAGATGGAGAAGGAGAAATGAAGCGACCACGTTTATGTGAATCACAACGATTTTGTTTCCCAGAGGTTTTTGAGAAAGTGCGTGGTGAGCCAGAGGCAGATCTGCGTCGAGCATTTTCTGAGCCTTGCAAGTTCTAGTGTTCAGTTAGGTGAAGGTCTTGAAGGGTGTTTTGGAAATCTTCAGATGAATGACATTTGTACTTAGTACCTTGAAAAGTAAAACGCACCGAAAAAGGAAAACCCCACTGGTAGGGGATATGTTTTTGCTGCAATATTTGTAATAATGGTTTAAGAGCTCTTCTTTTATTTATGGTGATAGGAGACAGATCCGCGAAGATTTGGTATTCATGACCCTGAAAATTTAAGGATCCTTTTTCTCTAGCAGCTGATAAGAGCTGTTCCTTTGTACGGTAATAATGGAATTTAATGATGATGTCTCTGGGTGGACCCTCTGATTTTTTAGGAGATAAGGCGCGATGGACTCTGTCCATTTCCAGGCGTTCAACTGGAATAGCAGGTTGTAATTCCTGAAACAAGGCTAACATTGTCGATTGTAAGTCAGTTATGGATTCAGGAATGCCTCTTATGCGCAAATTGGAGCGTCTTGCCCTGTTTTAAAAATCTTCTAGACGAGACTGAAGTACTAAGTTTTCTTCTTTAAGATTCTCAATTTCTGTATTTTGGTCCTGTGTAAAATTCTCACTATCCTCTATCCTTGTTTCAAGATTAGCTATGCGTGTGCCCAGCTCCCTTATCTCTTTAGTCAGGCTATTAGTAATATGGTCAGAAGTCTGTTTAAGTGCCTTTTGAAACATACGTTCAATATGTGATAATATATTGGGAGAGACTGACTCAATGTCCTTTTCATCCTGTGAAACTGAGGTACTGCGGACTGTTTCAGTTTGATATGTGAGGAGAGGAGGGAATAGTTTCACTGCTCTGTCAGTGCTGTGAGGTGATTCTGAGGCGGCTGAGGGAGAGGGAGCCGACGCCATTTTAATTGAGGCTCTGGACAGCACTTCCTTGCCACTTTTGGACTTAAATTTAGTCTGATACCCACTGAAAACCATACCTTTATGTACAGCACAGTTTCCTGTACTAATGCTGTAAAAACTGAGCGAATATTCGGCGGGCAGCCGCTGCTGTATGTGGTTTTCTGTCCCCTAGGAGTGGAGCATCAGCCAGACATGTCTGCGCTTGAGGACTCTGCCTACTTCCGGACTTTTGGAGTTTTATGAACTTCTTGAGCAAGTAGGGATTATTGCCCAGCTGAGACATTTTATTTTCATTCATATATTTTCCAGTGCTGCGATTTTTATTTATTCTTCATTTATAAAGGTGTTGGTTCTATGCATTGCTAGCTGCTCCTGTATGAGTGTGCACGGACTCTGTACTATCAGCTTTCTATTATGCTTGACCCGCATGATTGAAATACTGCTGATATTTTCTTTAGCAGATATAGTCTCATTTACTGGAACAGTAGCATAATCACTATCAAATATGGTTTTTATGAATTATATTATATAGGATTCACTCTAACAGGTTATGATGGGAGTGCATGTGTATGTACTGGCATGACCGCGTTTTCATAGCCATTTTAGCAATAGTGCATAGTTCCTTTTTTACAGAACAGCTGGAAGACTTCTGCACACAGCTCAGTTGGTTCATTTACATGCACTCCCATTTCTATTGTACATTTGAATGTATACAAGTGTGTCATTGGCTGATGTGGTGTAGCCATCACTTCCTGTCTCTGTTCTTTTGTTGCCCTATAAATAAACAAGGTCCATTGTTCAACACAGGACAACTTGGGAGCATCCAAACGGAAACAGCCTGTGTGCATCTGTGTCTCTGATGAAGGTGAGCACACTAGGATTTCTATATACAAAAGAGCTGTACATTGTACTTTTTTAGTACGAGAGATTAATGGGGCTTGGCACGTATTAATATCCACAAGTGCACTTTTTAACGTAGTGAAGTTTTCAGAATTTCTATGCTCCAAACCCCATTAATTACCACCACAACACATACACAAACACATGTATAAAGCTCTTTAAAAAGTTCTAGTAGATTACCTTCCTTCACACAGCCAGGCTGTTCAGTAGGGGGAGACAGAAAACACAGCACACTCCCCTTCCCTTTACTTTCACTTGGCTGAGTCAGACCAAACTCCCTCTCGGTGCCCATGCTCAGTTTAGCTGGGAATCGGGAGCTCAAGCTTATCTGACAGCCTTTCTCTACCATGATCCCGTGGCACCCCTAAGGACCACCCTTTAGATTACCCTTAAGAAAGGAATCATATTGTTATTTCTTTCACTGCTAGTGAATATAATGAAACATGTTATGTTTTTCTTCTGTCCCTAACATACAATTTGATACCGAAAGCAGAATAAAGGTTATAATGAATGCTTTGAATCAATGTATTAAATTTCACTTTTGCCTGACAGAATGTAACCTCAGTGTTCAGTTTAGTATAAAACGCATAACTTATGTTTCTCTTTTGTTGACAGTGTTATATCCTTGTTACAGTCCCTAAAATGATTCACATACTATTAAAACATTTTTGTTGCCACAGTTACAGGCTGTAAGAATTACTGAGTACTGAATTCCCCTGAAGCAAAATGTGGTGAAATATTTATTTACTGAGTATATTAGAAAGGATACAAGAATCTGTCTAAGAAAAGCCTTCATAAAAGAGCCATGATTGTTATCCAAACCCAATAAAAGGCAAAAAAAAGTATAATCTGTTTGCAAAGAGGTTTCTGGGGACTTCAAATATTGTAGAATTTGTTAAGGAAAAGTTGTAGACATCTGTAAAAAAATGCGATGCAAGTAATAATAACCTACAGATAGTCATTTAGCTAAACCATAGCTCCCAACTGTTCCTGATTTTGAGGGACTGTCCCTGATTTGGAACAAAGGCCCTTTGCCCCTCTTTCCTCCTAATTTGTCCCTCATTTTGGTCTTATTTATATAGCTTATCTTTCAAAAACTGTTTCCCAGTGCTAAACATTTCATCCAATTTCTAAACTGCTGCATTTGTAAATTTCAAAAGAAAATATATGGAATAATAGTAGTAAAAATAGCATTTGTTAGTTTAACAAATATTTTTTTTTAATTCTCCTTGAAATGGGTGTGGCTGGGGGGTGTCCTACGCATACATAAATTTTCTAATAGATGTCCCTCGTTCCCATCTCCAAAAGTTTGGAGGTATGACTAAGCAACTTCTATAACACCATTCCATAAATAAAATATTTGGAAAAACAATAACTAACCAGGAAACATTTCCTCTATTCTAATGTTCTGCTCATAAAGATAATGTAGAATTCTAGCTTTACAATCATAATTGACCTGCTATTTGGCCTATACTGTATACCTGGAGCTCTCTGAACTTTGTGTACAATGCCTTCTTTGTGGGGCAAGTGATTTTCAGGTTTCCTGGATGAACATTTGAATGTGTTAAAGAGTTCCAATAGAGAATTTGTGTTTTTGTTGAATACATTTTGACATCTGCATAATCACACTCTTTGGAGGTCATGCTCCACCTTGGAGGGACTTACTTAACAAGTGATGTTTGTATCTTATGCTTGACATTTTAAATGTGCCATCCTGTACACTGACTGCCTCTTTTCTGTGGAAGTTTTTAAGCGTGTTTCCTTATCCTAAATAAATTGTCCATACAGTTTTACACTATGTCGTTGTTGTTTGGTTTATCCCTCTATATACGTCTGTGAGTGGGATGTCCCGGCAACACCATTGAAGCAATCTGTGGATACCATACCTTGGCTCATTCGGTGATCCAGTCACATTGTGGACATCCATGTTATTCACCGTGTATAACCCACTTACTATACGGTAATTTGGGTCCATACCTTCTGGTGAGCGCATTCATTTTTTGGTGGTTTGGGAATCTTCTTGAAGTCACTATCATTTTCTTTTTGGATCTTATTTGGATTTTTTCACCAACACCTGGGATTGTATTTCCTATTTTTGCATGGGAAGTCTTCACTGGACTAAAATCTTTTTATTTTTCTTATTTGTGTTTGATATTACTGTGTTTAATGGTTTATCTATTTATATGTGTGACATTTTCACAGTGTCATGGTTAGCGCTGCACTGTTTTTTATTTTATTTTGATGCAATCTATGTCAGCTGTAGTGTCAGCTGCTTAATATTACTTCTTGCACCTCATATGAGTTAGCGCAGTTTGATATTTATATACATTTTAAAAAATTATATAGTAACTTGTATATACAACATGATATGCATATATTAAAATATTGATTAAAAAGTCTATAAAAATAAGACAATTGCATAAAAAAATCCAACAAATGCATGGAGAAAGAAGAATACAATAAGAGACAAACAATTAAAAAAAAAAAAAGATATTTAAAAAGCTTTTTGAAAAAATGTTGTGGTGAATCCTGTGGCTAATGATCGGGAGGAGAGGTGGGGGGAGTGGGAGAAGAGAATGGGACCAGAAAGGGGGGTATTGACTGTAAAATCAGAGAACAATGTGCTGGAAAAAGTGTGAGATATCGGCTGACCAGAGGAGCGAGCGGAAACTTTGCTCCGCTGTCCTGCTGGAAAAACGAGTTTGTAAAAACATGGAAGAGCTGATCAGAAAAAGAGACAAAAGTGAAAAACAAAACAGGCTATCCCTATATAGGGATCGGAAGTCCCTGGTGGCTGCCCGCAGACAGTTGAAACAAAGTGACAGATCTTAGAAGAGTACAATAGAGCAAATATAAAAGACGGGCAGATAAGGACTGCCTCAGTAAATGACAGAACTGCTCTGGAAGATAAATAGGTAGGGAAAGGAAACATTTAAAAAGAAAAGGAGAAGAAAAAGAAAGAGGTGAAAAAGGAAAACTAGAGAAAAGAAAAAGTGGGGTGCGGGAAATATAAAAAGGAGGAGAGGACAGTCTGGGAGAAAAGCTGATCAGAAATGATTCAAATGCGTTAATATTACACAGGGATAGAAATCCCTAGTGACAAGTAGCTCAATCTAATAGGGGAAAAAGAAAGCCAACCCAATAGGCTGGATTAAACTGTCATGATAAACTTCAAAGCAGTACTGACCGTAAATGTTGCTATTCGGATCTGCAACCGACAGCATAACAATGATCATTGGCACCAGTGAAAATTAAATACAGCTGGTGGGTGGGGTTTGGATCTGACAGGTGAGTAGGCTGGATTCCCAGATCAATGAGTGGTTTATATTGCTTCTTGGTTGGGCAAAGGATCCATGCAAGAAGCATCTGGTATCAGTAAGATAAGTGTGTAAAGAAAATGGATAATGAATGAATAATAAATGGTTAATGATGAATGTTGGATAATAAATGATAAATATTACATAGTGAATGATATCTGAAATGTATTAAAAAAAATAATAAGATGAATGAATAAATGGAATGAAAATATAATAGAGTTAAAATCAAAATAAAATAAAAAAAAAATATGGAAAAAAATAAATAAATAAATAAATAATAAAAAAAAATTCTAAAAAAAACCCCCACAGATTTAATATCAAGAATGCTGTTCCAGAACACAGCGTCTCTCATCATTTCTCTACATATCATGACCGTAATCCGGATCTAATAACTGCTACAATTATTGAACAGATCCCAGAATCCAACTATTACAATCAACATACCAGATTATTCCAAAGGGAATATTTTGGATTTACCAGCTGAATACTCTTATTCCAAATGGATTTAACAAAATGATAGAATCATATTAAGAGATCTAGAAGTTCAATAAGAATGAATGCACTCTTTATAGATATATTCTCATGCCATGATAATATATCTCTCATTCTATTATGTATAGATATTTTTACATTTTGGCATTACACATTTTTTTTACTCTAATATTTTTACAAGCACCCAGCCTGCGATTTTTTTTCTTTCATTTTATCTAATTTATTTATTTATATTTTTAATTATTATTAATTGTTTTTTTACCACTAGAAAATCTGGATACTGTCAGCATACAACAGTTTACACTTTGCCAAGCAGGAGTTTAAAGTTCACTGTCTGCAGTGGCTAACTGAAGATACAAGGCCTCATCCTTCTCCTGGTGACTAAAGTTACTGGTGCCATATAAACTCACACACACACATGCCTTGTCTGTGTATGTGGGGTGAATGTGAGGTAGTCTAATTTGGGAGTTAAGCCAATGAGCACGGAATATGGTACAGTGTTAGTGGTTGGGCCTGTGGTGTCAGGGGATAGAAGAGGGAGGTCTGACATAGGTGAATGTCATTCTTCTGCTCTCCTCTTACCTGGACTCATAGCATCAATCTAAATTGAAGGTAACCAAGCCAGGGTGAAGTTGTAATCTTTTAATTTATTGTTATTGAAGTGCTTGCCTCTGCTTCTGGGGTTATTTACAGTTGTTTGATCCCATAGAAGCAGCCTTACACAATATATTGAATCATATTACTCTTGACCCCAGTTATTACTCTCTAGCTAATTCATTCAAGAACATACTGTTATTATTTTGTCACTTTTTCACATAAACCTTATAGTAAAGATAATTCTATGTTTCTGTCAGGGTGCCAGGAAACCAGACCATAGGAAGATGCAAGTAAAATAAAGCGATTTATTTATGCAACAATAATAATCACACAGCAAGCGAGAGGAGCAAAATCAAGAACAGCCGGGGTCAGGTTCAGAAGCGGGTAATCATTCCAGCCGGGATCAAGTCCAGGAACAGGTAGTCATCCAAGCCGAGATAGTCCGGAAGCGGATAGTCTGCCGAAGCCGGGTCGTCGTCTGATGCGGGGTCGTCTGCTGATGCGGAATCCAGAGCCAGGAAGGTCGTCAGCCAAGCCAAGTCATGCATGGAGAAACCACAGACACCAGAGTACTGCTAGCAGTGATAAACTTTGGAGCACAAACGCAAGGGCAAGGTCTGAAAGCCATCAGGTTATATACATAGTCAGGTGTGCAACATCATCACTGAGCGACGCCCAGGCAGCAGACAAGTGATGATGCAAACAGAGTTTATAGAAGACAGCAGCCTGCACATGTCCAAGATGGCTGCCAACAGGAAGGCAAGGTAAGACCTTGACAGTTTCATCGTAAAGAGTGTGTTTCCATTGGTCTTTACACTTACATTATTACCCAGTGTGCCAGAGGGGCTCAGATTGTTCTTGGGGTTGAGAGGCAGAGTGCGGAACCCATCTGACTTAAGCGGCCCCTGCGGGGGTAGCGACACACGTGAGGGCTCGTTCGGGATATCCCGCTACTCTGCAATCAACTCCTCAAGACAGCGCCCCTACAAGTACCCGGATGGACCCCACTGCTGTGGCCCAGTGGTGTCCTGAAGAAGGCGCCAGCCCAGAGTCTAGTGTGGTAGTTGAACTCCCTGGGGAGACCGGGACTGAAGAGCAGATTAGCCAGGCAGTGAAGACGTTGTCCCCAGACAGGAAGGTGTGGGTGATCGATGTTAGATCCGACCGAGGGGCTTCCCACACCTACACACTGCTATAGTGGAAACAAAGAGTTCCCAACAGTTTTAGAGGGGCCAGTGAGCAGCTTGCCAATGAGACTGAGTCTTGCTTAACCCAGCTAAACACAAAAGACATGTGTCCAGCAAGTTCCAGCCAAGTTGAGGCTAAAGAGGAAGAAGTCCCTTCCATGCCACCTTTGGCCACATTTGGGCCAGAGTTGCCTTTGTTAAGATTTGTGTCAAAATGCCGGAAAGACACCCCAACATACTCGGGAACTGGGTATTGGAAACTCAGGGCTTTTTCTGGGAGACAACCCATTCCTACAGGAGAGGACAACTTTGAAGAGTGGTTGGACCAGGCCACACAAGCCTTGAATGGGACATTCCTGAGACCCATAAGAAGCAGCAAATCGCATAGAGCTTACGGGGGGCCTGCCTCAGAAGCCATCCTCAACTTGAAGCTCGCAAGCAAGATCGTGTTGCCAAGGACTACCTGAACGTTCTGCAGGACATGTTTTTGGGTGTATAGAGAAGGTTTCTGATCTCATGTATCAGTTGGAGCACACTTACCAAAACAAGGCAGAGTAACTGTCTGATTACATGAGGTGTTTGGACAAGATTATGGACCAGATCTTGTTGAAAAAGACTCCAGGAAGGTGAATGAGGTCCGGGCCAAAAAGTCTTGGGGGGTGCTCAGCCCTTGGACCCCATCACCCTACTGCTGAGAACCTGGCAAGATGGTGGCATCTTGAAGTACACAGATCTGATCCGGATTGTCCAGGAAGAGGAGGCCATGTTGGAAATCAAAAAGAAGAGCCAGAAGTCAGAATCTGTTGTCGGAATCAGAGTGGCCAGTGCAGCGGATGGCGACCCTGAGGTTGAGCTCCTTAAGGCTCAGGTTTCAAAACTGATAGAGATGATGGCCTTGCTGACTGCCGAGCCCCCTGTTACACCCGATGAAGAAGTTTTAGAGTTTAAGAAGTCCTCAAACTCTCCGGTGCCCAGATGTGGAAGCCAACAAATCAAGGAATCTGCTTCAACTGTGGAGGAGTGGGACATAACCAATGGGTGTGCCCAAGCCCAGTGAAGCCCAGTGCCAGAAGCCGGCGGGAAACTTCAGAGGGCCCCGGTGAAGGATCAAACTGGGTGCCCATTTACAGTTGCTAGCTCAAAAGCCAATGACGCAAAGGAACAGCGGTGGAATCCCAAACTCTTGCAGAGGGTTCCCGTTGTTGCCTCTGAGCCACCCAGTGTTCCACCTCCCTTGACATGGGCTACCCAGCATCATGAAGTCAATGCACATCAGAACCCTAGAAATCAAAGAAGACTCAAGACAGATCAGAATTTCTGCAAGAAAGGGGCGCAGATACAGGCCAAAGAAAAGGCCAAAGCAACCCCTTCCTACAAGTTCCCTGCTGAGCTAGTGGGACCTTCCCCAGTCGTTTCCATCCAAGTAGAGGGAATCTATACTAAGACCCTCCTGAATACTGGAGCTCAAGTGACCCTCCTCTACAGAGACTTCTGCGACAGGCACCTTAAGCACCTGCCATTGCAGAAGATGGAAGAGTTAGAGATATGGGGCATCGGGACTCAAAATTTCCCTTACGACGGCTATCTACCAGTCAAGCTGACCTTTGACCCTTCTGTAGCTGGAAAGACAGAGACGTTTGACACACTAGCGGTGGTTTGCCCTCGCCCACCTGGGGCCAGCAAGAATTACCTGATTATAGGGACCAATACTGATCTTGTTCGAAGGCAGTTGACACCTCTTGTTTTAGAGCCTGGTACTTAAACTGCGGATGTCCACCCCATGCTAAGGCAAGCCTATAAGCGCCTAGTATAAGAGAAGAAGGCCCCAGTTTAAGGGGTGGGGAAGATATGGCACCTGGACCAGTGTGAGAAGGTATTACAGCCCGGTGAACTGATTTGTCTGCAAGGAACTGTCAAGCTCAGTTGGAAGCACCCAGGCCCTTTCCTTGTCCTTGAAGCAGGTGGCCAAGGAGAAGACACAGAGCTGGAAATAATCCCAGAAGTGGTTTCAACCAAGGCCCTCCAAAGAAGCCAAGGAAAAATCTTGGTCAGTGTCCGTAACATCACGGCCTCCCTATTATTGATCAACCAATATAGTTTTTTTAATGCCGATACCGATATTTTGGTCATCGGATATCGGTATCAGCCGATATTTTCGGACATGTAAAAAAAAATATTTTTTTTCTAAAGGTACTCCTTGTGGAGGGATCTGGGGGTCTAAAAGACCTCAAACCCCTCCTCGGCACTGAAAAGCATTCAAAACGCCAAGTTTGGCTGTTTTGAATGCTGTCAGTTTTTTTAATTCAGAGCCTAGTACCCGGAAGTACATGACATCACTTTCGAGTTTTTTGCATGGAGACCGGCGCATGCGCACTTGCGGCAGGGATACCAGCTTTCACGGGGACACATCTTTATGCTACACCGGGTCTTCTCTTCGGCGGCGGTGGAGGTAGACCCAGGTGAACCGTGGAGAGCGGCGGGAGGGGGGGGGGACGTTCCCTCCCGCTCCTTGTAATGACTACCTGGCTTCTCAGCCGCATCGGTTGTCATTACAAGTCAGCCGACCATCGGCTATGGACACCGGTAACGGGGTGATGCCTGTAGCTGCAGGCGTCACCCCAGGAAATGCACTTTCCCTAAATATCGGCAATATCGGTAACCTTGAGGGCCGATTCGGCTATTTCGGGGAAAGTGCATATCGGCCAACAATATATCGGTGTTGCCGATAATCGGTCGATCTCTACTCCTTAGTGGAGATTCCGGCTCGGATGCTGCTACGCCAAGTGAATCCAGCCACCCCAGTCTCACTGTCTTATTTGCTGGGGGAGCGAAGGATGGAATCCCTGTTGAGTTCTACCTGAAGAATACTCCTTTGTAACCTGAATGGAAGGAAAAGGTCAAGAATCTGAGGTGGCAGGTTGCATTTTCCAAGAGTGAGTTTGATGTGGGGTGTGCAAATAGTGCCCAACACTGGATCCACCCTTAGGAGGATAAGCCATTCCAGGAAGGAGCGCGACGGATCCCTTTGGGGGATTTGAAAGTCCTGCGGCAGCAGCTGGCAGAACTGAAGAGGGCAGGTATCACCCGAGTGTCCCAGATTCTGTACGCTTCCCCGATAGTGGTAGTACGAAAGAAGAATGGGTCCCTGAGGTTCTGCATTGATTATCGGACAATGAACTGGAGGACCATCCTTGACCAATATACCACCCCAAGGATAGAAGATGTCCTGCAGAGCCAGTCAGGGGCAAATTGGTTCAGCGTTTTGGATTTGAAAAGTGGGTATTACCAAATCCCCATTCACCCTGAGGATCGGGAGAAGACAGCTTTCATTACCCCAGTAGGATTCTTTGAATTTGACTGGATGCCTCAGGGCCTGTCTGGCATCCGGGCCACCTTCCAAAGACTGATGGAGAAGACGTGGATGATATGAATGTGTTGGTGTATCTAGATTACATCATTGTCTTTGATAAGACTTTGGAAGAATATGAAGAGCGTTTGGAGAAGGTCTTGAAGAGACTTCATGATGAGGGATTGAAGCTGTCGTTGGAAAAATGCCAATCCAATCAACCCTCGGTCAACTACCTTGGCCATATTGTGTCTGGCGAAGGAGCAGCCACCGACCCCAAGAAGCTGGAAGCTGTCACCTCTTGGCCGAGGCCTACCAATGTGACCAAGCTCAGGTCATTTCTGGGATTCTGTTCCTATTACAGAAGGTTCGTTGAGGGATTTGCGAAAATAGCTCTCCCAGTCAATGAGCTGCTGAAAAGTGAAGAGGAAGATGATGACCCAGACCTAGCTAAACTGGTCAGACCAGCTGGAGGGCATATAACACCTCGAGAGTCCATTCAGGAACAGTGAACTGCTCAGTGTGAAGAGGCTTTTAGAAAGCTAAAGTGGAGCTTGACAACTGCTTCAGTCCTGGCCTACGCAGATCCAGCCAAGCCATACGAACTGCACGTCGATGCCAGTTGAGAAGGGTTAGGTGGGCTCTATCAAGAAAATGAGCAGTGCCTGTGGCTAGTCGTCTATGTGAGTCAGAGTCTGGGCACCCACTGAGAAGAACTACCCCATGCATAAACTTGAGTTTCTGGCTTTGAAGTGGGTAGTGGTGGAGAAGCTGAGGGATTAGCTGTACGGAGCAGACTTTGTGACACCCAAAAGGGAGTGGGATCCATTTCAACTGTGCAACGGAGTGGTCTACCAAAGGGGCCCCTCTGACAATTCTGAAGAGAAATGGTAGGTATTTCTACCCAAAAAGCATAGGGAGACTGTGTTAACTGCTCTTAATGACAACCAAGGCCACCTGGTGAGAGACCGGTTCTACTGGCCCTGCATGTGGGCTGACGTTGAGGGCTACTGCCACTCATGCATCCGGTACATACAGAGAAATACTTTGCCTCATCGAGCTGCCCCAATGGGCCATCTTTAGGGCCAAGGACTAATGGAGCTGGTGTGCATTGACTATCTATGCTTGGAACCTGACCTGAGTGGACAGGGAAATATTCTGGTAGTAACTGATCACTTTATTAGATATACCCAGGCTTTTCCCACAACAGATAAACAAGCGCCCACTGTAGCCAAGATCTTGGTAGAAAAGTTCTTCGTACACTATGGTCTGCCTCAACGCATCCACTCTGATCAAGGGAGAGACTTTGAGGGTCGCCTCATTAAGAGACTATTAGGCTAACTTGGAATCAAGAAGTCACAAACCACTCCATACTATCCCCAGGGAGATCCTCAGCTGGAAAGATTCAATCGAACTCTCCTGGATATGCTTGGGACTTCAGAAGAAAAGCAGCACTGGAGTAACCATATAGCTGCCATTGTGCATGCCTACAACAGTACAGCAAATGATGCTATGGGTTATTCTCCTTATTGGCTGATGTTTGGATGGGAGGCTTGGCTACCAGTCGACTTGGCCTTTGGCACATCCCTAGATCATACGTAACTTCTCACAGAGGATATGTGGATCGCCTGAGAAAAAGTCGAAAGACCGCCATGGAAAAGGCTCAAGCTGCCTCAGATGCCCGAGGACAGAGAAACAGAGAAACAAGAAAAACTTTGATCCCAGGGTGCAACTGCAAGATCTACAATCGGGTGACAGAGTGTTGCTGAGAAACCTGCATGTTCCTAGAAAGCACAAGTTAGCTGATCGCTGGAAGTTGCAACCATATGTAATTTGTAAGTAGCTACCAGGACTACCCATATCTCAGATCAGACCAGAGGGAAAGACAGGCCCTCTGAAGACCTGGCATCATTATCATCTGCTACCCTTTTTAGAAGCAGTCGGTGTGCCACCACAGTCGGATCCACAGCCTACACTTACAGCTTCACAAAGATCTTGTCCAGTGACCAGATCACAGCTTGCACCCTTGATATGGGAGTGAATTGGCTGTGGCCGTTGCAAATGCCGGAGACTGCCGCTTTCCCTTTTTCTACTCCTGAAGTGGCAGACACTGGGATTCTCAGGTCAGAAGCTCATAAATTTGTGCCTCAGAATCAGCCATTGGGAGATCTGGAAGACTCTCAACCTCCTCTACAGGCAGCAGATCCTGAGGACTCTCATCCTTTCATTGAAGAAGAAGTCAAAGCTGAAGTAGTGGAAGAAAGGGCTGGTGAGCCTATGATCTCTGAACCTAAAGAACAGAGAGAGAGAGGAGAATTATTCATCTACCCAAGAGACTGACATATGACGTTTTGGGTGAAAGCCCTGAGGAGGTTGTCCTCACCTCTCAAAGGACTCTTAAATAGAGTTGAGCTGACACCTGGATGTCCGTGTTCGGCGGGTTCGGCCGAACTTGAAAAAAAAGTCAGGGTCCGTGACCCGGACTTTTTCCGAACTTTACCCGGACACCGAACCCCATTGAAGTCAATGGGAACCCGAACTTTCAGGCACTAAAATGGCTCTAAAAAACCAATGGAAAGGGCTAGAATGCTGCAAATGGCAGCAAAATGTAGTTAAGAGCATGGCAAGTGCTCTGCAAACAAATGTGGATAGGGAAATAACTTAAAACAACAAAAAAAAAAACAGAAAAATAAAACAATTTTCTTCATCTGTGAAGGACGAGGCCCATATGGAGTAGGAGGGAGGTTGAGGTGGCGGTGGATGTAGCGGTGTAGGTGGTAGCAGCGGTGGAGGGGGACAAGGTAGCCAACACTGCTTTTTTTTTAGTCATTTTAAATTAGGGTACACCCCAAAAGAGTGAGAAAGATCAAAAATATAACAATGGCTGGGTAAGGTCGGTATCCATCTCTATTCTGCACAAGGTACGGAAAAGTCCTGTGGGATCCATTCCTGGTTCATTTTAATGAATGTGAGCTTGTCCACATTGTCTCTGGACAGGCGGCTGCGCTTGTCTGTGATAACGCCCCCCAGCCGTGCTAAATACACGTTCAGATAATACACTGGCTGCAGGGCACACCAGCACCTCCAAGGCGTAAAGGGCAAGCTCAGGCCATGTGCCCAATTTGGAGACCCAGAAGTTGAAGGGGGCAGACCCATCATTCACTACATGTAGGCGTGTGCACACATACTGCTCCACCATGTTGGTGAAATGCTGCCTCCTGCTAAGACGTTCCATATGAGCTGCTGGTGCTGCTGTTTGTTGTGGCGTGCTGACAAAGCTTTTCCACATTTCGTCCATGCTAACCCTGCCTTCTGAGGTGCTGGCGGTGCCCTGGTTGCATTGACGACCTCTTCCTCCTCCTCCTCTGCCTTGGCCTTGTGCTTCCACTGTGGCCCCACTGTCAGGTGGGAATGCCAGCAGCATCGCGTCTACCAGCGTTCGCTTGTACTCGCGCATCTTGCGATCACGCTCCAGTGAGTGAATTAAGGACGGTACGTTGTCCTTGTAACGGGGATCCAGCAGCGTGGCCACCCAGTAATCAGCACAAGTTAGAATGTGGGCAACTCGGCGGTCGTTGTGGAGACACTGCAGCATGTAATCGCTCATGTGTGCCAGGCTGCCCAGAGGCAATGAAAGGATGTCCTCTGTGGGAGGTGTATCGTCTGTGTCCTCTGTATCCCCCCAGCCACGCACCAGTGATGGCCATGAGCTGGCCTGGGTGCCACCCTGCTGTGAACATGGTTCCATCTCCTCCTCCATATCCTCCTCTTCATCCTCCTCATCCTCCAGAACTGTGCCCCTGCTGGACAATTGTGTACCTGGCGTTTGTGGGTGCAGGAACCCACCCTCAGAGCCACTTGTGAATGACTGCCCTGAAAGCCTTGGAAATGATCCCTCTTCCTCCTCCTCCTCCTCCTCCTGTGCCACATCCTCTTCCATCATCGCCCGAATCATTTTTTGAAGGAGGCATAGAAGTGGGATAGTTAAGCTGACAATGGCGTCATCGGCACTGGCCATGTTGGTGGAGTACTCAAAACAGCGCAACAAGGCACACAGGTCTCGCATGGAGGCCCAGTTATTGGTGGTGAAGTGGTGCTGTTCCGCAGAGCGACTCACGCGTGCGTGCTGCAGCTGTGACTCCACTATGGCCTGCTGCTGCTCGCACAGTCTTTCCAGCATGTGCAAGGTGGAGTTCCACCTTGTGGGCACATCACATATGAGGCGGTGATCGGGAAGGCCGAAGTTACGCTGCAGCACTGACAGGTGAGCAGCAGCAGGGTGAGAACGCAGAAAGTGCGCACAGACGGCCCGCACTTTCTGCAGCAGCTCTGACATATCAGGGTAATTTTTAAGGAACTACCACCAAATTCAGCACATGCACCAGGCAAGGGATGTGCGTCAAACCGGCTAGGCCCAGAGCTGCTATGAGATTTTGCCCATTATCGCACACCACCAGGCCGGGCTTGAGGCTCGCTGGCAGCAACCACTCATTTGTCTGCTGTTCCATGCTCCTCCACAACTCCTGCGCGGTGTGTGGTTTTTCCCCTAAACAGGCAAGTTTTAAAACTGCCTGCTGTCGTTTACCCCTGGCTGTGCTGAAGTTGGTGGTGAAGGTGTTACGCTGACCGGATGAGGAGGTAGTAGAGGATGAGGAAGCGGAGTAGGAGGAGTTAGGAACAGGAGGCAAACTGAAGCGCCCTGCAATCCTCGTGGTGGAAGGACATGCGCCAAATTGCTATCCGCCTCAGGCCAAGCCGCCACTGCATTTACCCAGTGTGCCGGAGATATAACGCCCCTGACCGTGCTTACTGGTCCACGTATCGGTAGTTAGGTGGACCTTGCCACAGATGGCGTTGCGCAGTGCACACCTGATTTTTTCCCCCACTTGGTTGTGCAGGGAAGGGATTGCTTGCCTGGAAAAATAGTGGCGGCTGGGCACGACGTACTGTGGGACAGCCACCAACATAAGGCTTTTAAAACTGTGCGTCTCCACCAGACGGAATGACAGCATTTCAAAGGCCAAGAATTTTGAAATGCTGGCATTCAGGGCCAGGGATCGCGGGTGGGTAGGGGGGTACTTCCTCTTCCTCTGAAGTGTTACGGAGATGGAAAGCTGAACGCTTCCACGGGACATTGTGGAGATGGTTGGTGACCCAGGTGGTGGTGTTGCTGACAGATCCTCTGTTTGCCTGTACTATAGCCTGTACTTGTTCTTGCCTTGTAGAGGCGCATGATGCCCTACCAAATACTGCTGCAGGTTCTGTCGCCTACTCAGACTCGAGGAAGGTGTTTCACTTGTGCGTGTAGCTGGCACAGATCGACCACGTCCTCTCCTTGCAACAGGAGCTCTACCAGCAGCACCATGACCCAGGCCATGGCCCCTATTTGACGTTCTCCTCATATTTCTGTAATTTATGATCTTGCCCTAGAAAGGTGTTTATTGAATAGCGGAACAAAACAACAACAGTATCGCACGGGTGTATCTCACAGTCAAATATGCAAACAATGCTGCAATTTAATTTTTTTTACCCCAAAAGGGTGTTTATTAAATAGCGGAATAGAAAAACAGTATACAAATACAACGGGTGTATCTGACAGTCAAATATGCAAAGTATGCCGCAATTTAATTTTTTTCACCCCAAAAGGGTGTATATTGAATAGGGGAATAGAAAAAAGGATATAAAACGGTGTATCTCACACGTACAAACACAGACTATGCCCCGATTACAATTTTTTGTACCCTAAAGGGAGGATGAGGAAGAGGAGTAGGAGGAGTTCGGAACAGGAGGCAAACTGAAGCGCCCTGCAATCCTCGGCGGTGGAAGGAGATGCGCCAAACAAATTTAAAAGGTGTATCTCACACGTACCGATACAGACTATGCCGCAATTTAATTTTTTTCACCCCAAAAGGGTGTATATTGAATAGCGGAATAGAAAAAAGTATATAAAAAGGTGTATCTCACACGTACCGATACAGATTATGCCGCAATTTAATTTTTTTTACCCCAAAAGGGTGTATATTGAATAGCAGAATAGAAAAAAGTATATAAAAAGGTGTATCTCACACGTACCGATACAGACTATGCCGCAATTTAATTTTTTTTTACCCCAAAAGGGTGTATATTGAATAGCGGAATAGAAAAAAATATATCTCACACGTACCGATACAGACTATGCCACAATTACATTTTTTTCACCCCAAAAGGGTGTATATTGAATAGCGGAATAGAAAAAAGTATATAAAATTGGTGATTTTTCAATAGCACATGTAAACACAGCAGTGTCTTATGTTTTATGTCACGATCAGCAGCAGGCTATGAAGGGAAAAAAAAAAAAAAAAATTCCCCTTTAAATTTGTAATAGCAGATTAGAACAGCACTCTGTAGTAAAATATAGCTGAACGCTGCACACAACAGACTGATAAAAATATTTTTTTTCTCCCTCCTCCTCCTCAGTGGGCTCAAGTGAGGGCAAAAAGATCGTTCACTGCACCACCCCCCACACAGCAAAATCGATGTAGATCGCTAACGGACGATTGTTCTGTCCTGTGTCTCCTAATCTCTTCCTGCCTACTCTCTCCAGCCTGTCCCTAAAATGCTTTTCCATCTTTCCCTGCCTACACTCCGACCTGTCCCTGCATTCTTTTCGGGTACAATGTTTTTTTTCCCTGTCTGTCCCTAATCAGCAGCAGCCAGCACCGTTGTGTGTGCTCTCTCCCTACACTAGAACAGACTGACGCACAGCGCGCTGTGTCTCTAGCTTATAAAGACCTGGGTCACATGCTTCAGCTGGCCAATCACAGCCATGCCATTAGTAGGCATGGCTGTGATGGCTTCTATGGCACACCAATTAAAAGTTTGTTGATTGGCTGTTGAAAGCCCGCCATTAAAACCGCGCCATTACATACAAAACAGGAAATAAAATTACCGAACACGGATTTTAAACCCGAACATACAGTAAAGTTTTCGGGTCCGTGTCCGGGTAACAAAAATCCAACTGTCCTTGTTTGCTCAACACTACTCTTAAAGCATCTAATCTTTCCACTGCAGATTTGGTAGAGAGCGACCCTCATTCTCCCCCTGGCACATTTGGTTAGGTCATTCCAATCAAAATGGCCTGTAGGCAAGAAAACCTCCCTTCCTATGCCAATTGGTGGGAGGTTCCTCTGCCAGGTTTCTATGCAAATGTGAAATGTTTGCTGTCTTTCGTATGTTAACCTGTTTTCTCCTCATGGATGACAAAAGCATGTAGCAGGTTCAAGACTTTACTGCCTTTGGGGGACCAAAGGTTCTTTGGTGGGGGGGAGTGTGTATCAGGTGCCTTGCATCTCCCACGGCCATGCCAATCTGACCGAAGCTCTCACTGAGAGGAGAGAATGCTTGTCAGCCCCTGCCGGGGATTTCTCCCCCATCCTTCTCCACATCCTTCTCCACACTGACACTGACTGTGTTTGTTCTGCTCCCTCCCCTGCATCCCCATTGGCTGAGGGAAGAGAGCCAATCAGCATCAATCAGCAAAGCATTCTGAGACATGTAGTCCCCACCAAAAACGGCTGCATAGCCTTGTATGGGAACAGAACTACACACTCCAGGATTCTCTGGCAAGGGGAGGAGAAAAGGCATCCATCTTGTCTGCTAATGAAGGCAGTTCACCAAGAGGCAGGGGCAAAAGACTGGATGCAAGAGAGAGGTGCTATCTCCCCGGTCAGCTCACCGCATTGTTTGAAAAATCCAGCCCAAGAGAGGGATCCCAGGTGCATATCCAGGCGCACCTGCACAGTCTATATGAAGCGCTCCAGAGTGAGGTGACCAGTCGGGTTACCAGAGAAGCCTGCCTGTTACAGGATGTTCAGTTTGGGCCTTGACTGCAGTATTGGTGAGAGGACACTTGCTCATTTGCAGGAATCCAGGACATTGCATACAGAGTTACTCCACCTTACCCTGACTTGCCGACATCTGGATCTCATTGAAGTCCTGTTAGGCAGTCACAGTGTCAGCCTTGCTATCATACAACAGTTTACACTTTGCCAAGCAGGAGTTTAACCAGTTGCTGACCGCCCACCCCAGATTTACTGCGGCAAGGTGGCTCGGCTGAGCCTTGCAATGTTCTGATTTGGTTCAGAACTGATCAGTCATCAGGTCCAGGCCAATGATTTTTGGCCTAGACCTGGTGATCGGTTCTGACCAATTGCAGAACATATAAAAATGTTGTGTCTTTAAGGTAAATTGTGATACCACAATGGAATAGAAAGGGTACCTACATCCCAATTCATAGATCAAAAAAAGACCAAGGACTAGAGATGTCCTACCACATAGTGGCCAAATTGAGGGGGACTTTAACCACTTAAGCCCCGGAAGATTTTACCCCCTTCCTGACCAGGGCCTATTTTGCGATTCGGACAATTGCGCGGTTGTGCAACGCTGTACCCAAATGAAATTGATGTCCTTTTTTTCCCACAAATAGAGCTTTCTTTTTTTACTTTCAAAAGATTTTTATTTGTAATATAAAGGAACAGATACAAAACAAGCATTATGAACCATGCACAAAAAGCAAATATTTGACAAATTGAACCATACTGAACAATATACATCCAACTCTCGAAAACTTCAACGTTTAAGTAAGCAAGTGATCTTCACATGTTACACAATGCAAAGGGTGCAGAGGAAAAGTTATGCCCCTTGAAATGGAGATTCGGAGAGACCCGCCCAATCCCAAGAAGACCCCTGCTGGGGGCTAAGACTGTCCCCTCAGGATAGATAGGGCATCCCTGGCTCCCCCATAACTCAGCTCTGGTAGACCAAGTTGAGGTATTAATGAATTACCCTCATAAAATAGTGCAGTAAAGTTATAAATTTAGATCAAAAAGCTATTGAGTAATATGCAGCCCTAAGAGTCGTGAAGGCTTCCAATACCGTGAAGGTAGGGAGCAACTAGCGTCTCAAAAACTTTGCATCAAGCATGGTATGCTTAAGAGAAAATGGTGTGGAGAAGAGAAAGAGAAGAGACACAAGGTGGGAAAGGAATCGAAAGGAGAGTTAAAGAGAATAATAAAGAGAGAATAATAAAGAGAGAACAGAGGAAGGATCAGACCGTGATAAAGAGGGTGCGATACTAGCACAGAGGAATGAGGTCTTAGAGAGAGAAGGTGAGAGGAAGAAGTTTTCCTGACAGGTCCCTAAGAACAAGAAGGATCAAACTAGTGCAGCAAAGCATGTAATGGGGTTTTAGTGAACTCGGCCCATGGTTCCCACACCACCTCAAAGAGATGGTGAGTATCCAGGAGTTTGCTAGCTAACAATTCTTGCGACATGATCCAGGAAATTTTTCTTTTAGCGCGCAATATGGAAACAGAAGGTCGCTTCCAAGTGCCGGCTATGGTAATTTTGGCACCCAGAAGGATGAAGTGAATGAGACGTTTTTGATGTTTGGATGCGCCCGGGGTAGGCATGTTAAGCAGAGCAATCTGTGGTGATTGCACGATTGATAGACCCGTGACTTTCCTGATGATGTTGAATACTTTATTCCAGAAGCCCCTTATTTTGGTGCAGTCCCACCACATTTGAATGACAGAGCCCAGGAGGGAGCAACCTCTGAAGCAGAGCGGGGAAGAAGCCGGGTAGAATTTATGAATCCTCTCAGGAACCATATACCATCTAGTGAGGACTTTGACACTTGCCTCAATAAGGGAGACATTCAGTACACCTTTATAAGCCGCAGACATGGCAGAATACCACGACTGTTCCCCCCATTCCTGCGAAAGGTCACCCTCCCATGCTCTGGCATAACTAGGTTTCTGACTGTTATCGGCAAGTGACCCGTAGATCGTAGAGATACCACCCCTCTGCTCCATGACATTGCCACACCACGCCCTCATATGGTGTTACCCTAGGAGGAGTGACGTTGGATTTCCAGATGGAAGAAAGGAAATGGGAAATTTGTTGAAAGCGGAAGAGTTCAGTAGCTGGCATTTTGAGTTTGGATTTGCAGTAAGAAAGGGAGATCGGGTCCGATCCTGTAAAGAAGTGTCCTATTCTGTACAACCCCTTATCCAGACACCATTTAAACGCAGTAATATTCCAGCCTGGAGGGAAATTGGGGTTTTGGAACAAGAGAGCCAGAGGTCGTATGGAGGAGGTGATTTCAGATTTACCCCGGAGCCTGTCCCAGAGAGAGAAGGAGTGTGAGAGAGTAGGTGCTAGAATTGCTGGACGATACTTTGCTTGACACCACATCAGGTAGTCTAGCGTATGGAGAGGGACCGCTTGGCATTCCATATTGACCCAGTCAGGTTTTACCCCACGAGAATATATGACTGATAATTGCGCCAACTGTGCTGCTTGATAATACCACAGCAGGTTAGGAAGTCCTAGCCCTCCCTGTGCTCTAGTTCTGAATATCCTTAGAAAATCTGTAGCCTTTTGAGCCCCAAACGAACTTGAGAATTTGAGACTGGAACTTGCGAAGATGAGTGCCATTGACGGGAATAGGGAGCGATCTAAAGTAATACAGGATACGGGGTAAAAGGGTCATTTTGACCGCATGCACCCTACCTATCCAAGAGATAGGTAAGTGTGACCAGGTGCGTAGGTCTGATTCTAGTTTAGAGTAGAGTGGGGGATAGTTGGCCTTATACAGTTGGTCTGTTTTCTTTGTTAGGGTGACTCCCAAGTAAGGTATAGACTGTTCGCTCCATGCGAATGGAAAATTATCTTTCAGGCTAGCTATAACTGAGGGGGGCATGTTTATGTTCAGAGCCATTGATTTGGCCATATTCACTTGTAGTCCGGAAATAGTTCCGAACGTTGTTAAAAGCCTACAAACATTGGGGAGGGAAATCAGCGGGGACGTGATAAATAAGAGTAAATCATCTGCGAACAAGGCACATTTGTGAGTGCCCTGGGCGCAGTGAACTCCATGAATGTTAGTGTCATTTCTTATAGCTACGGCTAGTGTTTCAATTGCAAAGAGGAGGGGGGAGAGGGGACAGCCCTGGCGGGTACCTCTTGATATCTGAAAAGAGTCTGAATAACAGCCTTGGAATCTGACTTTAGCGTTGGGGTTGGAGTATAACGCTTTCAAAATATTAACAAACCGTGTTCCAAAACCTCAAGTATCTAAGATAGAGAACAAGTATGACCAAGAAATAGAGTCAAAGACTTTCTGCAGAACGATAGAAAGGAGAATACCCTCCTGGGACGGACACCGTCCCATCCTGATTGCGACAATGAGATAACATCAATAGTGCGTCTAATTTGATCGGGTCCTTGCCTGCCCGGGATGAATTCTACCTGGTCTTTATGGATATATTGGGCAATGAAGGAGGAAAGTCTGTTAGCCAATATCTTTGTCAGTATTTTGAGGTCATTATTTATAAGCGAGATCGGTCTATAATTACTAACCTCGCTAGAATCTTTGCCAGGCTTGGGTATTACCGTAATAAAAGCCGCATTGAGGGAGGTATCTACAGTGGGGATCGAAAGTTTGGGCACCCCAGGTAAAAAATTGTATTAATGTGCATAAAGAAGCCAAGGAAGGATGGAAAAATCTCCAAAATACATCAAATTACAGATTAGACATTCTTATAATATGTCAACAAAAGTTAGATTTTATTTCCATCATTTATACTTTTAAAATAACAGAAAACAAAAACATGGTGTCCCCAAAAGTTTGGGCACCCGGCAGAGTTAATATTTTGTACTGCCCCCTTTGGCAAGTATCACAGCTTGTAAACGCTTTTTGTAGCCAGCCAAGAGTCTTTCAATTCTTGTTTGAGGTATCTTTGCCCATTCTTCCTTACAAAAGTCTTCCAGTTCTTTGAGATTTCTGGGCTGTCTGTCACGCACTGCTCTTTTAAGGTCCATCCATAGATTTTCAATTATGTTGAGGTCAGGAGATTGTGAAGGCCATGGCAAAACCTTCAGTTTACGCCTCTTGATGTAATCCCCTGTGGATTTCGAGGTGGGTTTAGGATCGTTATCCATTTATTGAAGCCATCCTCTCTTTAACTTCAGCTTTTTCACAGATGGCATCAAGTTACCATCCAAAATTTGCTGAAATTTTATTGAATCCATTTTTCCTTCTACTCGTGAGATGTTCCCTGTGCCACTGGCTGCAATACAACCCCAAAGCATGATTGATCCACCCCATGCTTAACAGTTAAACAGAGGTTCTTTTCATTAAATTCTGTGCCCCTTCTTCTACAAACGTACCTTTGCTCATTCCAGCCAAAAAATTCAATTTTAACCTCATCGGTCCACAGAACTTGTTTCCGAAATGCATCAGGCTTGTCTATATGTTCATTTGCGAAAGTTCAAAGGCTGATTTTTGTGGTGAGGATTTAGAAGAGGTTTTCTTCTGATGACTCTTCCATGAAGACCATATTTGCACAAGTATCTCTTTATAGTGGAATAGTGTACCACAACTCCAGTGTCTGCCAGATCTTTCTGGAGGGATCGTGCAGTCAAACATGGGTTTTGAATTGTTTTTCTCACAATCCTGCGAGCTGTTCTGTCTGATATTTTTCTTGGTCTTCCAGATCTTGCTTTAACTTTCACTGTTCCTGATGACTGCCATTTCTTAATTACATTCCGAACAGAGGATATTGACATCTGAAAACGCTTTGCTATCTTCTTATAACCTTCTCCAGCTTTGTGAGTGTCAACTATTTTCAGTTTGAGTTTTCTAGACAACTGCTTAGAAGATCCCATGGTGCTGATTGTTGGGGCAAGGTCAGAGGAGTCTGGGCATTTAAAACCTTTGAGATTGACATCACCTGGTCTTCCCAGACGATGATTGAGAGCAATCCATGACACTGACAGGTCTCAGCCTTGCAAAGGGGGCAGTGCATGCTATAAATTCTGCAGGGTGCCCAAACTTTTGCAGACGCTGTTTTTTTGTTTTCTGTAATTTTGAAAGTGTCAGTGATGGAAATAAAATCTAACTTTTGTTGACATATTATAAGAATGTCTAATCTGTAATTTGATGCCTTTTGGAGACTTTTCCATCTTTCCTTGGCTTCTTTATGCACATTAATACAAATTTTTACCTGGGGTGCCCAAACTTTCGATCCCCACTGTAGTTGAGGGTTTGTGCGAAGATCATTGAATAGCCTTGCTAGGTAGGGAGCCAGGATCGGACCGAAGGATTTATAGTATGGGATCGAAAAGCCATCTGGGCCAGGTGCTGAGCTACTCTTAATGTCTTTAATGACTAGTTCTATTTCTTCTGCCGATATAGGGTCATCCAATATTGCACGATGGTCATCAGTTAGTTTAGGGAGAGGAATAGAGGCTAGAAACGAGTGGAGTTGAGAGTGGGGCGGGTCAGGGGCCTTGCTGTAAAGATCATTCTAAAAGTCTTTGAAGGCCTTCGTTATATTCTGGGGATTGCGAGTACCAGTACCATTCGGGAGTTTCACTAGAGGGGGAGCTTGCAGCCGCGGTTTGGGCGAGAGGGTGGAAGCCAAACGTGAACCAATTTTATCTCTTTGGAAATAGAAATGCGCTCCCGTCCAACGGAGGTTGTTTTTCAGCTTTAGCCGTCAATGCCAAATTAAGTTGAGTTCTAACCGAGTCCAGCTCCGCTATGGGAACTGAGGTAGGATTGCTTTTATGATGCTGTTTAAGTGCCAGGAATTCCAATTCTAGACGTGTCAGGTCGAGGCGTCTCTCCTTGCGTATCTGAGAGGAAAGGCGGATAATGGCGCCTCTAATGGTGGCCTTGTGGGCCACCCATAGAATGCCCGGAGATGTGTCCCCCGTGTCATTAATGGAGAAGTATTCCCTGATCTCTTTTTCAATCTGTGAGTTTCTGGTTGGGTCCTTAAGGAGGGATTCGTTTAGCTTCCAATTATTATGTAGTGGACGGGTATGAGGGCTCTGCAGAAGCAATGTGACCAATGCTAATGAAGGATTTCAAAGCCAAAGGCGTGAGGTGTGCAGGGAGTAAAATATGATCGATTCTGGAAAAGGAATGATGTGGTGCTGAATAAAAAGTGTAGTCTTTTTGGGTGGGGTTTAGTTCTCGCCAAATATCGATCAAGCCTTGGTCATGTATGAGCTTGAGCACGAGAGTACTAGGTTTAGTTGGACGAACCGCTTGGGAGCCCAATGGCCTCTTTTTATCTACTCCTGTGTCAAAAGCGACATTGGAGTCCCCCCCAAATCACCGAGCCCTCAAGCATAGGTTGCGAAAAAGCTGCGCGAAAAACGAGCTCTGTGCTTTGTTAGGAGCATAGTATAATATGAAGGTGAAGACATGATCATCAATAGCCCCCTTTACTAGAATAAACCGTCCCTCTGGGTCTCTGTGTTCCATTATGGGGGAAAATTTGCACCTATGGGAGAAGGCGATAGCCACCCCCTTAGTCTTGCCTTCTGTATTGGCCAGAAAAAACAAGGGAAATTTAGAGTGGATAAATTTGAGGGTTGTACGAGCTAGGAAAGTGAGTTTCTTGGAGGAGAATTACATCAAGTTTTTGGTTATGATGATATTGAAACGCTTTTCTGCGCTTTAATGGGGAGTTAAGGCCCGGAACATTATGTGTCCCTATCTTTAAGATGGGGGTAGTGTAGGGGAGTTAGCCATGGAGCAGAGGGGTGAAGAACCTACACGACCAAAAGTCACCTACTTGATACAATTGAATGTCAGGCATCCAGCTAAGTTCCACAGGAGAGTCGGGGCTTATTGCAGCATCTTGTGGTTGTGACCTGTCAGGAAAACTGAAAAAAAGAGACACATGAGAGAAAAGAAGAGTGAAGAAAGACAGATAGAGAAAAAAACAAAAAAAATTCTTCCTCCAGGGGGGCAAGGGGGACGATTCCATTGCCACCCTAGGGAAGAATGTACCCCAAAAAAAACAACATTTCAGATGTGTAATCTGAGAAATGACAACCGCCATCAATGTCATAAGAAGACCGGCCAAATTGTGGGGGGGGGTGGGGAGGGCTGGGGGAGGGGGCCGGGGAGGTGGGGGGAATGGGAGGGCGGGGAGGGAGGGGATCAGGAGGGTGCGAAGGGGAGGAGAAGAGGGGAGGGTGAGGGAAGCAAGTAAGAAGGGGAGGGGAGTAGCATGGTGGGCAATCATGGAATTCTCAAAGCCCACAAAAAAACACAAAAAAAAAACAGTTTGCAATTCAAAGTTCAGGGCAGAGTCTGGAGGAGGACCTCCAATCAACAAAAGTTGAAATCATGGCAACTTTGGGTTTCAGTAAAAACCGAAAGTCTAAAGGATGTGAGAAACCAGGTGCCAGGAGAGTGTGTCAGCTGGGATGGTTGGAATCCTTGGATCGCTTGGTCTTTGGCTTCTGCCATAGGGGTGTCAGCGGGCTGGTGCTTCGCTGCCGTAGTGGGCGATTCCGGTGGTGGTGAGGAGGGGGTCCTGGATATGACTCCCAATTCCAGAAGCAATTGTTCCCCCTCTGGGAGGGTAGCAAAGGAATATTTCTTATTCTTGAAGGCAAATTTCAGTTTAAATGGAAACAGCCAGCAGTATTTGATTTCTTTCTGGGTCAGAACAGAGAGAAGGGGTTTCAAGGCTCTGCGTTTCTGAATGGTGTATGATGAGAGGTCTACAAATATTTGAATGGGTTGTTCCTGGAATGTAAGATTGGATGAGGCTCTGGCCCGTTTCATTACTTCCTCTTTCACAGAAAAATAATTAGGTTTGACCACTATGTCTCTGGGAAGTCCGTCTGATCTGAGGGGACGAGGGCCCTGTGAGCTCTGTCTAGTTCCAGCTTATGCTAAGGTATTTCTGGAATCAGGTTTTTGATGAGAGAATGCACTATCTCTGTGGTATCAGTAAACTTTTCAGGGATCCCCCTTATCCGAAAGTTATAGCAACGTGTTCTGTTCTCCAGATCATCAATCTTTGACATTGCAGAGTCAAGCTGATCATGCAGAGTTTGGATGAGATCAGTATTTTGGGTGGTCCTGGCGACCGTTTGATCAAGTTTGGATTCAATCGCTTCAATTCTGGATCCTAGATTATTCAAATTAGGCTTTATCTCTCCTGTAATTTTTACAGCAGTGACAGAGAGCCCCCTATCCAACAGAGTGGCTATGTCAAGTTGAGCTGTGGTGACAGGATCTCTGAGGGAGCCATGGGGATTGCTTGTCTCCATAGGGGATAGGAGGAGATCATCCAGTGTATGCCCTATTAGCGATTCCGTGGATGCTGGGGATGGATGGGGTGAGGAGAAAGTGTCCCCTGGGGATCTGGATGGCTGCGGATCCCGCCGGATGGTGCGCGAATCGCAATGCCGTCGGATCAGGGCGGGTAGGCCTCAAAACCCAAATAGCTGTCCAGGCCGATCCGGGCGGGAATAATGATGCCTGCGGGATACGGGAGGTGCCCGGTGATGAGGGCGAGGTGCCGGTCTACGTTGCGGAGCTAGATGGCTGCGGATGCCGCTGGATGGGGCGCGATGCAGCCGGATCAGTGAGGAGCTCCCGGTCTAAGTGGCCATATTGGAGCCTCGCGCATGCACACTGTTTAGAGCTTTCTTTTGGGGATATTTGATCACCTGTGCGATTTTTTGATCATGCGCTATAAACAAAAAAAAGAGAGACAATTTTGCAAAAATAACAATATTTTTCACATTTTTTATATGAAATTCCCCAAAAAAATGTAAAAATGTAAAAATCTAATTTTAACATTTTAGGCCAATTTGTTTTCTGCTACATATGTTTGGTAAAAAAAATCGCAAAAAGCATATTTTGATTGGTTTGCGCAAAAGTTATTGCGTTTACTAACTAAGCGATAGATTTTTGTCATTTTTATTGTTTTTTTTTTTATTGCTTTTTTTTTTTTTAACGAGTAATGGCGGCGATCTGCGATTTTTTTTGCGGGACTGCGACATTGCGGCGGACAGATCGGACCCTTGACTGACATTTTTGACACTTTTGGGGGTACCAGTATCATTACTACAGTAATCAGTGCTATACATATGCACTGTTACTGTAAAAATGACACTGGGAGGGAAGGGGTTAACTTTGTTGGAGAGGGAGGGGTTAAGTGTGTCCCTAGGGTTGTGCTTCTAACTGTGATTGGATGTGGCTGTGTGTGTAACAGCAGAGATCAACGGTCCTACATAGCAGGACCGTATGATCTGTGCTGTTACACAGGAGAAAAAGACAGGCGACTTTGTTTATATTAGCCGCCTGCCTTTCTCCCGCTGCATCCGACGATCGCGAGTGACCATCATCGGGTCCGCTGGTCACACGCGCTGGCTGCTTAGGGAACGAGCTGGGGTGGGAGCGCGCCTCCGGCGGCGCGTGCTCGCCCCCTATTGGATCACGGGCTAGTGACATGCCGGTCACTTTGCCTGTGAGGGGCTGACCGCCGCCGTACATAGTTGTGCGGCGGTTGGCAAGTGGTTAATGGTGCTTAATAATCAGTTAAACCAACAGTTATATAAAATTTATTACAAACTTTATTCCAATTTGTTAATTATACAAACAAAAGAAAAAGGACAAATATACACAGACATTACAGATATTACATTGTTCTTTTAAAATCAGTTTGCTCATTCACTGGTAAACCTCAATTGACCCGCCATATTGGCTAGATCAGTGTTTTTCAACCTTTTTTGTGCAAAGGCACACTTTTTTCATGAAAAAAATCACGAGGCACACCACCATTAGAAAATGTTAAAAAATTTAACTCTGTGCCTATATTGACTATATATAAAGTAATTCTCTTGAATAGGAATCAAATAAACACAAAGAAATTATTTTATAATTCCCAGGTGAGAAGGGGTCCCTGTCCCCAGAAAAGGAGTCCCTGTTCCCAGGGAAGGGGTCCCTGATCCCAGGTGAGAAGGGGTCCCTGTCCCTAGGTGAGAAGGGGTCCCTGTCCCCAAGGGAGATAGTGTGGGGTATGGGATGGTGTGTGGGGGATGGGGTCATCTCACTCACCTTTAGCAAGCTGCAAGACACTCATCCACAGTCACCTGGGCTTCTTCCAGCAGCAGCACGGATGGGCCATGGCGATTAGTATATCACTCGGAGGACGACCTGTGTATGACAGGGGGGAGGAGGGGGGCTGGCCTTGCAGACAACCCTGCTGTGTCCTCCGGCTCTCATAGTGCTGCTGGCTGTGTGCTTCACTTCATTCAGTTGATTTGCGCGGGAGCCGACTGGGGGGGGGGGAGAGGGGGAGTGAGGTCGGGACTCTGGCTGGGGAGGAGTCGGAGACTTTGCTTAGTGGAGCAGGAAGGGGGGGGGACTCAAGACAAGAAGAAGCCAGTGCGGAAGTGAGCAGGAAGCTTTGCTGTCCACCCCCAGAGATGGCTCTTTAATTAGCAACTGCCTATTTAAAGAGCCATCTCTGCCGCCCCTCTCGGCTTCCACCGGTTCCACGAACTTGTAAAATGTTAGTAACAGGTTCGGTGGAACCGGTGAGAACCGGCTGAATCCCACCACTGCTTAACATGTGCTTCGGATGAAATTGGAATTTTTCCCACGGCACACCAGGCAATATCTCACGGCACACTGGGCTAGATCCATCAACAAAAGCCCAACATGTTTCGCTGTCGCTTCTTCAGGGGCATGTAAAGATAATGAGGTAATGATTAAAGCTCTACATGGGAAGACAATACATACAATTACTTATACATACATAACAAAAGGATGTCTACATATATATCTCACATTATTTCCACTGAGTGAATGACCACCACCATTGCGCATCCATGTAACCTAACATACCCCACCACCACCATAGACCAGATGGGGGAAAGTCTAGAAATGGTGCTCACACCCCAGACATCTCCCGGGGGGACGAGTGTGGGAGCCGATATAGAGAAATCAGAGAGATAGATGCAAAATATGTATATATAGAGTAGGGTACAGTATTCTACAAGGAATATCAGAGTTGTGTTTCAATACATGCAATGATAAAACTAGAATCACCACACATGTGTATTAGTTTGGCATAGAGACAGTTTCTCATATGCCAAGAACTAGATAATTGATCTCATACCGAAAAATTTTAAAACTCTGAGCATTGGATGATAATAGGCCGTAGGGAAAAACGCATACTGCGTGCATAGATAGATGTTGTAGCTGCTTTACAAAAGGGAGGGGAGGGTTTTTCTTTAGAGAAGGTATAAGATATATATATATATATGGCTGGAAAGATAAAAATTTAATGTATTGGTTGAATTGGCAAAAAATATATACATATGTGCAGGACTTGTCACAAAAATAAAGTTAGATCTGTGAAACCATCCCAGTGTCTCTGGACATCTTCACACCATGGGAATGGTGTTCATTCCACCTCAATTGTGGTGTAGCTAGGGACAAAAGATGGACGCCGCCCCTCCAAGTTACCCTGGTACAGAGGGAAATCCCAAACAGTAGGCAGGAGGACCAAATCACCTGGGATGAAACAGTTGAGCTATATAAAAACAGTATTTACACCAAGGCGATTGCCTCTATCACAGGTGGCAATGAGAGCAGAGCCAATACCACATACCTCCAGTACAAACACATGCGTTTGCTTCCTACGGCCTGCCGCTATTGTGGCGGCTTCCTCCATAAGTACCGGTTCCAGCCCGATCACAAACTGCGCATGCGTCACAAGGGGCGCGTGCGCAGTGCCCATGAGTAGGACCGACGGAAGATCCGAGGGCCCAAAAAGCCATAAGGGGACAAGAAACCGCATAACAGTTCCTGTGACCTTATTGAGAGATCGCACACTCGTCCCCCACAGTAAAAACTCCCAGGATGAGTGCTCCTGGTGGCCAGAAGGTAGAAGGACACATTGAATGCCATATGATCGATAAGATTGTCACCACTAAGGGAAAATCTCGGAAACCTATACATTAACTCATTTACTTACTTTTTAGCCACATTACATTATCAGCATATTTATTAAAAAAATATATAGAAAAGATGTCTCATATATTTGTTCTCCATACATTTGTATGAATTGGATATACAGTATGTATAGTTAAATGTCATTAATGAGTGTTCACAATCATAGTTACATGATCTAATATAGAGTACATTCTGGATCTATGTTTCCCTTTAACCATAACATCCCATAGCACCACGCCTGTGGGTAGCCAGCATTGGTGCTATAGACACCGAATATCCTACCAAAACCAAAAACCATATATACAACACCAACAAAAAATACAAACAAACATATAATAAACCACAAAGGACAAAAAAAAAAAATAACATATATAGATGCACCTCGTCTGGTGGATGGACTGAGCACCATGGGACTGCATACAAAGGGCTGCAATTATCTTACCAAATAATTCACCCAATTTCATAAAATGGTATTAAGCGAACAGACCCTCCAGAGTCAGCATCTATATCCGGGTCAGGAATGACCCCAGCCTAGTTGGCACATGTGTTTAAAGGGGGGAACCATTTGATGATATAATGAGGAGGGAGTGCTGGGACCCCACCTACAAAATGGGTTTGAAGGTGAGGACCTCATTGATGCCAGGGGGGGGTATTAGCCTCCAGATATTCAATCCAGTACACTTCCCTCTGCATAATCTTCTTATCCCAATCCTCTCCTCGGGGGTCCGGAGCTACTACCTCCAGCATAAAAAAGGAGACTGCCAAATTGTCATATCTGTGGTGTAAACCTATATGGCGAGTGACGGTCGTTAAGATCTTCCCTCCCTCTGAGTGGTAGAGATGATCTCCGATTCTCTGACTGAGCTGTCCGATAGTTTTTCCTCCATAAAAAAACTTGACATTTGCATGTCATTAAATACACTACTCCTTTAGTTGTGCAGTCCGCGTAGTGTCTGGACCGGTGCCAACTCCCATTGGGCAGACAAATGCCTCTGCCCCTGTGATCCAGGCACATTGCGCACATCCACCACATCTAAAGGCTCCCTTCCAGTGCTTGTTGATTTCCCTATTGGTAGTGTGATGGCTTGTGGTCAGGCTGTCTCTTAGGAAAGGGGCCCGCCTAAACACAAGTTCGGGATACGGCTTCAAATATTTTCCGAGTGTGTAGTCATTGGTCAATATATGCTAGTGTTTGGAAATTACATTGCGTAGTTTATTTGCATGTGCTGAAAATTTAGTGATAAACCGAACAGTGTCACTTTCCCTTTTAGGGGTGGTATACCATAGATCAGATCTGATCTAAAACGTGCCTTGGCCCTGTTGAAAGCTTTCCTAAGGATAGATCTGGAGGATCCCCGCTCGAGTAACTGGACCCGAAGGCCATTGGCCTGCTTCTGGAAATTTGCTTTTGAGGAGCAGTTCCTTCTAAGCCGCAAATATTGGGCGTATGGGATACTCCTAACCAAGGGGGTGGGATGGGCACTTGCCACACATAGTACAGTGTTGCCTGCACTAGGTTTTCTATACAAGTCAGTCTCTAGTTCCCCATTTGGGAAGATACTGATGTTGAGGTCGAGGAAGGAAATAGTTTTGCGACTGATGGTATGGGAAAAGCTTAAATTCAAGTCATTCATATTTAACGCATTTAAGAACATAGTAAGTTCCCCATAGGGACCTGTCCAGACCAATAGCAGATTGTCTATAAATCTGTGCCAGCATAAAATATACAGCATCCAATGTTCCATCAAGTCGCTTGAAAAAATATACCTTTCCCAACCTCCCAAATAAAGGTTTGCATAAGAGGGTGCGCAGCAAGTGCCCATAGCCACCCCCTGGGTTTGTAGGTAGTATTTGTCCCCAAAAGTAAAATAATTTCTTGCCAATACAAAACAAACGAGACATAGAATGAATCTCATACGAGGCCACTCAGTGTGTCCAAGTTCACGTAGAAAGGATTCCACCATACAGATGCCCCGCTCGTGCGGGATACTTGAATACAACGCTTTGATATCCACTGCCATGAGCAGGGCATCCGGAGGGACCCGAATCCCCTCTAGATGTTTGAGGAGATCGGTTGTATCACGAATATAGGACGGAAGCCCCAAAACGTGTGGTATTAGAAATGAGTCAATGTATTTACTTGCTCTTTCTGTCAATGACCTTTGCCCAATACTATGGGCCGCCCTGGAGGGTCTACTTGGCTTTTGTGTATCTTGGGGATAGCATAAAATGTTGGCATCTGTGGGTGCTTAGTATTGAGGAATTCTCGTGTATCTTTATCAATTAATCCCTGTGTGAATGCTTCCACCACAAGGATAGAAACTCCTGGACAAAATTTTGTATTTCTTCTGGTTCTAAAGGGCGGTACCTATGAGTGTTGCTTAGGACCTTCAAACACATGCGTTCATATTGGGCGCAGGTCATAATCACAATATTGCCGCCCTTATCTCCGAGGGCTTGATAATTATTGATTTATTCAATTGCAGTTGTTGAAGCGCCGAACGTTGTTCAACACTTAGATTACTATCAAATGTTGGCCAATCCATGGTTTTGATGTCTCGTGCAACACATTCCACAAATGTCTAGATCTTTGGGTTGGTAGTCAGATTTGGAAGTTTCTGGGATTTTAGTTTAAGCTTCCTTTGGTTCTTACTGACTAAATTGTACTCAGAGGATGACTCCTCTGTATTTACTCCATCTATAGTGGATACCACCTCAGGAAGGATTCCCCTCCTCATATAAGAGAATGAGGTCTCTGAGGGCCCTACACTCAGCCATACTAAAGTTCTTAGTTTTTTCAGCTTAATCTCTTTCGAGTTTGGTTTGCTTTCTTTCCTCATCAAAAATGTATTTGTAGGTCAAATTACACGCAAAGAGATGCAGGTCTTTGATGGTTTCCCTCGGATCTAATGAATTAGATCCTAGGCCTAATTGTAGCACCTCAATTTGAGCTGAGGTTAATGACAAATTGGAAAGATTGATGATATTTAATTGGTTGGGGTTGTTGTCTGTCCTGTATTGGCGGTCTGGTGTACAAAGGGGTCCAGACTCCCTTGTCTGGTCATTCTGGGCCATGGTGTTGCTGGTACTTGGGTAAGGTACAGGGACTTCTTAAAAAGAAATCGCACCTCTATTGGCACTTGGAATTTTTTCATAAATATGTTAATGAAGACATCAACCCTCAGGGGTTGAGGATGCGAACATTTCCCACTCTGAGGGATCCCCCTGATCTTCAAAAAAGGGTTGATGAATTTACTCATCACACACGACTCTAGGGACATGGCTACACTGGACACAGAAATCGAAAGATTGGGTGCCCAGTTTAAACATGTCTTTGAACTTCCTGCTTTTACTACAAACTGGCAGGAATTAAAAATCGATTAGAGATTCTCAACAAAGAAATTATCTCCACAAAACAATCTAAATTTAACAGAGACAAACAGGCATTCAGTGACGGATACGCCTACCGTTGGACAGACAGGACACGGGGTACTCAAGCACAAAAACGAGATACACATAACACACATGACACTATAGAAGAAATGATGGAATCAGATTCCTCTTTTTCTAGCACGATGTCACAAAACACACGTTTCAGAACTGCAACATTTCAAAACACACGTCCTAAACCACAAAAATAGGGATGAAATAGTAATGGCCCATCGCCAACACACCCCACTAAGAATAAAAAAACGCACAGATTCACGTATTGCACAAGATAAAACAGCACAATCCGTAAATCTTACACCGATACTACAGAAAGTCTTAATGAAAGGCACAGCTGGAACATCTAATGTACCTGGGGTACCTGATGATGGTTTTTTTAGAAGTAACAGCAACACCGGGCCCAGAATGACCAGACAAGGGAGTCTGGACCCCTTTGTACACTAGACCACCAATACAGGACAGACAACAACCCCAACCAATTAAATATTATGAATCTTTCCAATGTGAGATTAACCTCAGCTCAAATTGAGGTGCTACAATTAGGCCTAGGATTTTGTCCCTCTAATTCATTAGATCCGAGGGAAACCATCAAAGACCTGCATCTCTTTGTGCGTAATTTGACCTACAAATACATTTTTGATGAGGAAAGAAAGCAAACCAAACTCGAAAGAGATTTAGCAGAAAAAACGAAGAACTTTAGTATGGCTGAGTGTAGGGCCCTCAGAGACCTCATCCTCTTATATGAGTAGAAGGGATGATCAAACGGTTCGGGTCGACCATCGGTTCGACCCGAACATTGGGTGTTCGAAATTCGCCCGAATTCCGAACTTTTTGCGCTAAAAGTTTGGAATTCGGGTCACCTGAACCGCCCAAAATGCAATGGGACAGGAAGTGGGCTTTAAAAGCCCGTGATTGGCCCAGAAATGTCAGTAAAAGCCAATGAGGGGCAGGAGTCTGCTAGGAATATGATTGGAGTGACTACGGGGACCAGAGGCCAATCAGGAGTGAATACGCCCCCCAGTATATAACATAGCCCCGCCTAACCTCTAGCACTGTAATGCAGAGGCTTTGGAAGAGACTGAAAGCATTTGTGTTTCTCCTGCTGTGTTAAACAACGTTTGCTGCATAGCTAATTGCATGTAAAGCTCCAGATCAGCAGAAGAGCAGTCAGCTTACATAAAGATTGTCAGTGTAGTAAGAAATACAGCGATTGTGCTGTTTGAGTTAGAAAAAAAAAAAATTAAAGGGACAGTGTTAGTTAGAAATTATCTTCTGCTGTATGGAGCTGTTCTTTTAGTGTGGGGAAAGGAATATGCAGTGTAGTTAGGGTACTGTATACCACTATAGTTAGATTCAATAATCTAGTTTTTGTAGGGATAGTTTTAAGTGTCAGGGTTCCGTCTAGTGAGCATGTTGCACTGCTGATATATCTACAGCAGGTATACGTGCTTGCTAGTCAGCTATTGTGCAAAATACATTTCAGCGATACACACATCTGCTGTATTTAGCGACAACTTTGGGTCGCATAGCAGTGTGCGTCTTGCAGGTGATTTTCACATCGCACAGTTGATAAAGCCTCAGTGACAAGTTAACGCCTGTTCTTGTTGTAAGCGGAAAGTCCACTGCAAAAGGCTTTGCTACTCTGCGTCACACACATCTGCTTTATTTAGCGACAACTTTGGGTCGCATAGCAGTGTGCGTCTTGCAGGTGATTTTCACATCGCACAGTTGATAAAGCCTCAGTGACAAGTTAACGCCTGTTCTTGTTGTAAGCATTAAGTCCACTGCAAAAGGCTTTGCTACTCTGCGTCACACACATCTGCTTTATTTAGCGACAACTTTGGGTCGCATAGCAGTGTGCGTCTTGCAGGTGATTTTCACATCACACAGTTGATAAAGCCTCAGTGACAAGTCAACGCCTGTTCTTGTTGGAAGCCATTAAGTCCACTGCAAAAGGCTTTGCTACTCTGCATCAAACACATCTGCTTTATTTAGCGACAACTTTGGGTTGCATAGCAGTGTGCGTCTTGCAGGTGATTTTCACATCGCACAGTTGATAAAGCCTCAGTGACAACTATACATAAATTAAAATTCATCAAAAAAAAAAACAGATTCTTTTTCTTAGAATTTCAGTAGCGCAGGGATGGTGTTACCCTCCTTTCATAAAGTGCAAATAAATAAAGTGTATAAATTGCATAAATAATCCAAAACATCCAACTAAGCAAGAACAGAGTCCTTCAAAAGTCTATGTTTATGTAGTGCCAGAGCAATACACAGTGCCTTTAATGCAGGGTCATTGGTGTCAGTTATAGGAACCACCGTACAATGTCACCACCGCCAGTGCTGGGAGAGATAACCAAAATGCAGACTCACCAGAAAACTATGCCTAACCACTCTCATGGAATAGGCATATACAGCATGAACACCTCAAAACCTCCTCCTGGTATCTGCTGCTGCTGCACACCTCCTCCTCTCATTCCCAGTATGTGGGAGATGTTATGGGGTGGCAATGCTCTGTTCCTGTAGACAGGATGTGGCTTCAAAGACGCAGCCAGAGAGATTAGCAGCACTGACTGTCAAGTTGTGGATGGTGTATGCAGTGTGTCACCCAGGTTTCCTACTTACATGTGGTAGGTGAGACACACAAGCAACATTTTTGTTTTTTTTAGAAGTCCTGTTCTGAGTCCTGGAGCCCAGAGACTTGGGCGGAGTGAGCGGAAGACGGAAGCTGCGAGTGATCCACAGCACACACAGCACACACACACACAGCGAGGAGATCTGTGTGGAGGAGGAGCGGAGGAGGAGCCGCGAGCCGCAGGTGCGGGGGGAGCGGGGAAAGCCGCACTAGGAAGCCGGTGGCCGGGTGCAGGAGCCTCGGAGCCGCAGACCAGGGAGACAGTGCGGGGGTCATAGCAGCAGCAACAGCGGCGACAGAGCGGACAAGGGAGACAGTGCGGGGACAGAGCAGCAGCGGCGGCAGAGCGGGGACAGAACAGCAGTGGCGGAGACAAGGACCTGACAGGACCTGGACCTGACCGAGGGACGTAAGTAGGAAGCAACTGAAGCAACTGATCTGCTGGTAGGGGGGTGGGCTGGTGGGGGACTACAAGTACAAACTACATACAAGTACAAAAACTACAAGCAATACAGGTTACTAAGGGGCTACTATAGACTGAGAGGTGCTCTGCGACTGACCAACGGTGCTGAGTATCTTGCGACTGGTGAGTATCTGCGACTGGTGAGTATCCGCGACTGGTGAGTATCTGCGACTGGTGAGCATCTTGCGACTGGTGAGCATCTGCAACTGGTGAGTATCCGCGACTGGTGAGTATCTGCGACTGGTGAGCATCTTGTGACTGGTAAGTATCCGTGCGACTGGTGAGTATCTTGCGACTGGTAAGTATCTTTGACTGGTGAGGATCTTTGCGACTGGTGAGTAGCTTGCGACTGGTGAGTAGCTTTGCGACTGGTGAGTATCTTTGCGACTGGTGAGCATCTTTGTGACTGGTGAGTATCTTTGCGACTGGTATCTTGCGACTGGTGAGTATCTTTGACTGGTGAGGATCTTTGCAACTGGTGAGTATCTTGCGACTGGTGAGTATCTTTGCGACTGGTGAGTATCTTTGCGACTGGTGAGTATCCTTGCGACTGGTGAGTATCCTTGCGACTGGTGAGGATCCTTGCGACTGGTGAGTATCTTAGTGACTGGTTAGTATATTAGCGACTGGTGAGTACCCCAGGTTTGTACCAGGGGAGTTAGAGGTAGTGTAGGTAAGGAAGAGTAGGTCGTTAACATTATCCCCATAGAGTAGTGGGTAATAATGTCCGACAGGATTGGAGATGCCACTCAGTGCACTTCTTGCGCCATGTATGAGTTCCTTGATGAACCAATCGAGGGCGAATACTGCTGTGCAAGATGTGAGCGACTTGTTGCTCTGGAAGACCAGATCCTGGATCTAGAGAACACAGTGGCAAGACTGCGTCGCATCAACAACCTGGAAAGGAGCTTGGACATTACCCATCAGGCGCTGGCAGGGGCCAGCATAGAGGAGGAAGGAGTAGAGGAGACGCAAGCAGCAGAGGTACGCAGCTGGGTGACTGTTAGGAAGGTTAGTGGGATGAGTGGCAGGGAGGCCAGTCCTGAGTTGGTACACCCTAACATATTTGCTGAGTTGCAGGTTGAGGGGGATATCAGCTCAGGGGTGGCAGAGCTGGAGCATGCACCCTCCCCCAGCTGCCAGGGGAGGGGCGGCTCCAGGAAGAAGGGGGGCCGTAACTCAGGAAAGGTTAGACAGGTTGTGGTAGTTGGGGACTCAATTATCAAGAGGACAGAGAGGGCAATCTGTAAAAAAGATCTTGGTAACCAAACAGTATGTTGTTTACCGGGAGCCCGCGTTTGGCACATCGCAGATCTGGCAGACAGATTATTGTGCGGGGCTGGGGATGACCCAGCGGTCATGGTGCATGTGGGCACTAATGACAAAGTAAAAGGAAGGTGGAGGATCCTAAAGAACGATTTCAGGGACTTAGGTAATAGATTGAGGAATAGGACCTCCAAGGTGGTTTTCTCTGAAATACTGCCTGTACCTCGAGCCACACAAGAGAAGCAGAAGGAGATTAGGGAACTTAACAAGTGGCTGAGGAACCAGCCACTGTTCCACTGTTCCCACTTGGGGATACCTGAGAAATCCCGTGGACCCCACATCACATCTCCCCCAGGAAGGGAACTACCACACAGAGCAAGGATCAGCAAGATACATCCACAGTATCCGCTCTATACCCCTGTGTGGGGTGGGTACATCTGGTGAGTAGGTTTTTTAATAGGGGTCATCCCGCAACTCACCAGTCACCCACCCTGGGGGTCACCGTAAGATACCGTTCACTTATCTCTCTGGGCACATCCACTAATTTATGGACTCATCCTATCATATGAACTGATTGAATACCACCTCCTGCTGCACTTTATAAAAGTTTCCCGCACATTTATTTTGTCTTAAAAATGTTCCTGCACATTTATTTATTTTGCATATAATTCACCTAGTACTATTCATCCATCACCATTTATATTTATTCACCTATTTATTCATTTATCATTTTGTGTTCACATCTCTATCTAGTACTTCAATAATTTATTTAAGGTTGCTTACTCTGTATTAGTTTTGTTGATTATTTATTCAGAATTGTCACATATTTATTATTGGATATATATACGAAGGCATATTCATTCATTGTAGCACTTTGCACCTTGTACTACGCCCTCTGGTGGCCATTTTTTATATTTTTTAAATCATCAAATTTTTTATCTTTCACCTCAATTATTGAGTTTTACCTTCACACCATATATTTATATATTTATTCCTTAATCACATCTGTGTACAATACACAACATTTCTATATTTCAGTACCTATTTGCACCTTATAAAATAAGCAGCGCCATCACCTTTATTCCTACATACTAACTACACTGCATATCCCTTTCCTCACACTAAAAGAACAGCTCCATACAGCAGAAGATAATTTCTAACTGACACTGTCCCTTTAAAATTTTTTTTTTCTAACTCAATCGCTGTATTTCTAACTACACTGACAATCTTTTTGTAAGCTGACTGCTCTTCTGCTGATCTGGAGCTTTACAAGCAATCAGCTATGCAGCAAACATTGTTTAACACAGTGGCAGGTGCCAAGTCGGCATTACTTTGCAGCAGAGGGCCCTCAATGAATATCTCTGCGAGTACGGCACCAGCACTGGCTCAGCGCACCTGGGCTTTTTTTTTTGCCACGGCAGTGGCTTTTGATTAAGAATGCATGCGCTGTCTTCTCGCCATTTAAGGAGGCCACAAGGATGGTCAGCTGGGACAGCGCATGAATCAGTGACACCCTACCGGTACTGTTTTTGTTGGAGCACACTCTGCGTGGCATTATGGACAGGGCACTGGAGGCAGAGCAGCAGGAGGAAGAGGAGGACTTCCTTGCTTCTCAAGGCCCCTTTTATCCTGACCCCATTATGCCTAGCTCCCAGAGGCCCGAGCAGGATCCAGGGGTGGAAGAGGAGGAGGAGGAGGATGATTCTTAGGGAACTTTTGCAGGCTTTGAGGAGGAGGAGGAAGACATGCGACAATCTGCAAAGCCTAGTTTGACTCCCTCGGGACACTTTGGAGTAGTACGTGGCTGGGAGGAGGAGGAGCACGTTCAAGATCATGTCGTTTTGAGTTATCCCGAGGAGTCAGCTTCTCAGGCCTTTGCAAATTTGCGACACATGGCAAACATCAAGCTTCAGAGCCTGCGAAAGGACCCCAGAATCAAGGCCATTAAAGAGACTGACCACTATTGGTTGGCCACCCTACTTGACCACCGTTACAAGTCAAAAGTCTCTGAGCTTTTCCATCCACCCAGAGAGTCCACAGGATCAAATCCCTTGAGGACAGTCTCAAGAGGATTCTGGTGAACACGTTCCCCGACTCCCGTAGGGTGCAGGGGCGGGGACAACCTACCATGGACTTGTAACGGAACAGGGCACCCCAGACCGGGTACCTCCGTTGAAAGATGCTCCTAGTGCTTTCTGAGGGCTCCAGGCACTTTACCAGACACCGTAAACACTTCAGACTCCACGAACCGCTGCAGCTTGGTTAGGGTCTTGGCATCTCCTACCCACCCTGGACCTACGACAAGGCTCCAGGTTCCTGCGGGTGAACCTCTCTTTCCCCAGAGAGTGCAGCAGAACACGCTCTTACACAAGCTCTTACAAGAGCTTAGTGATTCTCTAAGGGAGTATGGAAGACCATAGCAATCCCTGCAGCAGATTCCCCCAATAAGAGACAGAACTCTAGATTGAGGTTGAATGAACTCAGCACAACTTTATTGAACAAAGTTATATACAGTTTTCACCCACAAAGTTACCACCCAGATGGACCTTGTTGAAGACTGAACATAATATTCGCCATCCAATAGGAACAGAGTTTTACACTCTCACACAGTGTACAAAATATACAATGTGGGACAATCCCCCCTCCCCCTTAGCATCTAATCCACATTCCTATAAGTTTCTCTTAAGGCAGACAGACAGAACAAAGGTGGGCTCATTAGCACAGTTAACAATAGGTGAATGGAAAAGCTGTCTCAGACCCTATTTTAGACAAAAGCACTTCAATGATTAGCAGCCATGCTGTCTCTACCAGTTCCTGGATGCCCAAATTAGGCGCTGCACTTCCTGTGCCTGACAGTCTAAAGAGATATGATAGATCTCCATATTTTCTGAGAGATATGGTTAATGCATATTATTGTCCCATTTGAAGGAGTCCAACCATATTCTCAGTGTTCACCACCCTCTTGGTCACCCTGCATCCATAACAGATGCAGGGTGACTTAAACATAAGAGAACCCCATAAGGCTGGGCATGGTGCCCCCCAACCTCTCTAAAGGAATTTGGAGTCCACAACCCCCAGGCCCAAAGTGACTCCTGTCACATTTCTCCCCTTTCGGCAGGAGACTAACACAGAAGGAGACCCCAAACGGGTTTACTTCAAAGTTAGTCCGTAGTTCCAGTCCTCCAATGTCTGCACCCACAAAGTACCCCAAACAAATTGTCGGGAAAACAGTGTTACTCACCCAGCCAACCTCTGCCTCTCTCGCAGAACATACCCGCTGCTGTGGATAAGTGTGGACTGGCCCTTCTCCTGGGAGTCCTTTCAGCCGCTGGAGAGAAGACAGGGTGGTGGGGCTCACTTCGTCAGGCTGTTGGGGATCTGGGCCGACTGTCCAGCATCCCTGGGGTGTACAAATGAAGATTGTAGCTTTTGCGGGCGCTGGGCAGAGGTTGGTAGCACTCTGCCCTGTTGCCAGCTCTTCTGCTGGGTTGGGGTTGGCGAATTCTACCCCCAGAACCACCTGGTTGGGGGTCTGCTGTAGAGAGGAGGGATCGCCTACCTCCTCCTCCTGGTATTCCTGCGGGGCAGGTTGGGGATCTGGACCAGCCGTCCAGCATCCCTGTAGGTCTGGTGCAGAGACCGCGGTCCCATCTGTACCATTGGGGTCAGGGCTGTTGTCTCCCTGTGGTTGGGGAGAAGGATTAGTGGTCTCCTCTCCCTGGAAGGTACACTGCTGTTTGGAAGGAAGGACGACACCTTTGGCTCCCTGTAACTCCTGCTGTAGCTGGGGATCTGGGCCGGCTGCCCAGCCTCCCTGTAGGGCCGGTAGAGAGACCTCGGTCCCATCTCCACCTGCCATCGGTGGGTCTTCCAAGTACCACCAGTCTGTACTGTCTCTCAAACTCAAGGGTTGTGGGTCTGGATCTGCCACCCAGGACTCCGACTCTGCTTGCAGGGTAGATTGGGGTGGAATGGAGCAGAGCAGACGTTGGTAGTCCTGCTCCAGTTCCCACTCCATTGTGACCAGATGAATCAGATCTAACACCAGGTCATCTACTCTGGGGAGATCCAGTAGGGCTTCCCTGGTGTCCTGGATTTCCCAGCGCCGAAACTCTGCTGGACATCCAAAGTCCCTCTCTTCAAAGGCCTCCCACAGCAAGCCCGGCCCACTATAGTCCTCATCTTCCAGCATATTGTCATCAGCCATCCAGTTGTCGTGCCGGGTGGCGTACCACTTTAGTGCCCGGTAAGCTTCATCCAGCCACAACTCCTTCCAAATCAGGTTCCACAGCTCCGTCACCCACTCATGCAGGGGTTGCTCTCCTAGGAAAGGTACCTGCAGGGCAACGTATACCTGGAACCGCTGTTCTTCGCTGGGAAGGTTCTCTCTCCACCTCCACTGCACATCCTCTAAGGCCTCGTACCACATTTCCTTTCGAGTGGCATCTCTCCAGTCCAGTATGGCTTCCTCTGATACAGGCCCATCCTGTTGGACCAAGTGTTGCTGCAACCTCCAGAGAAACTCCTCCTCATATGGGGACGCTGCACGGGTGTTAGCTCGCTCCATAACGTTACCGGTGTCTCCAAGCTGCTTCTCCTCACACTAGGACGCCATCCCACCGCTTGGCACCAATGTAACGGAACAGGGCACCCAGACCGGGTACCTCCGTTGAAAGATGCTCCTAGTGCTTTCTGAGGGCTCCAAGCACTCCACCAGACACCGTAAGCCCTTCAGACTCCACGAACCGCCGCAGCTTGGTTAGGGGCTTGGCATCTCCTACCCACCCTGGACCTACGACAAGGCTCTAGGTTCCTGCGGGTGAACCTCTCTTTCCCCAGAGAGTGCAGCAGAACACACTCTTACACAAGCTCTTACAAGAGCTTAGTGATTCTCTAAGGGAGTATGGAAGACCATAGCAATCCCTGCAGCAGATTCCCCCAATAAGAGACAGAACTCTAGATTGAGGTTGAATGAACTCAGCACAACTTTATTGAACAAAGCTTATATACAGTTTTCACCCACAAAGTTACCACCCAGATGGACCTTGTTGAAGACTGAACATAATATTCACCATCCAATAGGAACAGAGTTTTACACTCTCATACAGTGTACAAAATACACAATGTGGGACATTCCCCCCTCCCCCTTAGCATCTAATCCACATTCCTATAAGTTTCTCTTAAGGCAGACAGACAGAACAAAAGGTGGGCTCATTAGCACAGTTAACAATAGGTGAATGGAAAAGCTGTCTCAGACCCTATTTTAGACAAAAGCACTTCAATGATTAGCAGCCATGCTGTCTCCACCAGTTCCTGGATGCCCAAATTAGGCGCTGCACTTCCTGTGCCTGACAGTCTAAAGAGATATGATAGATCTCCATATTTCCTGAGAGATATGGTTAATGCATATTATTGTCCCATTTGAAGGAGTACAACCATATTCTCAGTGTTCACCACCCTCTTGTTCACCCTGCATCCATAACAGATGCAGGGTGACTTAAACATAAGAGAGCCCCATAAGGCTGGGCATGGTGCCCCCCAACCTCTCTAAAGGAATTTGGAGTCCACAACCCCCAGGCCCAAAGTGACTCCTGTCACAGGACTCTACTGCGGGTCACGAGAGGAGTGTTCGAGAAGGCGTGTGGTTGACGGATGCCTTTTGGTCATTTTTTAGTCCTCACCGCCCAGGCCTCTCAGCTGCCACATCGCATCGACAGCGTCTGCATCACATGGTGGACAATTTCGTCAGGGCACAAAGTGACACAGAGGGCTTTTCATGTGACGAATCCGATCCACTGGCATATTGGGTCTTAAGGTTAGACCACTGGCCAGAACTGGCCCAGTATGCCATGGAGTTGTTGGCCTGCCCTGCTTCCAGTGTTCTATCGGAACGGGCATTCAGCGCAGCAGGAGGATTCGTCACAGACCATCGAACGAGACTCTCCACCGACTCAGTCGACCATTTGACATTCATTAAAATGAATCAGTCATGGATATCAAGCTTTGATGCACCTAATGCAGACCTTGTAAACTAGTCTATTGTTGCGATGTGGCAGCTGAGCCTCAGTTTAAGCCTGGACCAGGGTGCCACCTTCTAACCCTCCTCTCCTTCTGTTTAGGTTCACAGAACCCCATTTTAGTTTCCACTAGAAAAGATAAAAACATTTTTTGCCTTCTCCAACACCAGCTCTTTGGGCTTAAGGTGGGGAGGCTCCGCCAACACCAAAAATACCATGTTTGCGCACCTGTTCCACAGGTGCACACCTTCATAATTTTTATGCCTTCTTCAAAACCAGCTCTTTGGGCTTACAGTGGGGAGGCTCCACCAACACCCGAAACACAATGTTTGCTCACCTGATCCACAGGTACACATCTTCTTAATTTTTTCGCCTACTTCAACACCAGCTCTTTGGGCTTACAGTGGTATGGTTCCGCCAACACCCAAACAACAATTTTTGCGCACCTGTTTCACAGATGCATATCATTGCAATTTTTTTCCTTACAAAGGCAATTATTGCCTTCATGACCAGCACTTTCATAGGGTTATGGTGTCAAGGCATTGTCGGCACCACCAAAGGCCCAATTTTTAAGCATCCTTTACTTCTATTCAAAGTCAAGAGACAACAGTATTCATCCAAAACATCTCTAATCTTGTTCACTGTGCACTACATTGTGGCCCCTACCCCTAACCCTAACCCTCAATGTATCCGTGCATATATGTCTGTTTCTTGTAAGAATTCAAGTTAAAGTGCACCAAACACCATTTTACATGAAATAAAGTGCATCTACATACATCTTTTGACTTATTGAAAACATTTGGTAATAATAGCCCCATTGTGAAAATACACCCGTTAATTATATCCACATTTATAATGAGACAGCACCTTTTTCCAAAAAAAACTCTAATCTTGTTCCCAGTGCACTGCATTATGTCCCCATCATACACATTGGCTGTGCAGTTGATTGGGAGCAAAAGAAAGGCGCGGTTAAGCAAAAAAGTAATTTTTGAAGGTTTGGCATGCTATAATTCTGGTTCTGGACACGCTACAGAGCTGAAACTTCACAGGTACATTTTTAGACTTCAAAATGGTGTTTTTTGATTCCCGAAGTTCGGGTCCCATTGATTTCAATGGGGTCTGGGAATCCGAACCGCACTTTTGGGAAATTTGGGTTTTCTGGTCAAACCAAACTTTTCAAAAGTTTGATCATCCCTAATGAGAGAGGGGAATCCTGAGGTGGTATCTGCTATAGATGGAGTAAATACAGAAGAGTCAGTAAGAACCAAAGGAAGCTTAAACTAAAATCTCAGAAATTTTCAGATCTGACTACCAATCCACAGATCTGGACATTTGTGGAATGTGTTACAGGGGACATCAAAACTATGGATTGGCCAACATTTGATAGTAATCTAAGTGTCGAACAATGTTCGGTGCTTCAACAATTGCAATTGAATAAATCGATAATTATCAAGCCCTCGGATAAGGGCGGCAATATTGTGATTATGACCTGCGCCCAATATGAACGCATGTGTTTGAAGGTCCTAAGCAACACTCATTGGTACCGTCCTTTAGAACCAGAAGAAATACAAAATATTGTCCAAGAGTTTCGTATCCTTGTGGTGGAAGCATTCACACAGGGATTAATTGATAAAGATACACTAGAATTCCTCAATACTAAGCACCCACGGATGCCAACATTTCATACTATCCCCAAGATACACAACAGCCAAGTAGACACTCCAGGGCGGCCCATAGTATCGGGCATAGGATCATTGACAGAAAGAGCAAGTAAATACATTGACTCACTTCTAATGCCCCACGTTTTGGGGCTTCCGTCCTATATTCGTGATACAACCGATCTCCTCAAACATCTAGAGGGGATTCAGGTCGCTCCGGATGCCCTGCTTGTGGCAGTGGATATCAAAGCGTTGTATTCGAGTATCCCGCACGAGCGGGGCATCCGTATGGTGGAATCCTTTCTACGTGAACTTGGACACACTGAGTGGCCTCGTATGAGATTCATTCTATGTCTCCTTCGTTTTGTATTGACAAAAAAATATTTTACTTTTGGGGGACAAATACTACCTACAAACCCAGGGGGTGGCTATGGGCACTTCCTGCGCACCCTCTTACGCAAATCTTTATTTGGGAGGTTGGGAAAGGTATATTTTTTCAAGCGACTTGATGGAACATTGGATGCCGTATATTTTATGCTGGCACAGATTTATAGACGATCTGCTATTGGTCTGGACAGGCCCCTGTGGGGAACTTACTATGTTCTTAAATGCGTTTAATATGAATGACTTGAATTTAAGCTTTACTCATACCATCAGTCGCAAAACTTTTTCCTTCCTCAACCTCAACATCAGTATCCTCCCAAATGGGGAACTAGAGACTGACTTGTATAGAAAACCCAGTGCAGGCAACACTGTACTATGTGCGGCAAGTGCCCATCCTACCCCCTTGGTTAGGAGTATCCCATACGCCCAATATTTGTGGCTTAGAAGGAACTGCTCCTCAGAAGCAAATTTGCAGAAGCAGGCCGATGGTCTTCGGGTCCGCTTACTCGAGAGGGGATACTTCAGATCTATCCTTAGGAAAGCTTTCAACAGGGCCAAGGCACGATCGAGATCAGATCTGATCTATGGTACCACCCCTAAAAGGGAAAGTGACACTGTTCGGTTTATCACTAAATTTTCAGGACATGAAAATAAACTACGCAATCTAATTTCAAAACACTGGCATATATTGACCAATGACTACACACTCGGAAAATATTTGAAACCGTATCCCGAACTTGCGTTTAGGCGGGTCCCTACCCTAAGAGACAGCCTGACCACAAGCCATCACACTACCAATAGGGAAATCAACAAGCACCAGAAGGGAAACTTTAGATGTGGTGGATGTGCGCGATGTGCCTGGATCATGGAGGGCAGAGGCATTCGTCTGCCCAATGGGAGTTGGCACCAGTCCAGACACTAAGTGGACTGCACAACTAAAGGAGTAGTGTATTTAATGACATGCAAATGTCATGTTTTTTATGTAGGAAAAACTATCCGACAGCTCAATCAGAGAATCGGAGATCATCTCTACCACTTAATGGGAGGGAAGATCTTAACAGCCGTCACTCTCCATATAGGTTTACACCACAGATATGACAATTTGGCAGTCTCCTTTTTTGTGCTGGAGGTAGTAGCTCCGGACCCCCGAGGAGGGGATTGGGATAAGAAGAATATGCAGAGGGAAGTGTACTGGATTGAATATCTGGATTGAATATCTGGAGGCTACTATCCCCCCTGGCATCAATGAGGTACTCACCTACAAACCCTTTTTGTAGGTGGGGTCCCAGTACTCCCTCCTCATTATATAATCAAATGGTTCCCCCTTTTAAACTGATGTGCCAACTAGGCTGGGGTCATTCCTGACCCGGATATAGATGCTGACCCTGGAGGGTCTGTTCGCTTAATACCATTTTATGAAATTGGGTGAATTACTTGTTAAGATAATTGCAGCCCTTTGTATGCAGCCCCATGGTGCTCAGGGCCGTCTTTCCGAATGGGCACACCCTGCAGTTGCCCGGGGGCCTCACTTGCCAAGGGGCCCCTGTAACGGAACCGTCGACCCACACCATACTTGTGGTCTTCCGTCAGTATGTGGCTTCCTCCAGTCTGGACATAGATGGAGATATTCCAGCCGCCCTACATACAAAAACTAGCCTGAACTTAGCTTGTATGTCTCTGAAAGCAACTCACTCTTTATTGAACACAGGCACAAAAGATAAAAACTCAGGGGACAATCCCCCCCTCCCCCTCTTTGCATAATAACAACACACTGGGCGGGGAACTACATTCTGGAACATGACACACAGGTGTATTCAACTTTCCAACAGTAGACAGTCTAGGCAGGGCTGCTGGAGAAATCCCCTCCTCCCCTCTAGAAGCTAATACACATGTGCATCCCATAATAGGTTTAAGGCAGACAGAACAACAATAGAACAAAGGAATGCAGTTACTTAGCAATAACAAACCCCACCCCATCTCAACTTATCTAGGAGAGGTCTATGGGACACCATTTCCAATATTATAACAGTCTGAAATTGTTCATCTTTATATATTTCTTTGAGGAATATTGTTCTTAAATATTGCTGTCATAGGTTCAACACAAACCACACATACAGAACCCAGGATAGCCGGGATAACACCAAATGCTGAGTCCGGTGTGGTTTTACAGCAAGTCTGGTTAGTGCAGACCCAACTGGGGTTCTTGGTCACCCTGTGCCCCTAATAGACACAGGGGACTTATACATAAGAGGAGACTAGGGGGCAGAGAGAGGGTTTTCCCAACCCCTCTAAGGTAAGCTGAGTTCCACAGGACCTCCAACCAAAGTGACTCCCGTCTCCCACACACAGGGTGGCAATGATCTCCCCCCCCATGCCATATTAGTTTACCTGGTGGTCTAGGGCACCCCTGGGAGTGGGCATCGGCTGCTTTGGTGTGGCTCTGCGCTGTACTGGTTGCTAGGAAGGCCAGCCGACTGGCCTCTAGCAACCAGTGACGTCCTGAGCAGAGGGGGCCCAGCATGCACAGCAGGAGGAGGATCCCCCTCGTCCTCCTCGGCGCCTAGAATGGCTCCACCCACCTCCTCCCTTCATGTGCTGTGCGGCCACTGTGGAAGGTAATTAGACTGCTGCAGGCTGCTTGGTTTCCTCTCTCTCTCTCTCTCTCTCTCTCTCTCTCCATCCTCTGTCTGTGCCATCCTTAAACCTGCCATGTACATCCTCTATGTGCCATCCTCCGTGTGCCATCCTCTGTGTGCCATGTACATCCTCTGTGTGCCATCCTCTGTGTGCCAACCTCTGCGTGCCATCCTCTGTGTGCCATGTACATCCTCTGTGTGCCATCTACATCCTCTGTGTGCCATGTACATCCTCTGTGTGCCATCCTCTGCGTGCCATGTACATCCTCTGTGTGCCATCCTCTGCATGCCATCCTCTGTGTGCCATGTTACATAGTTACATAGTTACATAGTAGGCGAGGTTGAATAAAGACAATAGTCCATCCAGTTCAACCTGTGTAGGTGTGTGTGACTGTAATCATCTAACATAGCCCTCAATCTCCTGATCCTTGAGATGTAAGTCTAAGAGTCTTTTGAAAGTCACCATACTACCCGCAGAAACCACCTCTTGTGGTAGACAATTCCACAATCTTGTAGCCCTAACAGTAAAGAACCCCCCACGTTGCCTGAGGTTAAAACGCTTCTCCTCTAATCGCATTGTATGTCCTCGAGTCCTCATGCAATTCCTTCGAATGAACAGCTTTTCTTCTAAGCTGAGATCCCCATTAAGATATTTATAAATTGCTATCATGTCCCCTCTCAGACGTCTTTTCTCCAGGGAAAATAAATCGAGCGATTGCAGCCGCTCTTCATAGGTAAGGTCCTCCAACCCCCTAATCAGTTTAGTTGCCCTTCTCTGGACTTTCTCCAGCTCCAACACATCCCTCCTGAGGACTGGCGACCAGAACTGGACAGAATACTCCAGATGCGGTCGGACCAGAGTTTTATAAAGTGGAAGGATTATAGTCTTATCTCTGGAATACATCCCTTTTTTTATGCATGCTAATATTCTGTTGGCTTTGGAAGCTGCCGCTTGGCATTGCATGCTGTTGCCTAATCTATCATCAACTAAGACTCCCAAATCTTTCTCCATTTTTGATTCCCCCAAGGGTTCCCCTCCTAACGTGTATTGTGTTTTTATGTTTTTGGTCCCCAAGTGCAAAACCTTACACTTCTCCACATTAAACCTCATTTGCCATGTCGTTGCCCACTCCGTAATTTTGTCCAGGTCATTCTGTAGGATATCTGCTTCATGCTGTGCAGTTATTGCCCTGGCCAATTTTGTGTCATCTGCAAAAACTGATAACGAACTACTGATCCCTTCCTCAATGCTGTTTATGAATAAATTGAACAAGGTTGGTCCCAGGACTGAGCCCTGGGGCACCCCGCTTACTACCTCAGACCAGTCTGAGTATGCGCTGTTTATTACTACCCTTTGGACACGGCCTTTTAGCCAATTCCGTATCCAAGAGCAAACCCTGCTGTCGATACCTGCAGACCTTATTTTATAAATTAAGCGCTTGTGGGGAACTGTATCAAACGCCTTAGCGAAATCCAAGTACACCACATCCACTGGTCTCCCCCTATCTAGCTCACAGCTCACTTCCTCGTAGAATGCTAAGAGATTGGTTTGACAAGAACGCCCATTTGTAAACCCGTGCTGGTTACTACTGATGATGTTGTTGTCTTTAGCATACTCTACGATATAGTCCCTTATCATCCCCTCCAAAAGTTTACATATTATTGATGTCAGACTGACAGGCCTATAATTTCCCGGGATATGTCTCTGGCCCTTTTTGAATATCGGAATCACGTTAGCCTTCCTCCAATCCCCTGGTACATCTCCTGTCCTAATACTGTCAGCAAAGATCAGGAACAGTGGTCTAGATATAACCATACTGAGTTCCTTGAGCACTCTCGGATGTACGCCATCCGGGCCTGGTGATTTGTTTGTGTTAAGTTTATCCAGTCTTTCCCTGATTTCCCCCTCTGTTAGCCATAGTGGCAAGTCCTGTGTATTACTACTAACCATACAGTCATGGTCAGTGTACCCTTCCTTTTCCTGCGTAAAGACTGACGAGAAAAAAGAATTCAGCACGGTTACTTTTTCAGTGTCCTCTGTAACCATCCTCCCATCATCGTTAATTATGTGTACATCCTCTTTGTGCCATCCTCTGTGTGCCATGTAGATCCTCTGTGTACCATCCTCTGTGTGCCATGTACATCCTCTGTGTGCCATCCTCTGTGTGCAATCCACATCCTCTGTGTGTCATCCTCTGCAGGACACAAATACACTTATGAAAGTATACTCAGATGACACCCCACTTCAATATGAGGTATTGGGGGGCCACTGGTTTATCACACCAGTTGTTCAAAAAATTGGCCAGGGAGTTTGGCATTGTGTGTATCAGACTTAACACAGCAAAAGAGGCAATATTGTTGCAGGACACAAATACACTTCTAAAAGTATACTCAGATAACACCCCACTTCAATCTCTGGTATTGGGGGGCCACAGGTTTATTACACCAGTTCTACAAATAATTGGCCAGTAATTGTTGTCACTGTGTGTAGCAGAGTTAACACAGCAAAAGAGGCCACATTTTTGCAGGACTAAAATACACTTTTAGAAAAGTATACTGTTAAATAACACCCCACTTCAATATGTGGTATTGGGGGGCCACTGGTCTATCACACCAGTTGTTCAAAAAATTGGCCAGTGAGTTTGGCACTGTGTGTAGCAGAGTTAACACAGCAAAAGATGCAATATTGTTGCAGAACACGAATACACTTGTAAAAGTATACTCAGATAACACCCCACTTCAATATGTGGTATTGAGGGGCCACTGGTCTATCACACTAGTTATAATACATTAAAAGTGCTTTTGTCACTGTTTGTAGTATTGCTGCAGCAACGCTCAGTCACCACACCAGTCACAATGCTGCACAGTGCACAATACAAATCCACTATAATATGCTTTCTATATTACAAAGTATATTATTCCCTCATATTGTAAAGCGCTGCGCAAACTGTCGGTGCTATATAAATCCTGTAAAATAATGTATAATAATATTATACCGTGGATTACACCCCTATATAGTGCACTGCACACCGATACCAAAAGAAATTCCAGCCCTTTAAATTACTTTTAGCCTGTGGATGTGGTGTATCTGGACTTTGCAAAGGCATTTGATACAGTTCCCCACAAACGCTTACTGTTCAAATTAAGGAAGGTAGGTATGGACCTTAAGGTGAGTACCTGGATAGAGAACTGGCTCCAGGGGAGAGTGCAAAGGGTGGTGATTAATGGGGAGTACTCGGATTGGGCGGGTGTGGAAAGTGGGGTCCCCCAGGGTTCTGTCCTGGGACCAATCCTGTTTAATTTATTCATAAATGATCTAGAGGAGGGGATATCTAGTACAATCTCAGTATTTGCGGATGATACTAAAGTAAGCATGCCAATATCTTCTATGTGGAAACCTTACAAGCGGACCTGAACAAAAATAATTAGGGGAATGGAGGACATCAGCTATGAGGAAAGACTACAAGCACTGAACTTATTCTCCCTGGGGATGAGACAATTAAGGGGGGATATGATATCAATGTAAAAATACTGTACTGGCGACCCTAGCATAAGGAACAAACTATTCAGAGAAAGGGAATACCATAAGACACATGGCCACTCACTAAAACTAGAGGAAAGGCGGTTTAACCTTAAAGTACATAGGGGGTTCTTTACTGTCAGAGCAGTAAGGATGTGGAATTCTATTCCGCAAACAGTCGTATCAGCAGGGAGCATCGATAGTTTCAAAAAACTATTAGATGGGCACCTTTTAGATGGGCACCTTAAAGACCACAACATACAGGGGTATACAATGTACGGTTACCAGCAAACACACACACACATCATAGGTTGAACTGGATGAACTGATGTCTTTTTTCAACCTCACTAACTATGTTACTTTTGTGGACATTAAAAGAGCGATTTGCATCACTGCAGATCTGTCCCTAGAGCACACTGGATACCTGTCCCTAAACTGAACAGAAACTGCCAACCAATACCAAAAAATTGCAGCCCTTTAAATGACTTTTGTGGACATTAACAGAGCGATTTGTGTCACTGCAGATCTGTCCCTGGAGCACACTGGATACCTGTCCCTAAACTGAACAGAAACTGTACACCTATACCATATAAATACCAGCCATTTAAATGACTTTTGTGGACATTAACAGAGCAATGTGTCACTGCAGATCTCTAACTTTCCCTAAAGCACAGACTGGATACCTGTCCCCAAACTCAAAAGAGACTGTAGTAGACCTATACCGAAATACTAGCCCTGAAATTGACTTTTTTGGATCTTAACAGAGCTATTTGTGTCTGGCAGTCTCTCCCTCATGAACTCAGCAGACCTTTCCCTACGCTGACAAAAAGCAGAATGTGAAATGGCCGCCTGCTCTGGTCTATTTATAAGGTAGGGGGCATGTCCATGTGCTGAAATGTTTTAATTGGCTGTCCCATTCCACCTGACGGCTGTGTCATGGGTCAAAGTTCTCCCCAATGTAAACTAACATGGCCGCAGAGAACAACGCCATGTGTTCGCAAAATTGGCGGGTAGCTGTAATGTTCTGGTACCTTTGGTACCCTAATTCCACTTTTCCTAAGTGTATGCGCCCCACCATTCTCTTTTGGTAAGGTGCGCATACACCTTTAAGACCGATGCTGTCATCACTGAGCGCCGCTGGAGCGGCTATTTCAACCTCCGGCGGTCTCACTCACATGTTCAATCAACGCCGCATAATCTGCCTTGAAGCTCTCATGCTTGCAAGCATACCTCGCTATCGGAACCACGCTGCTGATCCCTGTATCCCGCTACCGGATCATCCGCTCTTGCCGAACCTCTCCTCTACTACATTGCTACTAGTGATAAGTACCCCACAGGGGAAACCTCTATAACCTTCATACTAAAGCTTACACTATCTAGCTCTGCATACTAAGGACTATTACTACATCTGCATTAACTAAGATTGCTAGCTCTTGAGCCTAATACCATCTGCTCTTGCACTGGGTTGGTCTATCCTGTATGTTCACCTGCTACTCTATCATCTGCTACCATACATGATTGCTTAACCTATCTGCATCCCATCTGCTACTATCTTACTTTCAAGAACATTCCTTTCAAGTGTCTGTCATCTACCATCTCTACCCAACCTGTCTCTTCAGCCTATCATCACTATATTACTATACATATAAGTCACTCTAGGAACATCTTATTGAGTGTGTGTATCTACTTGCTGAATTGAGACTATCCACACATGATGAGTCTTGGGAGTTGGGATTGGTGTCTCAGCGTTTCTCTACATGACTACTGAAGTGGAATATTTCTGCAGCTGTAAATCCACATTATACATAAAACGCAGGAGCGTTACAGATTGAACGAACCTCAAATGGATTCAGCAGAAATAACCACTCAGGTGACACAATTAAAACAGCAAGTAACTGCGTTAATACACGCACTTGCTGAATTAAGAGAAGAAAATCAGGCTCTGACGCAGCAGGTAACCAGACTGACACAACTTACCACTGCTCAGTCCCCTGAACCCAAAATAAATCCTCCTTTGGTATTTACAGGCGATCACAAAAAATTTTGCGAATTTAAAAACGCATGTGAGTTACTTTTCTTGCTAAAACCCGTACCTACCTTACTGATCACATTAAGGTTTGTACTATTATTTCTTACCTAACAGGCGATCCTCGGGCCTGGGCAGACTCTCTTTTTGAGAAAAACGATCAGCTTCTCAAATCCTATGCCTTATTTCTAGCAGAACTTACTAGCCTATATGATGATCCCAATAGGCAGAGTACTGCCGATCTTCAATTAAGGTCCTTGAAACAAGGTAGGAGACCTGTGGAAGACTTTGTCGCAGAATTCAAGAGATGGACCCTTGATTCAGAATGGAATGATGCATCTCTGAAAACTCAATTTAGGCTTGGCCTATCAGAGGCCGTTAAAGACGAGCTCGCCCGAGCGGATCTGCCAAAAACCCTGGATGCATTGATACAACTCAGTATCACCATAGATAGAAGACTACGAGAAAGAAAGGCTGAAAAAATGGGAATGCCATTATCCAGTTCTTCTCGGATTTCGGCCGATGACCCCACTCCTATGGAGGTAGGAACCATACGCCCACCTCTATCAACTATGGAAAGAGCCAGAAGACGATCTGGTAATCTCTGCTTGTACTGTGCATCCCCGGATCACAAGATAAACGTCTGTCCCCTAGTCTACAAAAAGAAGGGTGAGTGTTCACATGTCCTCCTAGGGGGATTGACAACTTCAATTACTAACCCTTACCTTTTTGTTTGCTTAACATTACAGTGGTACCAGAACAGGATTACTACTAAGGCCATGATTGACACAGGATCTTGTGGAAATTATATTGACATACGTTTTGCTGCTTTAAATAAAGTCCCTATTATTTCTAAACCTAAACCTGTCTCAGTGAGTCTTATTAACGGTGTTCCTTTATCCTCTGGTCCGATCACTGATCAGACACAGGCACTCCTAGTCACTACTAACGGGTCTCATATGGAGACCACTACCTTCGATCTAATACCTTCACCCCACTTTCCCATTGTTTTGGGACTTCCCTGGTTACACACACATCAACCAACCATAGATTGGAAGGAACGGACCCTGGCCTTCCTCTCTTGCTATTGCGAGGGTACGTGTAACCTCCCGTCTTCCGGAAAGATCCTGTCTGTGGTGACAGATGAGATTGCACCACTATGTTATCAGGATCTCTCTGAGGTTTTTCTTGAGAAAAATGCTCAAGCACTACCTCCCATCGAGACTATGATTGTAGTATTGATCTACTCCCAAATAGCAAATTGCCGTTCGGTCATGTTTATCCTCTTTCACAGGATGAACTTTCCCATCTCAAAGAATATTTGGATGACAATTTGAAAAAAGGTTTTATTAGACCTTCCACTTCTTCCACAGCAGCAGGACTCTTTTTTGTCCGCAATAAGGACTCAAGTCTCAGGCCTATCATCGACTATAGGCAATTGAATGCTATTACAATAAAAGATCGCTATCCTCTACCGCTTATCCCTGAGCTCATTGAGCAGGTGCGTGGAGCTACCTATTTTTCAAAATTGGACCTGAAAGGGGCATACAATCTCATTCGAATCCGTGATGGACACGAGTGGAAGACTGCATTCAGAACCAGATACGGATTGTTCGAATATCTTGTAATGCCATTCGGGCTATGCAACGCCCCTGCAGCCTTTCAACGATTTATAAACGATATTTTCAGAGACTTACTAGATGTCTGTGTTGTGGTATATCTGGACGATATACTTATATATTCACGATCCTTGTCTGAACACATAAGACATGTAAGACTAGTATTATCGAGATTGCTTGCACACAACCTATACGTGAAACTGAAAAAATGCTTGTTTCATAAAGAAGAGGTTTCATAAAGAAGAGGCTACATCATATCCAAAACAGGAATCAAGATGGACATGAGTAAGATATCCTGCATTCAGGATTGGCCTACACCAACCACCCGCAAGGCGCTACAGCGATTCCTTGGATTTTCTAATTTCTACAGGAAATTCATCAGGAACTTCTCTGCCATTGTGAGACCCCTCACACAGCTCACTAGCATTAAGAGACCATTCAAATGGTCAGATGAAGCAAATAAAGCTTTTCACCTGTTAAAGACAAGGTTTACTTCTGCTCCCATACTACGCCATCCAGACCCATCCCTCCAATACATTCTGGAAGTAGATGCGTCAAACATGGCAGTAGGAGCAATACTCTCCCAACGACCAACTAACACTTCACCACTCCATCCAGTCGCCTTCTTTTCTAAATCCTTAAGCAGTCCAGAGGTAAATTACCCCGTGGGTGAAAAGGAACTGCTTGCTATAAAATTGGCTCTGGAGAATTGGCGACATCTACTCGAAGGCACCCGATTACCAATACTTATATACACGGACCATAAAAATCTTCAATATCTTCAGACTAACAAAACTCTCTCTCACCGACAGGTACGATGGTCACTATTCTTTTTAAGGTTTAACTTCCTAGTGACCTACACACCTGCAGATAAGAACAAAAAGGCGGATGCACTATCACGACTAACTGAAGAAAACTACTTCGAAATCCCTTCCGTTCCTATAACACCTCACAAGCGTATTATTGGAGTTGTCCGTTCTTTGAAGGAAGAGGTTTTGCATGGTATAAGTTTGGATTCACCCCCACCACAACTAAATACCGATGCAGAAGGCTTCCTCTACTACAACGACAAACTTTACATACCACCTACCATGCGCACCAAGATCTTGGAATTATCGCATGATGTGCCTATGGCAGGACATATGGGTATGACAAAGACTCTTAATCTGATTACCAGACAATTCTGGTGGCCTGACATGAAAACATCTATACAAAAATTCGTCTCTTCATGCAATGTCTGTGCCAGGTCCAAAATTGACACTACGAGACCATCCGGTCTACTATGCAGTCTATCAATACCCCAAACTCCATGGGAAGTTGTGTCCTTGGACTTTACAGTAGAACTACCTCCTTCCAAAGGATTTAATACCATCTTGGTGTCAGTGGACCATCTGACAAAGATGGCACATTTCATTGCTATTCGCAGACTACCTTCGTCCAAACAAACGGCAGAACTCCTGATGAAACATGTCTTTAAGTTACATGGTATCCCAAAAACTCTTCTGTCTGACCGTGGATCACAATTTATTTCCAAGTTCTGGCAAGAACTATGTCACATACTACGAATTGAGCGGAAGCTCACTTCTCCTTACCATCCGCAGACCAACGGACAGACTGAAAGAGTCAACCAATGCATCGAGCAATATTTACGTTGTTACACTTCTTACCAACAGGATGATTGGGTGGATCTTCTCCCTCTGGCAGAATTTGCCTACAACAACGCAACCCACAGTACGACCAAGCAGAGTCCGTTCTACTTGAACTATGGGTTTCATCCCTCTATTCTTCCACCACGCATCCTTCCTTCAAATAACCCAGTAGCCTCAGACTATCTTACCCAAATAAAGGACTCTCTGGGTTTGCTTAATACTACCATTGCACACGCTCATAGTCAACAAAAGAAGTACTATGATCTTCGCAGAAGACCTTCTCCTCAGTATGCTATTGGGGACCTCGTTTGGCTCTCAACAAAACATTTAAGACTGAAAATCCCTAGCAAAAAGCTTGGACCTCTCTTCTTGGGACCTTTCCCAATCAAGAAACTTATTGGAAAAGCTGCAGTACAGCTTACATTGCCAATAGACCTCAAAATACATCCCATTTTCCATGTGTCGCTACTGAAGCCCCATGTTCCTGACCAAGGAATAAGGCCTACTATCCCACTTCCTCCTCCTGTACACGTTGAAGGTGGAGAAGAATATGAGATAAAATAGATTCTGGATTCTCGTATCCACAGAAGAAAACTTCAATACTTAGTTCGATGGAAGAACTATGGGCCCCAAGACGACACCTGGCTAAACACCTCTGACATACATGCCCCTAGATTAATCCGCAACTTTCATGCGAAGTACCCAGACAAACCAGCTCCAGAGGCCTTCAGGAGCCGGCCTTAAGGGGGGGGTACTGTAATGTTCTGGTACCTTTGGTACCCTAATTCCACTTTTCCTAAGTGTATGCGCCCCACCATTCTCTTTTGGTAAGGTGCGCATACACCTTTAAGACCGATGCTGTCATCACTGAGCGCCGCTGGAGCGGCTATTTCAACCTCCGGCGGTCTCACTCACATGTTCGTTCAACGCCGCATAATCTGCCTTGAAGCTCTCATGCTTGCAAGCATACCTCGCTATCGGAACCACACTGCTGATCCCTGTATCCCGCTACCAGATCATCGGCTCTTGCCGAACCTCTCCTCTACTACATTGCTACTAGTGATAAGTACCCCACAGGGGAAACCTCTATAACCTTCATACTAAAGCTTACACTATCTAGCTCTGCATACTAAGGACTATTACTACATCTGCATTAACTAAGAATGCTAGCTCTTGAGCCTAATACCATCTGCTCTTGCACTGGGTTGGTCTATCCTGTATGTTCACCTGCTACTCTATCATCTGCTACCATACATGATTGCTTAACCTATCTGCATCCCATCTGCTACTATCTTACTTTCAAGAACATTCCTTTCAAGTGTCTGTCATCTACCATCTCTACCCAACCTGTCTCTTCAGCCTATCATCACTATATTACTATACATATAAGTCACTCTAGGAACATCTTATTGAGTGTGTGTATCTACTTGCTGAATTGAGACTATCCACACATGATGAGTCTTGGGAGTTGGGATTGGTGTCTCAGCGTTTCTCTACATGACTACTGAAGTGGAATATTTCTGCAGCTGTAAATTCACATTATACATAAAACGCAGGAGCGTTACAGTAGCGAACAAGCAAAATTTGCCGCGAACCACAAGGCCATCTCTAGTGACCAATACTGATAGATCAACATTATTGGCACCCAGTTTGAGGAGAAGTCAGAATTCTGATTCCTTTAAAAATTCATTCATTACCTCATTCAACACAACACTATGCTATCAAAAACATCATTAGGAAGCATTGGTCAGTTATCAAAAATGATAGAGTCTTAGGTCCAAATTTACCCAATCAACCTAGTGTCATTTTTAGAGGGGTAGCGTCCCTCAGACACAAAATAGCCAAAAATGTTATTGATGGCCCCCCATTTTTCCTGAATTAAAAGGGTTTTTTCCTTGCCGCACATGCAATATCTGTACTTTGAATTAATTTAAAGGCAGACGATTGGAAAAATTTCAGTCACAAAGGACAGGGAATATACCATCAACTCTTTTATCACATGTTACACTAGGAACGTTGTGTATATGCTGCAGTGTAAGTGCGGCAAACAATACGTAGGCCGCACCATGCAAACTATGCAGATATGGTTGGGAGAACATGTGGGAAAAATTATAAAAGGGTTTCCAGGTCACAGTGTTCCTAAACACTATGACCTATGTCATCAAAGAAACCCACAGGATACCCTTTTTGTTACTATAGACAAATTTGTACCCCACTGGAGGGGATCAAATGTTAAGAGGGAAATATCCCGCATGGAAACACGCTGGATTTATTTGTTAAAAACATACGTCCCCCATGGTTTAAACGTGGAATGGGATGTCAATTGCTTTATTAACAACTGTTGATTTGTTCCATTGCTAGTGTTTTATTAGTAATTTGAACATTTTGTCGATATAATTTTGCTGCTGGTTTTAAAACCCCTTTTTGCTGTTTTTTAAATTTTATTTCTATATTCTCTATTATTATATGTGGGATATGGAAGGTCTCCAGCATGGGCATTGATATTTTACATATATATCATTTATATATGTGTTTTTTATATACATCCTTTATACATATAGAGGCCTTGTTAGTCTCCCTTTTGGCCACTAGATGGAGTTTATTAAATATTATCTATATATCATTTTTTAACAATTTTTAAAATATACCCTGGATTGAGATCCATCTAATAATTTTTGATATTTACTTCTAGGGACCAATTGTTCTTTTTTTCAATCTGAGTGGACATACTGTGAAAATAGTTTGATTCATTTTTTCGAAGGGGCATGACATCTTGTCCCTTTTTTTCCTTTCTCTGTAGTGATGGGCGTGACGTTATGTCCGCCCTTTCTCTCTTGTTTCCTGCTCGGACGGGCGTGACATCATATCCGCCCTTTTTCCTGTACTCATGCTGGAGCACTTCCGCCCTCACTGGCTGTTGCTGGGAGACCGGCCACAGCTTTACTAACGCCAAGGGGGATTAAAGGTGTGGCGGACGTGTCCAGAACTACGCCCTGGAAGACGTCATTGTGTGACAAAACTAATCGGGCGGTTCCGGATAAGTTGAAGCCACGCCCCCAACGCTGGCCGGAGCTCTTTACATACTATACGCGGGACGCCGCATTTTGGATCTTTGCATAGTTGTATTTTGCTTTTCTGCCAGATTACCCTATGGTTTTAGTAAGTGCAATATTCTTTTAATAAATTGGCTTGTTGGCACGTTATTACGCTATGTGCAATTTTTTTCATTTTTGGACTACCTCTTATGGGCTTTACCGAATACATGTGAGGATTGGCCCTATGATACCTGCTCCAGCTGATTCTGAAAGAGTGTCCTGTGGATCAATGTGATTGGCCCCTACTTATAAGCGCTTATGTGGTCTATTTATTAAATTAGATGACCATGGAGATCTGATAAGCAGCCCACCATACATCTTCTTTGATCACGGGTGCCTTTCAACGGAAGTTCTGTAGAATATTCTACCACTGCTGGGACTTGTGGTTCCTTTCATCTGGGACTCATCACTTCTTTTCTTTTATTTCACCTAAAAGACTATATGTTATATTTATTTGTGTTTCTATTGCATTGAATTACTTGTCAGATGACTTAGTGGCCTGACAAGTAGCGCTCCATTGTGTGCAATGGAACCCTTCTAAGCAGAGTGATTCAAGTTGCTCCACCGTATAAAAAAGTTACTCCACTACTTGGGGGCGACTTTGGAACAGCTATTAGTGCCGTATCACACTTTTGCTGTGACAGACATCGGATGTGATTTGGAGCACAATGCTCATAAAATCACATGCGATGTCTGTGTGGTGCAGATTCAGCCACACAGTTTGTCTGGCTGATTTTGCAATGCAATCACAGGGAAATCACACAGGACCCTTTTTGTGGTCCACAGCAGAATTGGATCGCATAGTGGTTCACACCAGTGCCATCCGATTCATGTGCAACCTGCTAAATCCCACTGCGATATGCGATCTGATCTGGGGGTGTTGCAAACTTGCAATTGACACCCCCATGGATTCACATATGCCAGTGTGAGCTGCCTGTGCTGTGAAGGCCAGCTCTAGGAAGGGTTCTGGTCGTCCCAAACGTCTTCCATTTGAGGATTATGGAGGCCACTGTGCTCTTAGGAACCTTAAGTGCAGCAGAAATATTTTTATAACCTTGGCCAGATCTGTGCCTTGCCACAATTCTGTCTCTGAGCTCTTCAGGCAGTTCCTTTGACCTCATGATTCTCATTTGCTCTGACATGCATTGTGATCTGGAAGGTCTTATATAGACAGGTGTGTGGCTTTCCTAATCAAGTCCAATCAGTATAATCAAACACAGCTGGACTCAAATGAAGGTGTAGAACCATCTCAAGGATGATCAGAAGAAATGGAAAGCACCTGAGTTAAATATATGAGTGTCACAGCAAAGGGTCTGAATATTTAGGACTATGTGATATTTCAGTTTTTCTTTTTTAATAAATCTGCAACAATGTCAACAATTCTGTGTTTTTCTGTCAGTATGGGGTGCTATGTGTACATTCATGAGGAAGAAGAATGAACCTAAATGATTTTAGCAAATGGCTGCAATATAACAAAGAGTGAAAAAATTTAAGGGGGTCTGAATACTTTCCGTACCCACTGTATATATATATATATATATATATTTGGCTAAACATATCTACATTTTTGGACAAACAATATATATATATATATAGAGGGAGAGGGAGAGGGAGAGAGAGAGAGAGAGAGAGAGATGTAACCAGACATACAGGAACAGGTTCACATGCAGAACAATTAACTGTGTGTGTCCTGGAAGCAAACCAACATAAGTGCAACTGCAATTTTAAATGTGTGATATAACAGGGATGAATTGCAAAGCTTTGTAGCATGCGTGGTTTATCTAGAAACTCGATAAAATGGCAAAGTCTGTGAGCATGCCCAGTAGAACAGAAATGGCAAATTGCAAGATAGAGAGAGAGAGAGCGCTAAACACCCTGAACTTTATTGTAGTTGGCGAAAACAGTTGCATATATAGCTTTCTAAAAATACATATATAGATATTCAACTCTCTCTCTCTCTATATATATATATATATATATATATATATATATATATATATAGAGAGAGATAGATAGATAGATAGATAGATAGATTAGATAGACAGAATATATATAGTGCCTTGCAAAAGTATTCGGCCCCCTTGAACTTTGCAACCTTTTGCCACATTTCAGGCTTCAAACATAAAGATATCAAACTGTAATTTTTTGTGAAGAATCAATAACAAGTGGGACACAATCATGAAGTGAAACAAAATGTATTGGATATTTCAAACTTTGTTAACAAATAAAAAACTGAAAAATTGGGCGTGCAAAATTATTCAGCCCCTTTACTTTCAGTGCAGCAAACTCTCTCCAGAAGTTCAGTGAGGATCTCTGAATGATCCAATGTTGACCTAAATGACTAATGATGATAAATAGAATCCACCTGTGTGTAATCAAGTCTCCGTATAAATGCACCTGCACTGTGATAGTCTCAGAGGTCCATTTAAAGCGCAGAGAGCATCATGAAGAACAAGGAACACACCAGGCAGGTACGAGATACTGTTGTGGAGAAGTTTAAAGCCAGATTTGGATACAAAAAGATTTCCCAAGCTTTAAACATCCCAAGGAGCATTGTGCAAGCGATAATATTGAAATGGAAGGAGTATCAGACCACTGCAAATCTATGAAGACCTGGCCGTCCCTCTAAACTTTCAGCTCATACAAGGAGAAGACTGATCAGAGATGCAGCCAAGAGGCCCATGATGACTCTAGATGAACTGCAGAGATCTACAGCTGAGGTGGGAGACTCTGTCCATAGGACAACGATCAGTCGTATACTGCACAAATCTGGCCTTTATGGAAGAGCGGCAAGAAGAAAGCCATTTGTTAAAGATATCCATAAAAAGTGTCATTTAAAGTTTGCCACAAGCCACCTGGGAGACACACCAAACATGTGGAAGAAGGTGCTCTGGTCAGATGAAACCAAAATTGAACTTTTTGGCAACAATGCAAAACGTTATGTTTGGCGTAAAAGTAACACAGCTCATCACCCTGAACACACCATCCCCACTGTCAGACATGGTGGTGACAGCATCATGGTTTGGGCCTGCTTTTCTTCAGCAGGGACAGGGAAGATGGTTAAAATTGATGGGAAGATGGATGGAGCCAAAAACAGGACCATTCTGGAAGAAAACCTGATGGAGTCTGCAAAAGACCAGACACTGGGACTTAGATTTGTCTTCCAACAAGACAATGATCCAAAACATAAAGCAAAATCTACAATGGAATGGTTCACAAATAAACATATCCAGGTGTTAGAATGGCCAAGTCAAAGTCCAGACCTGAATCCAATTGAGAATCTGTGGAAAGAACTGAAAACTGCTGTTCACAAACGCTCTCCATCCAACCTCACTGAGCTCGAGCTGTTTTGCGAAAAAAAATTGGGAAAAAATTTCAGTCTCTCGATGTGCTAAACTGATAGAGACATACCCCAAGCGACTTACAGCTGTAATCGCAGCAAAAGGTGGCGCTACAAAGTATTAACTTAAGGGGGCTGAATAATTTTGCACGCCCAATTTTTCAGTTTTTTATTTGTTAAAAAAGTTTGAAATATCCAATAAATTGCGTTCCAGTTCATGATTGTGTCCCACTTGTTGTTGATTCGTCACAAAAAATTACAGTTTTATATCTTTGTGTTTGAAGCCTGAAATGTGGGAAAAGGTCGCAAAGTTCAAGGGGGCCGAATACTTTCGCAAGGCACTGTATATATTCTATATATATATATATTGATATATATTGATATATGTATATATATTTATATCTCCATATTTTTAATGTTTATATAGAGTTATATAGAAAAATATATATATATATATATATATATATATATAGAGAGAGAGAGAGAGAGAGAGAGAGAGAGAGAGAGAGAGAGATACAGATCTAGATATATATATATATATATATATATATATATTGGTATTTTAGATTTTGGGGGGGGGGGGCACATTTCTTTTGGGGTTCAGGTTGGGGTTTTAATGAAGATTGAACATATAGCTAAGCCCAAAATCAGGCCCATCACTCATAAACATCCTTAATACGTTTTGTGATGTAAGGACTGACAAATAGCACAATGGTTTGGGAGTCTGCCTTCCTGCCCTTTGTTTGTGGGTTCAAATACCGAAAACTCTCCCTATGAGCAACAATTGGAGGTCTTCAAACCTCAAAATGTTACCATCAATACTTTTGAAATTGTTTAGGACAAAGGCATTTGTATCACCAAACTCTTCATAGCAAGAAATTCCCACAAATAAACAAACCACCAAAAAAATCTATACATATATTTATCCAGGTAGGGTATGAAGCTGCAGTAAAATCTGTTTCAAAATGCTAAGTCTTGGCCATACGTATTTTCTCAATAAATATTTTGGGGGAAACCCTATATAATGTTGGGGTTCTATATAGAAGCTACATATAACATTGTTCAAGGGAAAAATTATTGAGCAGGTAACCCCTAAAAAACATTGGAATGTGATGGTGTTTACTAATGAATCACTTTCTAGAAGTATGAACTGTGTGCAGTGACAACCTGCATGTTTTCCAAGTTCGGCAGTCCGCTCCAGTTTACATGGGTGAAAAGGCGGTTTTTTCCTTCGAATTCATTATACCGCCTGCTTACGTTTTGCAAAACTGAAAATTTTCAGTCTAGTTGGCATTGCGCATGCGCACATGTGCCTGCTTGCAGCTCGGGACTTCAGGAGCTGTTTTTACTTTTTAGACTTTTGAAGAAATCTGTCTTTATTTATTTATTTTTTTTTTTTTGATAACAGTTTATTGTTCTGCCTGCTTTAACATTTAGAAAACGAATCCCAGGATTTTTCCTCCCGTGTGTTTTCGCCTTGCCTCCTCGTGGTCCATGATGCCAGCGGAAGTTGTGAGTACAATATATCCAAATTGACGTGAAGGCAGGAGATTGTTCTGCCACTTTTCCAGATCCTTTAGCTGCACATCAAATCTGGGGCTGATGACGCCACACTTATTAAGTCTCCCTGTGAGATTGACAACAATTTTTCCGGCCCTGTGATCATCAATTATTTCAAATTCACCAATGTAGCCATGCTTCATCATCACTGTAAGGAATCGCACAATCAATTTGGAGCACGGCCTGATGAGAACCTGGCGCTTACCACGTTTCTCTGCATTGTTGATGCTTTTAAGAGCATCAGCAAGCACGTTCATGCGCACCATGGTGCCGGGTCTGCAGTATGGCGGAAAGAGAAATCTCTCTTTATATGTAACTTTTTTGACACAGTTTAACCCCCTCCCATCCATGCTACAGCCTATATACGGCTGCAGCGCGGACTCGAATTTTCAGGAGGCCGTTTTTAAACGGCCTCCAGTGACACGCCCCCCGCGCGCTCCCGCGAGCGCGCATCGGGGAGAATCTGTGTGATCACAGATCGTGGTGAATGGCCAATCACAGCGGCCATTCACCACGTGATCAAGCCATCCAATGAGAGATGATCTCATATGTAAACATATGAGATCATCTCTCATCGCCGGCGCTCCTTCCTCACACAGAGACTGCAGTGTGAGGAAGGAGGGGGAGCCGACAGCCGCTGGGGACACACAGGAATGTAATCAGGGCACTGATCACCAGTGCCCTGATTACTAAAGGTAAAAAAAACACACACATTGCCCCCCCATCAGTGCCCACAGTGCCCGCCATCAGTGCCCCCATCAATGCCCACAATCAGTGCCCATAGTGCTGCCAGTCAGTGCCCATCAGTGCCTGCTCATCTAGGCACTGATGAGCACTGACTGGCAGCACTATGGGCACTGAGTGTGGGCACTGATGGTGCTGCCCATCAGTGCCGCCCATCAGTGCTCATCAGTGCCACACGTCAGTGTCCATCAGTGCCATCCGCCAGTGCCCATCAGTGCCGCCTATCAGTGCCCATCAGTGCCGCCCGTCAGTGCCGCCTCTCAGTGCCCAGCAGTGCCACCTCTCAGTGCCCAGCAGTGCCACCTCTCAGTGCCCAGCAGTGCCGCCTATCAGTGCCGCCTATCAATGCCGCCTAGCAGTGCTCATCAGTGCGGCATATTAGTACCTCCTCATCAGTGCCCATAAGTGCCACCTCATCAGTGCCCATAAGTGCCACCTCATCAGTGGCCATCAGTGCAGCCTATCAGTGCCCATCAGTGCCGCCTCATCAGCGAACATCAGTGAGGGAGAAAAATTTATTTTCAAAATTTACTCGCAGAAAATAAGAAAAACTTTTTTTTTTTTCAAAATTTTCTGTCTTTTTTCTTTTTTTTTGTAAAAAATAAAAAACCCAGAGGTGATTACATACCACCAAAAGAAAGCTCTATTTGTGTGAAAAAAATGATAAAAATTTCATATGGGTGCAGTGTAGCATGACTGCGCAATTGTCATTCAAAATGTGACAGCGCTGAAAGCTGAAAATTGGCCTGGATGGGAAGGGTGTTTAAGTGCACAGAAGGCAAGTGGTTAAAAGCCATTCATCTCCAAATGATATCCCACATCTTCCACAGTCATTTGGGCTTTTTTGGGGTGCTAAAAAATGTTTTAGAAAAAAGTAGTCGAGCTTTTAGCTGGACTGTTTTTAAGTCTCGCCCTGATGTTTTTGCATTTTAGTGAATCTAACACTAGGCGTTATTGTCCGCCGGCGGTACAGTGAATTCCAATTTCATACGTTAAACTAACTTCGCCAAAGCGCAAAAAGCCAGCCGAAGGTGAAATGGTGGTACAGTGTATAAGCCCTTTGTGTCAAAGTACCGACGTAAAACTGCGGCGGGTGGTCCAGAAGTGGGTAAACTATAAAGAAAAGCTTTTAAGAGTTTTCCTCTTTCTCAGGTCTGAAGCAATACCTGAGAAAGAAAGAAAAATTCTTGAATGTTTGTGTTTTAAGTGTTAGGTTATTTCAATAAAAAGGTATACTACTCTCATATTTTGTAACCCTATTTATATAGACAGTATCTAACAAAAGTGAGTACACCCCTCACATTGTTGTAAATATTTTATTATATCTTTTCTTGTGACAACACTGAAGAAATGACACGTTGCTACAATGTAAAGCAGTGAGTGTACAGCTTGTACATCAGTATAATTTTGCTGTCCACTCAAAATTACTTAACACACAGCCATTAATGTCTTAACCGCTGGCAACAAAAGTGAGTACATCCCTAAATCAAAATGTCCAAATTGGGCCAGAAGTATCAATATTTTTTGTGGCCACCATTATTTTCCAGCACTGCCTTAACCCTCTTGGGCATGGAGTTCACCAGAGCTTCACAGGTTGCCACTGGAGTCCTCTTCCACTCCTCCATGACGACATCACCAAGCTGGTTGATGGTAGAGACCTTGTTCTCCTCCACCTTCCATTTGAGGATGCACAATAGGGTTTAGGTCTAGAAGTCCATCACCTTTACCCTCAGCTTCTTTAACAAGGCAGTGGTTGTCTTGGAGGTGTGTTTAGGGTCGTTATCGGAATATTGTCCAGCGGCCCAGTCTCCGAAGGGAGGGGATCATGCTCTGCTTCAATATTTCACAGTACATGCTGGCATTCATGGTTCCTTCAATGAACTGTAGCTACCCAGGGCCAGCAGCACTCATGCAGCTCCAGACCATGACACTCCCCCCACCATGCTTGACTGTAGGCAAGACACACTTGTCTTTGTATTCCTCACCTGGTTGCTGCCACACACGCTTGACACCATCTAAACCAAATAAGTTTATCTTGGTCTCATCAGACCACAGGATATGGTTCCAGTAATCCATGTCCTTAGTTTTCTTGTCTTCAGCAAACTGTTTGCGGGCTTTCTTGTGCATAATCTTTAAAAGAGGCTTCCTTCTGGGACGACAGCCATGCAGACCAATTTGATGCAGTGTGCGGCATATGGTCTAAGCACTAACACTACTTTCACCTCTGCAGCAATGCTGGCAGCACTCATACATCTATTTCCCAAAGACAACCTCTGAATATGATGCTGAGTACGTGCACCCAGCTTCTTTGGTCGACCATAGCGAGGCATGTTCTGAGTGGAACCTGTCCTGTTAAACCACTGTATGGTCTTGGCCACCGTGCTGCAGCTCAGTTTCAGAGTCTTGGCAATCTTCTTATAGCCTAGGCCATCTTTATGTGAAGCAACAATTCTTTTTTTTTCAGATCCTCAGAGTTCTTTGCCATGAGGTGCCAGTGACAAGTAAAAGAGAGTGAAAGCGGTAACACCAAATTTAACACACCTACTCCCCATCCACACCTGAGACCTTGTAACACTAACGAGTCACATGACACCGGCGAGGGAAAATGGTTAATTGGGCCCAATTTGGACATTTTCACTTAGGGGTGTACTCACTTTTGTTGCCAGTGGTTTAGACATGAGTTATTTTGAGGGGACAGCAAATTTACACTGTTATAAAAGCTGTACACTCACTACTTTACATTGTAGCAAAGTGTAATTTCTTTAGTGTTGCCTCATGAAAAGATGCAATAAAATATTTACAAAAATGTGAGGGGTGTACTCACTTTTTTGAGATAATGTATGCTTATTTCGTTTTTTTCAGTGGTATGATAAAAGGGTGAAAAATCTGAGTGCCCCCCCCCTCCCAGTTTTGACTGTGGTATCTAATGTGGCCCCCCCCCATATATTATTTCTAGAGTTGCCACTGGATAGGTGGAGAGCAAGCGTGGTCAGGATAAGCTGGGTCAAATACAGGAATCAAGCACAGATCAAAGGAACAGGCATACGGGTAAATCTGCAGATCAGGCAGCAAAGCACTAGTGCAGCTGCTGCCCTTTTATAGGCCATTTGGTGCCAGCATTAATGGCTATCATGCGCGTCGGTGCATGTTCATATTTTCACGTGTCAGCCTATGCCTGGCAAGACGGGCATTTACTTGTAGGAGCGCATCTGTGCGTGCATATTTGCCTCTGCCTCTGAACTTTGGCTTTGTTATGGCCAGACGTCCATGACATTGCTGTGACGGTACTGTGAAAGACAGATAATTAATGGTTTGGATTGCTTCAAGTGGGGCAGTAATAATATTTGTCAGAAATATCTGCATATAGAAATATGAAGATTTAATGCCACCTTACACAGTGTATTCCATGTGCTTGTCTGTGAGAGAGACACACAGACTGTCATTGGCAGACTTCCCTATTGTTTGTGTATTGGGAGGGAATGCGGATTGTGCCTGTCCCATTGTTAAATGTTAATAACCTCACATTGTTCTGTCTGCCTTAACAGAAACGTATTATGGAATGTGTATGTGCATTGGCTGCTAAGGGGGAGGGGGGATTGTCCCACAGTGTATATCTTTGTGTACACTGTATGGGAGTGTAAAACTCTGTTTTCATTGGATTGTGAATCTCAGGGCATGTTCTCAACAAGGTCCACCTGGGAGGTAACCTTGGGAGGGGGGGGGGACTGTATAAAAGTATGTTTCTTGTTCAATAAAGTTTGAGTTCTATTTCACCCTCAATCTAGAGTTCTGTCTCTTATTGGGGGAATATGCTACAAGGGATTGCTAGGTTCTTCATACTCCCTTGGATAATCACTAAGCTCTTGTAAGAGCTTGTTCCTGTTCCTGCTGCACTCTCTGGGGAAAGAGAGGTTCACCCACTGGAGCCTGGAGCCTCGTCGTAGGTCCAGGGTGGGTAGGGGACAGCCAGATCCCAACCAAGCTCGGTTCATGGGGTCTGAAGTGGTTATGGTGTCTGGTGGAGTGCTTGGAGCCCTCGGGAAGCACTAGGAGAATCCGTCAACGGAGGTACCCAGTTGATCTGTTCCAATTGCCCCCTCCCAATGGACAGCCTCAGGATGCCCAGCTGGCTTTCCTTCTTTGGGTGGGTACAGAAAAAGTCACAAATTAGCCCTCTTGCATTGACATTCAGTTCTGGTTCCCAGGAATTTTCTTCCAGATCATACCCTTTCCACTTAATCGGATACTCAATTGGTTTCTCCTTTTTCTACAATAGCTTCCACCTCGTATTCCTCATCTCCATCTACAAGCACAGGGTAAGGTGGACCAGATCCTCTATCAGAAAAAGGATCTGATATTACAGGCTGTAAAAGCGAAACATGAAATACAGGAAGTACAGTTAAAAAAAATGAAAGGAACATTTTTTAATTAGAGTATAGCATCAAGTCAATTAAACTCCTGGAAAATGATTTGGTCAGTTAAGTAGCAGAGGGGGTTGTTAATCAGTTTCAGCTGCTTTTGTGTTAATAAAATTAGCATGTGCACTAGATGGGCAACAATGAGACGACCCCCAAAACAGGAATGGTTTTACAGGTGGAAGGCACTGACATTTTTTTCCCTACTCATCTTTTCTCACTGTTTTTCACTAGTTTTGCATTTGGCTAGAGTTACTGTCACTACTGGTAGCATGAGGCGATACCTGGACCCTATAGAGTTTGTGCAGAGAGTCCAACTCCTCCAAGATGACACATCAATATGTGTCATTATCAGAAGGTTTGCTGTGTCTCCCAGTACAGTCTCAAGAGCATAGAGGAGATTCCAGGAGACAGGCGGGGAGAAAGGGCCACAGAAGATCCATAACCCATCAACAGGACCGACTTCTGCTCCTTTGTGCATGCAGGAACAGGATGAGCACTCCCAGAGCCCTACAAAATGACCTCCAGCAGGCTATCGATGTGAATGTCTCTGACCAAACAATCGGAAACAGACTTCATGAGGGTGGCACCATGGAGCTCAATTGGCATTTGCCATTGAACACCAGAATTGGCAGGTCCACCACTGGCGCCCTTTGCTTTTACAGATGAAAGCAGGTTCACCCTGAGCATATGTGACAGATGTGAAAGGGTCTGGAGAAGCCATGGAGAATGTTATGCTGCCTGTAACATAAAAAAAAAGAGGCGCAGACACCTAGTGCATTACTCTTTAACACCTTTGGAAAATTTATTATGAAGCCAAAAACATACTCCCAAACATGAAGAGTAAAATCGCATAAAACAAGTCCACCTCAATGTGGAAAAGGACATGTCCCTGTGCTAGGACCGCTGACGCATTTCGGGAGACACACTCCCTTCCTCAGAGCTAGTCCATCATCCTGAAGGCTCAAATTTATACTGACTATACCAGCATGAATACCTCCCCTCCACCATGTACACTGGGCGGGGCCATATGGCACCTGTATAGATCACAACATGAACGAGGAGACACCCACAGCAATCACCATCCATCCGTCTATACATTACCATACATTCACATTTATTAAATGCTATCTGCAGCCCAACATCACACTGAGATCCTATGTTTCTGCATCATACCTTACCATGAAAGGCATTCAAGCCCATGGCCATCTCACTGCATGCCCCATTTCTATGAGTCATCCCTGTGGTGCAAAGGTCTCGATTCATCCCCCCGCTCAGTCATGAATTGCAGGCCATCTCTCATCCCTTTATTGTGCACTGTCACTGGGCCTGAAACGCACACCATCCACTCTGTGCTCCAGACCCGCTTTCGGGGGCAGGGCTACATCATTGCCGTAATCTCCTCTGTCAGAATCGCCTCTGACATTATGTTGAGCATCTGGCTCAGACACAGTGGGAGGGGAGCAAGTCCAGAAAGGGAGGAAAGGAGGTGTGGCTGGGATGTGAAGCAGAAAATATGCGTTCTGCAGAGGCTCCTGACATCCTGAGGTTTTTTTGTGGAGCCTAATAATCCAATATGCTTAGAAAGCTGCTCCCCTCAGTGCGGGGATCCTCGCCCCTGCAGCCCATGTCACTGAAGCGGCTTCTGTGCAGAAACAGACCTCTGGCGGGTCCCGGGTGCACCGCCTGTGACACGCGGCGCAGCCATCTTGCCTACATGTGGACAGCCTCAGCACTCCATCGCATTGCAACCTGAGGAGGCGAGATCAATGACTATGGCTCCTGAGTCTGGTGAGAGAACGGCCCTGTCCTCTGTGGCTGGGGAGTGCGCGACCACTGCAATCCTAGCAGCCATCGAGGCAAGTAAAACTACCCTTATGACCAGGATTTATACGCTGGCCTGATCACACAGGGCTTAGACAAAATCTGGGTCTGCCTTGGTTCTTCGGAATCCCGCATATCAGACGTAGAGGACACTACATCATCCCACACTACCACACTGGCTGAACTGCAACATACTGTCAAAATTCTAATGGCCCGTTCAGATGATGCAGAGAATAGACTTCGCCGTAAAAATGTACGGTAGTCGGCCTTCCGGAGGGTACGGAGGGGGCCCAGCCTGTCATATTCGCTGAGACCTTCTTTAAACAAATCTTGAACCTGAACGGTTCCTGAACTTTAGGGATAGGGATGTCATATTGGCTGAAGCGAGGAGACAGCAGACCATATGGTTTGAAAATGCGGTTTTACACCTTTTCCCAGATTTTTCGCCTGACCTTCAAAAATGCAGGAGGTCCTTTGTGGAAGTCCGCAGAAGGCTCCGTGAGAGAAACCTACAATACAGTATGCTGTATCCTTGCAAGCTCAGAGTCGTACACAATGGCATTATACATTACTTTGAAAATCCCACCATGGCTGCTGACTGGCTGGATAACCTTTTAATGACGTGCATGATCGGGACCTACCCTGGCTTCATAGGATGTACAGTTTGCTGTTTAATCCATCATCGCACCCATATACAAGGGATCCTGGTTACCTCTGCTGGAACACGCAGAAGATGATTTTTTTTCCCCACCTGGCGAGTGCTCGTTGTGGGGGGGGGGGGATTTTTTATACCCTTGTTCACTGGATGTTCGGGGCAATGAAATCTCTTCAGCCTGTTTTGTCTGTTTTGCTGTTGAAAAAACAGAGATTTTTTTTTCTTCCTAGGGGATTTAATTTTTATTTTTTCCCTTTTTTTTTGTTTTTTTTGTTTTGTTTTTGCTTTTTTCTTTTTTATTCCTCCCTTACCCTTTGTTGGGACAGAACCTGTATGCCTGTTGTAGATGCCAGACAGTTTCTTATTTTATTGAGGGGCCTCTCTGTGGTCTCTGAACTTCCCATTCTCATGACTAAGTTATGACGACTGATGTTAGGATAGTTTCTTGGAATGTCGCAGGTTTAAACTCGAAGGTTAAAAGGGCACTGATCTTTCAATACCTAAAGACCCAGAATCCTCATATCATCCTACTGTAAGAAACTCATCTGCTTGGGAATAATATATTGGCAATGAGGAGAAACTGGATTCAGAGGGCGTTTCATGCCACTTTTTCTTCCTATGCCAGAGGAGTCACTATTTTGTTACATAAGTCTTTAGACTGTGTGGTGCAGGAGGTGTTTTAGGACCCTGAGGGGAGATACATGGCTGTTATCCTTAAAATAGAGGCTCACACGATAGCGGTAATTAATGTTCATGTACCTTCTCCGTTTCGCAAACATATCCTATACAAAGTCTTAGATAAATTTACCCCTTTTCTCCCAATTAAGTTCCTGATCGCTGGTGATTTCAATAATATATTGGATGGGTCATTGGACACCTCCAACCCAAACAGAACTCCAAATTCAGACCTTTGACACTGGGTGGATTCGGCTGCACTTACTGAGACCTGGAGATGAAGACACCCCCCACAATTTACCTCTGATGGCAGCGCTTTGCTAGGTGATTTCACCACTGCAGTTAAAATACCATTAGGTATACATGGAATTTTGTCATGTATACCCGCCATTAAGAAGTGGGTTTGGATGTTTGGGCGGTTAATGGTGGGTATACAAAATGAGGTTGAGGGATTGTAAGAGGTGCATGAAAGTCAGCCAGCCCCCAGTCTGATGTACTCACCCTCCAGTCTGTCACCAACCAAATAAAACCTGTCTCTTGGTACAAAGAACAGGGGTTTAGTTGACACACATTTGCAAACGCATGTGAAAGCTGCAGAGCCACTTCACGGCACCCTGTTTAAATCTGCAGTCCTACACTCTTAATTTAGTGTCCTCACACTGGAGGCACATGGCCTCTAATGGGTGGATGGGGAACAGGTGAGAGGGAGACAGCCCAACCTCCCCCAACCCATCCCCATGCACGACTGGCTGTTGTCTCAAAAAGCTCAAATAATTAGGTTATAATATAACCTGTGTATGCGCGCGTGGCCGTAATCATCTCTCATTCCCCTTAATGTTCTGATCCTTGAGATGTACATCCAAGAGTCTTTTGAAAGTAGCCATACTTCCCATAGAAACGACCTCTTGTGGTAGAGAATTCCACAATCTTGTAGCCCTAACAGTAAAGAACCCCCTGTGTTGCCTGAGGTCAAAACGCTTCTCCTCTAATCGCATTGTATGTCCTCGAGTCCTCATGCAATCCTTGCGACTGAATAGCTTTTTTTCTATGCTGAGATCACCATTGAGGTATTTATAAATTGCTATCATATCCCCTCTCAGGCGTCTCTTCTCCAGGGAGAATAAATTAAGCGATTGTAGATGCTCTTCATAATTAAGGTCCTCCAATCCCCTAATTTATTTAGTTGCCCTTCTCTGGACTCTCTCCAGCTCCAACATATCCCCCCTGAGGACTGGCGACCAGAACTGGACAGAATACTCCAGATGCGGTCGGACCAAAATTTTATAAAGTGGTAGGATTATAGTTTTATCTCTGTAATACATCCCTTTCTTTATGCATGCTAATATTCTGCCGGCTTTGGCAGCTGCCGCTTGACATTGCATGCTATTGCTTGGTCTATCCTCTACCAAGACTCCCAGATCTTTCTCCATTCTTGACTCCCCAAAGGTTACCCCCCTAAAGTGTATTGTGCTTTTATGCTTTTAGTCCCCAGGTGCAAAACCTTACACTTCTCCACATTAAACCTCATTTGCCATGCTGTTGCCCACTCTGTTATTTTGTTCAGGCCATTCTGAAGGATATCTGCCTCATGCTGTGCAGTTATTGCCCTGCCCAATTTTGTGTCATCTGCAAAAACTGATAAAGAACTACTGATCCCATCCTCAATGCTGTTTATGAATAAATTGAACAGGGTTGGTTTAGGATAGGATATGAAGCGGTATGCACTTTCTTGGACCAATTATAAAATACCTATGGACCAGAAGAAGTTCATCCTGGATCTACTCATCTTCGGCATGGAGCATAACTATTTCTATTATGGCGAAAAGTTCTACCTACAGAAAATGGGCGTAGCTATGGGGGCCAAGTTTGCCCCCAGCTTAGCCAATTTATTTATGGCACTGTGGGAAGATAGAAATATTTATTCCAACAGACCCAGGCAACTGGTTATGTGGAGAAGGTACATAGATGACACGCTGTTAATATGGCAGGGAGAAGAAGATTCACTGAGAAGGTTCATGAGAGATCTGAATTGTAACAATTGGGGGATCAGGTTTTCTTATGAATTTAGCAAGACCTCAGTGAATTTCTTGGACCTAGTCATATCCAGGGAAGGTTCCAGTTTTTCCACTCATACCTATTATAAGCCGACCGATAGGAACGGATTTATAGCCCTGGACAGCTGTCACCATCCAGTCTGGCTCAGATCTGTACCTAAATCACAATTCAGGCGAGTCAGAAGGAATTGTACCGAGAGCCAAGTATTCCAGAAACAAGCAATGGTCTTGAAAGAAAAATTTCTGGAAAAAGGCTACAAACCAGAAGTGCTAGAGAAAGAAATTCAGACCCTGGAGTTAGTTGAGCAAAAAAGTTTGATACAACCTAAGGAAGTTCAAAACCCAGGAAAAAACAGTTCTAAGTTTGAATTTGCTTTCATTACGAGATTCTCACAAAACTACAAGTGGCTAAATCATGTATTCCGGAAACACTGGGGAGTCCTACAGAAAGATAAAATTTTAGGACCCATGCTACCAGAAGTTCCACCTATCATTTATAGGAAGGCACAGAATCTACGAGACCTGGTAGCCCCCAATCCCATTGATCCTCCTACCATCCCAAAATTTTTTCCTGATATGAAGGGTTTCTTTCCCTGCAGGAGTTGCAGAGTGTGTAAAGAAGCTCAAACTATCAGGACTAATAAATTTCATTCAACTGTGACAGGTAAAGAGTACCCCATCAGAAATTTTATTTCCTGCCATACAAAAGGGGTTGTATACCTTTTACAGTGTGAGTGCAATTACCAGTATGTTGGAAGAACCATACGTACTGCCGCCATACGTATTGGAGAACATCTGACAAACATACACAAAGCTTTTCCTGGGCATAGTGTATCCCAACACTTTGCCCAATGTCATAGAAAAAATCCCAAGAAATTAAAAATCATCGTGATTGAGAAATATACACCACACTGGAGGGGGAGCAATCTGAGGAGGTCTATATCCAGGAGGGAAACCTTCTGGATATATGAGCTCGGATGCTCCAGACCCCGGGGACTCAACATAGAGTGGGACATAAACGCACATATTAATAACTGTTGATCCCCACACACATTCTGGCAGGTTTTAAATTTTAATTATCTTTTAATATTGATTTTAATTTGTATTGGAGCACATGGTTTTAATATAGTTCAATACATTTTAGTAGATACACATTTCAGGTGTCACCCCTTTCCCACTACGCTCCTTAAGCAGTGTGTTGTATGACAGGAAGGAAAGTGTTTACTTCCGGTGTCACCAGGATGTGCTAAAGATCGATGTTTTTACACATTTGTTTTTTAACAAAGAATAAAGTATGTTTTTACACATTCCTTTTAATATAAGGATAGTTACCCATATTTAAGTAATTTGCCTTAAATTGCTATCAGCCAGAAGTTCCAGAGTATACCTGCTCTGCAGACACCGGAAGTTAGACAATCTTCTTCCACCTGTATAAATAAAGCGGAAGTGACGTTGCGCCAGTACTCCTGTCTCAGTAGAAGTCCTATTGGAAGAAACCGGTCAGATTAGGAGGCGCAGACGTCACACACAACTTGCGGTCCGTGCTGCAGCCGGCCGCAAGCCTTTGCAGGAATTCGTATGCCTATGTTTTATGCTGAATACAAGACATCTAATTGTAAGTGCAATATCAACTGTTTTGAATAAATCTCAAGGGTAATACACTATTAGTCCTCCTTTTTCCTTTAATACACGGTGGTTCTGTGAGCTTGTGAGGAAGGAGGAAGCTGTGTTTCTTGCTGGTACAAGCGTTACTCGTTGCCATCTAGTGGAGAAAGAAAGGCAGAGCGGCTACTACATCCCACTTCAGGATTTTAAAGAGGAAGCAAGGCGGTGGTTATACTGAATAAGGGTATACCTATTACCATCTGGTAAGAGGCTAATTCTTGGTGATTTACACGTGGTGTTTGTTCACAAGGAGATTGGATATTTTTCAGCACAAGAAAATATATTTGCACCTTATTTATTTCCGTTTGGTAAGGACGAATTTCACTCGGTGGTGGATACACGTATTATTTGGATAGAATACAGTTCTACTCACCTGCACATATTATTTATGGACATTTATGAACTTTTACGTTTATGCACCATTTGATTTGCATCATAAATTGGCTTCACAGATTGATATATGTTATATATTCACCTTTAATTGATTTGTATCAATATTTGGTTTCACAGATTGATATATGTTATATATTCATTATTTATTTGTTGTTTAGCGCACCCCATACCACATATACATTCACTTATATTCAAAAGCACTGAATACCGGGAGCAGCTTCAACACACTATCAGCGCACCCATCCCCCCTTACAACAATTTGGAATTATATAGTGTATTTGTCCATTCAATTTTTTTAAAAAATGTATTTTTTTCGCAGAAATTGCGTTTGGAAAATCTGTGCGCAAATACCGTGTGACAAAAAAATTTGCAACATCCGCCATTTTTTTCTGTAGGGCCTCTGCTTTAAAAAAAAGATATAATGTTTGGGGGTTCAAAGTGATTTTCTAGTAAACAAAATATATTTTTTCATGTAAACAAAAAGTCACAGAAAAGGCTTGGTTTTCAAATGGTTAGAAGAGTTGGTGATGTGTGGCTAAGATTGAGCATAAAATGCCAGGACACTTCAAACACCCCCCAAATGATCCCTTTTTGAAAAGTAGACACCCAAATCTATTTGCTGAGAGGTATATTGAGTCCATGGATTTTGCCCTAAGTTTCGGGAAGGGGACAATATTTTATCTTTATTTTTTTTTACACAAGTTGTCACTAAATGATATATTGCTCACGCATGGCATAGGTATATGTGAAATGACACCCCACAATACATTCTGCTGCTTCTCCTGAGTACAGGGATACCACATGTGTGAGACTTTTTGGGAGCCTAGCTGTGTACGGGCCCCCGAAAACCAATCACCACCTTCAGGTTTTCTAATGGCGTAAATTGTGCATTTTACCTCCGCACTACCTGTCACAGTTTCAGAGGCCCTGAAATTTCAAGATAGCACAAAACCCCCCAAATGACCCCATTTTGCAAAGTAGACCCTCCAAGCTATTTGCTGAGAGGCATGGTGAGTCCATGGAATATTTTTATTTTTTGCCACAAGTTTCGGGAAAATTATTATTATTTTTTTTTGGTTTTTTACACAAAGTTGTCACTAAATGATATATTGCTCACACATGAAATGGGTATATGTGAAATGACACCCCAAAATACATTCTGCTGCTTCTCCTGAGTACAGGGATACCCCATGTGTGAGACTTTTTGGCAGTCTAGCCGCGTACAGGACCCCGAAAACCAATCACCACCTTCAGGCTTTCTAAGGGCGTAAATTGTTGATTTCACTCCTTACTACCGAAATGCCAAGATAGCACAAAACCCCCCCAAATGACCCCATTTTGCAAAGTAGACACTCCAAGCTATTTGCCGAGAGGCATTGTGAGCATTTTGCATCTCTCATTTATTTTGGAAAATGAAGAAAAAAAAGGAAAATGCATTTTTTTTCCTCTTTTTTCAATTTCCAAAACTTTGTGACAAAAAGTGAGATCTGCAAAATACTCAACATGCCTCTCTGCAAATAGCTTAGGGTGTGTATTTTCCGAAAAGGGGTCATTTGGGGGGGGGGGGGGGGTTGTGCTATCTTGGCATTTCATGGCCTCTGAAACTGATAGGTAGTAAGGAGTGAATTTAACAATTTACGCCTTTGGAAAGCAGGAAGGTGGTGATTGGTTTTCGGGAGTTCATGCTTTTCCATATGGTGGATTCGGCCCTTTCCATGAATTTGCAGGATGTGCTGTACCGCTGTCAGGAAAGGGCTCACCTGCTGGTGTCACTTTGGCTCCCAGATCTATAGGCTGCAGTTCTGGTGTCCACCAGCAGGTATCCCTCATCGGCCAGAAGCTGACATCTCTTGCAGTCAGTCATCATCTGATGCTGGTTGTAGGAAGTGTATTTAAACCCATTGCATGCTCTCCCTCACTGCCTTGGTGTTGTCTCCATTAGTGATGAGCCGAACAGCCCCACCGCGAACAGAGGAAAAGTTTGTTCAAATAAACAAACCCCTTGAAATCTATGGGACTCGAACCTTGAAAATCAAACGGCCTCATTTTGAAGGCTTAACTGCAAGTTATTGCCCCAAAAAAGTGTTTGGGGGTCTGGGTACTGACCTGGGGAACATGTAGCAATGAAAAAAAAGTTTTTAAAACAAAAGTTTTTAAAGGAGCAGTGATTTACTGATTTTAATGAGGCTTAAAGTGAAACTATAATATTGAAAATTTCCTTCAAATATTGAGCCTATAGGGTCCCCTGAATGTGCCTGTAAAGTAGTGCATCTCTACGATGTATGTAGCCTGCTGCAGCAACACTGACATTTCTAAAGCAAAAAATGCATGTACAAAGATACATACAAATTTGGAATTGCATGTACTTGTCATACAGGTGCAGAAAAATTGGGCCTTGGTTGCTGGTGGTGCCTGAACACTGCAACCCATCGCAGTTACTCTTGCTGGGCGCAATAATAGGACCTGCTGGTAAGAATTCCATACAAATTTGAAATCGCATGTATTTGTCACTTGTCATAGAGGTGCAGAAAAATTGGGCCTTGGGTGTTGGTGGAGCCTGAACACCGCAACTCCTCGCAGTTACTCTTGCTGGGTGCAGGAACGGACCCTGCTGGTACAAATTCCATACGAATTTGAAATTGGCAAAGATCAAGTGTTGTATGTGTTTTTCTCAGTGATCTAGTGGGGGTGCTGTGCTGTCATCTGACCAGGCCAAGGTTGAGTGGCGGCTATGCAAACTGGCTGGAGTGATGGGGACCTGGAAGGTTAGTATCAGCAGGAACTGAAACTGAAATGTGGCCTTGGTTGTTGGTGGTGCCTGAACAATGCAACCCCTCGCAGTTACTCTTGCTGGGAGCAGGAATGGGACCTGCTGGTAAGAATTCCATGCATATTTGAAATCGCATGTGCTATACAAGTGCCAAAAATTAGGCTATTGTGGTAGATGGTGCCTGAACACCGTAACCAAGGCCTTGCAGTTACTCTTGCTGGGTGCAGGAACTGGACCAGCTGGTAAGAATTCCATGCATATTTGAAATTGCATGTGCTATACAAGTGCCAAAAAATGGGCCTTTGCGGTAGGTGGTGCCTGAAAACTGTAACCAAGGCCTCGCAGTTACTCTTGCTGGGTGCAGGTATGGGACCTGCTGGTAAGAATTCCCTGCAAATTTGAAATCGCATGTGCTAAACAAGTGCCGAAATGTGAGCCTTTGCGGTAGGTGGTGCCTGAACACTGTGACCAAGGCCTCGCAGTTACTCTTGCTGGGTGCAGGAACGGGACCTGCTGGTAAGAATTTCATGCAAATTTGAAATTGCATGGGCTATACAAGTGCCAAAAATTGGGCCTTTGCGGAAGGTGGTGTCTAAACACTGTAACCAAGGCCTCGCAGTTACTCTTGCTGGGTGCGGGAACGGGACCTGCTGGTAAGAATTCCATTTAAATTTGAAATCGCATGTGCTATACAAGTGCCAAAAATTGGGCCTTTGGTGTTGGTGGTGCCTGAACACCGTAACCCCTCACAGTTAGCAGGGCACAGGGACAGGACCTGCTGTTAAAAAATGATATATGCCATTTCAATTGTATGTACCTGTCATACAAGTGCAGAAAAATTTGGCTTTGGGGGGTTGGTAGTGACCTAAACCAAAAACATTGTTGAAAGCTAGCAGAATCAAGGTAGAGAAATAGGATAGGCAGCATATGCAGTCTTCAAGGGATGACAGACCCTTAACAAATTCAATCAGTTACATCAGCATCAGGGGCCTGATAGCTCTTGTTGATCCAGGACCGGTTCATTTTGATACAAGTCAGCCGGTCAACAGAATCTGGGGACAGACGCACTCTTTTCATCACAAAACCTCCAGCAGCACTGAACGTCCATTCGGAAAGCAGGACGGAAGCAGGACAGGCCAGTGGCTCCATTGCATATTGAGCAAGTTCTGGCCAGTGGTCCATCCTCAAGACCCAGTAAGCCAGTGGATGCGCAGCTGGAAAGGTCTTCAAGTCTGCTCTTGTGCCTAGATAATCGTGCACCATATGATGAAGATGCTGGCGATGGTTGCTTAAACCTAACAGCCCTGGGTGCTGCTGAGGACTAAAGAACTGTTTAAAGGCATCGGTCAGTCGGCCGCCTTCTCCACCACTCCTCCTTTGGCTGAACAATGCCTCAGAAACACGTCCGGAGAATGTTGACCTCCTAGTGTCTGGAAAGGCGGTACACAGTTTTTTTTCAAGGCCTCCTGAAGATGTTTCATCCTCTGCTCCCTCTGCGAAGGCAGGATGAGCTCTGCAACTTTACCCTTGTAACGTGGATCAAGAAGGGTTGCCAACCAGTAATTATCCCTCTCCTTGTTAGCATGAATCCTCGGGTCCTTTCGCAGGCTTTGCAGAATCAGGGAGCCCATGCAACATAAGTTGGAGGAGGCATGAGCTTCTGAGTCCTCTGGGTCACTAAGGATGACATTGTTAGCAGGAACAACCTCTCCCCAACTACGTACAACTCCTGTGGTTTCTGGGGAATCAAAACCATCCCTTGAAGACTGCTCTGTGCTATCCTCTTCCTCTACATCCATGCTGCCGAAATCCGCATCCTCCTGTGTGTTTTGTGGCCCTGCAGGAATGATATCTGCATAAAGGGGGCCATGTGAGGAAAGGAAGTCCACCTCTTCCTGCCACTGTTCTGCCTCAAGTGCCCTGTCCATGATTCCATGCAGCGTGTGCTCCAGCAGGTAGACTAGCGGGATAGTGTCACTAAATCATGCATCCTTAATCAAAAGCCACTGGGGTAGCGAAAAAAAGCCAAGGTCCCCTGACCCTCTCCTTGTGCCATACTCACACAGGTATTGATTGATGGCCCTCTGCTGTGTGTGCAGCCGCTGCAGCATTGCCAACGTTGAGGTCCACCTGGCGGGCATGTCACAAATGAGGCGGTTGGTGGGCAGGTTGAATTCCCGTTGAATGTCAGATAAGCAAGCACTGGCACTGAACGAACAGCAGAAATGGCCACAGACTTTCCTGGCCTGCCTCAGGAGATCATGGAAGCCTGGGTATCTGCTCAAGAAACGCTGCACCATCAGATTTAGAACCTGTGTCAAGCATGGAACATGTGTCAAGTGTCCCAAGTGTCAAGTGTCCCATTCCTGCCTCAAGCTGTCATGGCGTCAACCATCTCTGAGCCTGCCCTTTCAGAGCTGACAGAATCTCTGCACTGGTGTGACTCCTATCCCCTAGACAGACCAACTGAAGCAAAGCATGGCATCTTTTAGCCTGACTGCTTGCGTAGCCCCTTGAACGCTTAGGGAGCACTGCTGCTGCAGAGGAGAATTGCGCAAAAGAGGACATGGAGGAAGAGGAGGAGGAGGAGGTGGTGGAGTAGCCAGATATGGCAGAACCAGCACCAGCTTTTTGGAGGCATGGTGGCAAAACAAAGCTCCAGCACCGTACCCTGTCCTGCATCCTTCCCAGTGCGCTGTGAAAGAAATTTTAGCATCCCTGTCCATGCCTGCTGGACCAAGAGTCAGCAGTAATGTGCACCTTCCTGCTGACCGATTTGTTCAACAAGGCCAAAACACTACCTTCCACATGACGGTAGGGAGCCGGAATGGCCTTACGCGGAAAGTAATGCCTTTTTGGGACCTGCCACTGTGGTGCAGCACATGTCACAAATTTGCAAAAGGGAGCTGAGTCTTCCAGCTGAAAAGTCAGCAACTGTAATGCTAGCAATTTCACCAAGCTAAGCTAGCATTAAGACGATGGTGGGGCGACTGAAGGAGTAGCTGTGGAGAAGGAGCCTGTTGAACGGGCCGCTTTGGCAGCTGGAGTGGAAGGCAAACTACTAGGAATGTAGCTGTCAGAGGAAGAAGAGGATGAGGACTGCCTATTGATCCACTCCACCAACTCTTCCACATGTTGTGGCTGAATAGTACGGGCAGCACTGGAAATAAAGGACAGGTGTGCCCCGCCTGCAGAGGATGCACTATGTCGACTGTGACCACCACTTTTCACAATGGACACAGAGGCTGCTTGCCCTCTTTTCATGGCCTGTGAGCGTTGGCCCTTTCCTTGTCAGCTTTTCGGAGATGATGTTCATTCAGATCAATAAAGGGTATACACAACTGATCAATAGATACTGAATGACCTGAAATGATGTAATTGATAGCCCTATAGATGAGCTGTGGTGCTTATAGATGTACAGACGTGACCGATTAATAATACTCTCACTGATATCTGATGTAATCTATAATCCTATAGATGGCTGATCTGTGATGCTTATAGAATGTTCCAAAACTGACCAATGAATACTCTGACTGATATCTGAAGTGATCTATAATCAAATAGGTCTGTGAATATTATAGAATGTTCCACAACTGTCCACTCTGACTGATATCTGAAGTGATCTATAACCAAATAGGTCTGTGAATATTATAGAATGTTCCACAACTGTCCACTCTGACTGATATCTGAAGTGATCTATAAACAAATAGGTCTGTGAATATTATAGAATGTTCCACAACTGTCCACTCTGACTGATATCTGAAGTAATTTATAACCAAATAGGTCTGTGAGTATTATGTCGCAACTGATCACTCTGACTGATATCTGAAGTGATCTATAAACAAATAGGTCTGTGAATATTATAGAATGTTCCACAACTGACCACTCTGACTGATATCTGAAGTAATCTATAAACAATTAGGTCTGTGAATATTATAGAATGTTCCACAACTGACCACTCTGACTGATATCTGAAGTGATCTATAATCAAATAGGTCTTTGAATAGTATAGAATGTTCTACAACTGACCACTCTGATTGATATCTGAAGTGATCTATAAACAAATAGGTCTGTGAATGTTATAGAATGTTCCACAACTGACCAATAAATACTGTGACTGATATTTGAAGTGATCTAGAACCCTATAGGTCTGTGATAATTATAGAATGTTCCACAATTGATCAATGAATACACTGACTGATATCTGAAGTGATCTAGAACAGTGGTTCTCAATTCCGGTCCTCGGGACCCACTAACAGGCCAGATTTTAAGTATTACCTTGGGGGATGCAGACTAGAATACTGCAATCACTGAGCAGCAAATGAGATCACCTGTGATGTAATTTAGTTATCTTGCAAACCTGGCCTGTTGGTGGGTCCCGAGGACCGGAGTTGAGAACCACTGATCTAGAACCCTATAGGTCTGTGAGAATTATAGAATGTTCCACAACTGATCAATGAATACACTGACTGATATCTGAAGGGATCTAGAACCCTATAGGCCTGTGATAATTATATAGAATGTTCCACAACTGATCAATTAATGCACTGACTGATATATGAAGTGATCTAGAACCCTATAGGTCTGTGATAATTATAGAATGTTCCACAACTGATTGATGAATACACTGAATGATATATGAAGTGATCTAGAACCCTATAGGTCTGAGAATATTATAGAATGTTCCACAACTGTTCAATGAATACACTGACTGATATCTGAAGGGATCTAGAACCTTATAGGTCTGTGAATATTATAGAATGTTCCACAACTGATCAATGAATACACTGACTGATATCTGAAGTGATCTAGAACCCTATAGGTCTGTGATAATTATAGAATGTTCCACAACTGATCAATGAACAATACTCTGACTGGTATCTGATGTAAAGAAATAAATCTGTCCCTACCTGGCACAGGAACCTAACCCTTCCTACACTGCTAGAAATGGCTCTTGCACTATCTGATAGGATGTAATGAAATCAATCTGTCCCTACCTGACACAGGAACCTACCCCTCCCTACACTGCTAGCAATGTCTCTGCACTGTCTGATATGATGTAATTAAATCAATCTGCCCCTACCTCACACAGGAACCTACCCCTCCCTACACTGCTAGCAATATCTCTTGCATTGTCTGATATGATGTAATGGAATCAATCTGTCCCTACCAGACACAGGAACCTACCCCTACCTACACTGCTAGCAATGTCTCTGCACTGTTGTAACGCTCTAGCGTTTTTTTAGAGAGTTGGATTTGCAGCTGCAGAATCTCCACTCAGTAGTCATGTAGAGATGTGTTGAATCACCATGTCCAACTCTCCAGACTCATCATTGTGGCCAGCCTGCTTCAGCATACAATATACAAACACTCAATAAGATGTTCCTGGAGTGATAGGTTGTATATGATAGTATAGAGGTGATGTACTGAAAGGACAGACGTGAGTTGTGATAGCAATGATGAGTACTCAATAGTAATGTTCAGGAGAGTAGTAGATGATGGTAGATAGGTTAGCAATCATGTGCAATAACAGGTGGTAGGGGACAGCAGATGGAGTGTACAAGAGAGGCTAACTTAGTGCAAGGATATAGATGGTAGTAGACTCAAGAGCTAGCAATCTATGTAACAGTGCAGATGATAGAAATAGTAATGCATAGATAGTAACAGTCCTTAGTATGCAGAAGTAGATAGTGTAAGTTTGATAGGAAGGAATCCCCTGTGGGGTACTTATCACTAGTTAGATTAGTAAGCTGAAGGGTCCGGTAATGAGTGAATGATCGGGTAGCGAGATACGGGATCAATAGCGAGGTTCCGGTCTATCCAGGTATGGCGATAGCTGGAGGCTCCGGTAGCGTAAGACAAGGCTGTATACCATGCGGTTTGAACGAACAATTTGTGAGAGAGAAGCCGGCGATTGAAATTGCCGCTCAGAGTGGCGCTTAGTGATGACGTCATGCGGCTTAAAGGTATATGCGTTCCACCTAGCTGAAAAGGTGGGACGCAATATGAAGAAGGAAATGACCTATAAGGGTACCGAAGGTACCAGAATCTTACAGTACCCCCCCCCCCCTTAAGGCCGGCTCCGGAAGGCCTATAGCACTGGTCTCTCAGGGTATTTGGAGTGAAACCTTCGTATAAGCCTGGGTGCGTGAACGTCAGAAGTATCCAACCAGGTGTCGTCTTGGGGTCCATAGCTCTTCCATCTTATGAGATATTGGAGTTTTCCTCTGTGGATACGAGAATCCAAAATCTCCCTAATCTCAAATTCCTCTCCGCCTTCAACTTGTACTGGAGGTGGAGGCGAGATGGTAGGCCTTATTCCTTGGTTGGGAACATGTGGTTTCAGTAACGACACGTGAAAGATGGGATGTATTCTAAGATCTGCCGGTAAAGTGAGTTGCACTGCAGCTCTTCCAATGAGCTTTTTAATTGGAAAAGGTCCGAGAAATAGAGGTCCAAGCTTTTTACTGGGTATCTTTAACCTCAAATTTTTTGTAGATAGCCAAACGAGATCCCCAATAGCGTACTGAGGAGAAGGTTTTCTACGAAGGTCGTAATACCTTTTTTGTTGGCTATGAGCATGTGAGATGGTGGTGTTAAGTAAACCCAGAGAGTCTTTTATTTGGGTAAGATAATCTGAGGCTACTGGGTTACTTGATGGAAGGATGCGTGGTGGAAGAAGTGTTGGATGAAACCCATAGTTTAAGTAGAACGGACTCTGCTTAGTAGTACTGTGGGTTGCATTGTTATAAGCAAATTCTGCCAGAGGGAGGAGGTCCACCCAATCATCCTGTAGGTATGAGGTGTAGCAACGTAGGTATTGTTCAATGCACTGGTTGACTCTTTCAGTTTGTCCGTTGGTCTGAGGATGGTAAGGAGAAGTGAGTTTTCGCTCAATACGTAGTATATGACATAGAGCTTGCCAGAACTTGGAGATGAACTGTGAACCTCGGTCAGATAGAAGAGTCTTTGGAATTCCATGTAGCTTGAACACATGTTTTACTAGTAATTCCGCTGTTTGTTTAGATGAAGGTAGTCTGCGAATAGAAATGAAATGTGCCATCTTTGTCAGATGGTCCACTGACACTAGAATGGTATTAAATCCCCTGGAAGGTGGTAATTCTACTATAAAGTCCAAGGATACAACTTCCCATGGAACCTGGGGTATTGGTAGACTGCAAAGTAGACCAGATGGTTTTGTAGTGTCAATTTTGGACCTTGCACAGATGTCACATGAGGAAACAAACTTTTGTACAGACGTTTTCATATCAGGCCACCAAAACTGCCTGGTGAGCAAATTAAATGTCTTAGTCATACCCATATGTCCTGCCATAGGTACGTCATGTGATAATTCCAAGATCTTGGTACGCATACTAGGAGGTATGTAGAGTTTGTCGTTAAAGTAGAGGAAGCCTTCTGCATCAGCACTTAGTTGTGGTGGAGGTGAATCCAGTCCTATACTGCGCAGAATCTCTTCCTTCAGGGAGAGAACAACACCAACAATACGATCATAGGGTATTATAGGAAATGAAGGGATTTCGGCGCAGTTATCTTCGGTTAATCATGATAGCGCATCCGCTTTTTTGTTTTTGTCTGCAGGCGTGTAGGTCACTAGGAAGTTGAATCTTAGGAAGAATAGTGACCAACGTACCTGCCGGTGGGAAAGGGTCTTGTTAGTCTGAAGGTATTGGAGATTTGTATGATCTGTATATATGAGTATTGGCAATCGAGTACCTTCAAGTAGATGTCGCCAATTCTCTAGTGCCAGTTTTATGGCAAGCAACTCTTTTTCACCCACTGGGTAATTCACCTCTGGGTTGCTTAATGATTTAGAGAAGAAAGCAACTGGGTGAAGTGGTGAAGTATTTGTTGGTCGTTGGGAGAGAACTGCTCCTACTGCCATATTTGACGCATCTACCTCCAGTATATATTGGAGGGATGGGTCTGGATGGCGTAGTATGGGAGCGGAAGTGAAGTTTGATTTTAACAAGCGGAAAGCTCCATTGGCTTCTTCAGACCATTTAAATGGTTTCTTTACACTTGTAAGTTGTGTGAGAGGTCTCACAATAGCAGAGAAGTTCTTGATGAACTTCCTATAGAAGTTTGAGAATCCAAGGAATCGTTGTAATGCTTTACGAGTTGTTGGTACAGGCCAATCCAGAATACACGATATCTTGCTCATATCCATTTTGATTCCGTTCTTAGATATGATTGGCCTGATTCATAGTACGGCGAATTGGCGTTTCGGCGGGATTTTGCGAACCGGCGATTATTTAAGTCTGAAATTGGCATTCAAAGAACGGCGGGCGGAAAATAGCGCCTAGTGTGAGATTCATTAAGATGCAATATGGTCAGAGCGCGACTTAAAAACACGCCAGCTAAAAGCTCGACTAAAGTTTAGCCAAATTTTCCCCTGTACCCCCAAAAATCCCAAATCACTGTGGAAGGTGTGGAAGTCAATTTGGAGATGACTTGCGTTTAAAAAATGTCAAAAACTGACTTAGAAAGAGAGATATCTGCGAAAGTGTAGAAAGGTTAAACAGCTCCTCCAGCCTCGAGCTGCGAACGCGCGAATGTGCGCATGCGCAACGCCAAATAGGCTCAAAAAATTTCGCCAGCGCGATTTTGGGTCAAATTTTTTTTGAATACCGCTTGGAAATCCGCTGTCTCGCCCATAGAAAATGGCAAAAACCGGCGGAATTGGAAAAACATGCACACTTCCAACAAGGGATCCCTTAGTAAACACCATCACATTCCATACACCTTTCCTGCTAACTCAGAAATCATAGCAGTCAAATCTACAGTGTTTATATAGAACCTCCGCATTATCTGAAAAAACCCACAAAATATTACATTGGGGAATTGGTCGTCAGATAGAAAAAAAATAGATGTAAAACATATTTCAAAGAAAGATTATTAGCATTTCACACATATCAAGGAAATGTCACAATTTTGACAATATTTTATGTGTTTCCAAAGAATTTTTTTATAAATATATTGCAAATACTACATTTTCTTCCATATGGGTATGGCCAAGTGTTACCATTTTACTACACATTTAACTGAAGGTATATATATATATATATCTCATACTTGGCTAATTAGCAAAGTATGCCCAACAAACAAATAGAGCTTTAGCTCACAATATTGCTACATATTGACTGGCATCTTTTGTATTTTGTTCATGTCTTTAGATTAAAAGTTTGCTGATACACATGCCTTTTTCAAACATGAACAAAATTAATGATGTCAACATTTGGAGAATTGGAGATATCCAAGTGTTGCCCATACAGAGGGCTCCTTCCGGATTCGAACTTACAAACCTACAGCAGGAAGGCAGACTCCCTAATCATTGTGCTATTTCTCAGTGAGCGTTGGGTGTTTTCCTCATGCCGTCAAAATGCTCACATGGGAACAGGGGCCATTGAACTGAATAGGATTGGATTTTTTGCCTGTTTTGGGAGTTGATCCTTGAGCTGGACAAATCCCCCTCAAACGCCCCCAAACGGGCTACGTTCACATGTAGGTGTTTGTGGTCTGTTTTTGGGGCTTTTTTAGGTGATTTCATATAACAATGCCTGCCCAAAAAATGCATGTCAAAACGCCTGTGAAAACGCCAGCCAAAACGCACATAAGAACGCCTGATATAATTGCCACGCCAAATTTAGGGATGTTCATGAGTGATGAGTCAGATTGTTGGCTTACATATCTGTTCAATCGTCACAATCTCACTTCCCAAATCCCAAAAGGTGTGTTTCAATTGTTTCCCTAAATATATATTTCTCTCTCGCTCTCTCATGTAATTGTATATATATGTATGTATTCCTGTATCTAAACATTCTAAATAATGACTAGCAAACTTTAAGAGAGAATTTTATCAATTCACATATACTATACACACCTACATACATACATACATACATGGATTTGGGCAGTTTAGGTCTCTCTCCTCCTCCTCATTTCTATTTCCCTTGTTTTGGCAACTGAGCATGCTCCAAAACACACAGGACACACACAGTTAATTTTTGGACTGGGCGTTACCATTCTGGGTGTGTGTTTGCTTGGATTATATATAGCTCACTCAGACATCAGGAAAGATTTGACCTACGAAGAGGTCCAATATATTTGTGTGTCACATGCTTTATGGTTCACATTTGTGGCCCTTTGTTATTTATGGAGGTGAGATTTGGCTGTGTTGTGTGTTGACTCTCTGTAAGTATTTATTGCTGTTAACATAATTCTGTCAATCTGCACATGCATCTGTTGATTATGGGCTCTTTGTTGATGTATATGGTCTAAATGTTGTACAAAGGTTGTTTTGGTTTTAAAAATACAAATCTGTGGCTTCAATGGGATACTGTGGAGACTGTGCCAAAAATATGTCATGTGAAATGTTTGAGCTGTGTATTTGTGTATTAAACAGCATGTTTACAATCTTTTTTACAAATGTCTTCATGTGTCTAAATAAAGTTTTCTGGTGTCCACAAATGTATGTATTTGTATTTCTTTTTCTAAGTTAAATATGCTTAATGGTTGTGTATGGTGACTATTCGCGAATTCGCGAATATACAAACCCGCATTCTCACATTTATACATGAAACCGGAAACGAAACTTTTGGTGCGTGCACACGTTTCCGGAAATTGTCCAGGCCCTCTCGCAATCATGGCTCCTGCGCTCTACACGTCCGAAATTGTGGCATTTGTGTGTAAGGTAAGGAGGGGGTGTGAATGTGCGGGATGGGGGTGGGTGGGTCGCTTATCTAGCGGGTGTGCAAGAAACTTTTGGTCTGCTGATCTGCGCATGCACTTTCTGCCTATTAGACGTGATCTAGAAGCTTCCTGTTATAGAAACTTCCTAGATGTGAACCTGTTCCCTATATATATATATATATATATATATATATATATATATATGTGTATGTATATGTATGTATATATATGTGTATGTATATGTATGTATATATATATATATATATATATATGTATATGTATGTATATATATATATATATATATGTGTATGTATATGTATGTATATATATATATATATGTGTATGTATATGTATGTATATATATATATATATATGTGTATGTATATGTATGTATATATATATATATATATATATATGTGTATGTATATGTATGTATATGTATGTATATATATATGTATGTATATGTGTATATGTATATGTGTATGTATGTATGTATATGTATGTATATGTGTATATATATGTATGTATGTATATGTATGTATATGTGTATATATATATGTATATATGTATATATACACACACACACACAAAATATATATTATAGAAAATATATATATTCGAGACAATATATATACTATGTATATATTATATACAATATATACATTATATACAATATATACATTATAGAATATGTTATATACCATATATTAGTGTATATAATAGGGAACAGGTTCACATCTCTGAACTTTCTATATAGATATAGATATAGATAGGCATACCCTGCTTTAAGTACACTCACTTTATATACAATCGTGAGTAAGGACATAGCTTGTTCAGCTTGTTCAGCTTGCCATGACACTGCTCACAAACCATAAGTGACAGGGATAACAAACTTAGGGAGCAACGAGAGGGTACCCAGGACTACACCATATCCATTTTGTGGCTGGGCAGCTTGCCTAGGTAATCTATCATGTCATAGTCCTGGATCCCCTTAACATGCTCCCACATGGTTTCGGAGTAAGGCTATGTCAATGTGGCCAAAATTTACAATGGAGCTGGTGTATTTTCATGCATTGAGAAAAGAAAAAAGGGATTGCTTCACTTTAAGTACATTTTCAGTTTACATACATGCCCTGGTCCCATTGTGTACTTAAAGTGGGCTATGCCTGTATATAGATAGATTTGATTAGTTTCAACGTTTACACAAAATGAAACACAATTATCTGTGACAGATTGCTCTGACGCTTTGGAATCTGTCTAGATAAAGACAAATGTATTGACCCTTTTCATATATGCAAGATTAGAAACATTATATTCCCTAAATGCATAATGCCAAAAATTATTGCCTTACATACATCCATACACACTGCAAGCTCGGCACCGTTTGTCTTGTCTGACACTCTTACCATCATAAGCTGGATCTGCACACAGCAGCTAATTGGTTCACCTGAGATGGAATCAGTGATCCCAAAAATCTGGAATGGTCATGTCTTCAAAGGATTGCCTTGAACAAATCACCTCTAAAAGAAACACATGAGTGTATAATCACTTTTCTTAATGGATCACATTCCCAACACACCCATCTCACACTGCCATATGATAATGAATGGGGGTGTCCATTGCAAGTTAAATACACCCCCAGATCACATTGCTTTGTTAATTTACAGATCTAACTGGAATTTGATGGCACTGCTGTGAACCACTATGCCATCAAATTCTGCTGGGGACCTTTAAAAAGGATTATGTGTGATTGTGTGGATAATTATGCCACCTTAAATTCGCATCTCCCACATACCATGTGCAACTCTTGCAGGAATTGCGAATCAAGGATAATTCAGCACAGCATAATGAACAGACACATTGAGGAGTGTAGGAGCACACCGTCAGATTCCCCGATCACACTATGGGGTTTTAACTCCTCCATAATTTTGCCAATTTGGAAACCAAGTGCTTACTTTATGTATACTTTTTAGACTGAACTCCAATTTCTAATAGGGTGATATCATTGCATGAGATTTCCCCTCACTTCCTGTCTTAGTGTCACCAAGACAGGAAGTGAGGGGAATATCACTGTGGGGAAATAGCTTGCAATTGTTGCCTTATAATGTCCATAGTATATATAAAAGGAAAGAATTGCTGGCTATATCCCCACGGGAGATTCCCTCATTTCCTGTCGTGGTGACACCAAGACAGGAAGTGAGGGGAAATCTCATGCAATGATATAACACTGTTACATGTTCTAGTTATGTAGCAAACTTAAGAATATACAAAGCAAACATCTTTTTTTTTCCATTTTGGCAAAATCATGGATTAATTACAAAACTATCTTTGTTTGTCCCGTGGCTTGCAGGAAAAACATTTTGCCTTGATTCCACCATCAACACAGACAGGGGAAACCCTCCTGCGGAGCCATTGTGTTCACCCGGTGCTGCCCCTGCCAGGAAAACACAGTGATTATTGCTAGTGGCTACAAGAGATGCTAGCGATAAGTGTGTGTAAAATCTGACAGACTGGTTGTACGTTGTCCTCCAGGTGATCGAGCAATCCACTTGGGTACCTTCAGCCTGGCCATACATAGTTTAAATCTGCATCTCAAATGAAGCAATCCCATTTACATATAACACTCCATAAAGGAGAATTGAGGGGCTTATCAGGTCTGCGTCAAAAATTAACAGCCACACCCAATCAGACAGCTCATGTTAAAAGGGACCTGAAAAGCAATCTGCATGGCTTGCTTTTCCAAGCATTGGCTAGTTTAGTGAGCCTGGACTAATAACAGTCACTGTAATGCTACCCATACTGCTGTCCTTTTAACATGGTGACAAAAGTTGATACCTATGCTACATGTGTGTAAAGTTACTTGCACCCTGCTAAATGGACAGCAATAAGGTTGTAAATACAGTGACTGCCTGTCCCCCCCTGATGGTGGCCCTGGTTGTGTCATGAAAGGCCAATTGAGAAAATGGCTATATCATGTAGAGGAAATCACCAGTGTGGGGCAACCTATGTCATGGAGGTAGATTTGGACATCGATGTATATGTATCACCAGAAATGGAATTCTTTGTTCTACAATATCTCAAAGACGACCTAGCATGTTATTTGAAGACTGTACTATTTTGGACATACTTGGACTCAAACATACACTGCTCTTTCCACAGCTCCTCCTCCTCTGGGGGTATGATAGCATTAATATGCATCTTCACCAAAAGCACAAGATGATGTGTCGTGTCCGGATGAGGCTGCAGCGGAGATTTCAGTTCCAGGCTGATATGGTGGATCTGCAGCGGGCCTGGAGTGATGCCAAAAGGCGCTCACCCAGGCTCCTGCTAAAGGCTGTGGAGCAAATCTCCGGTAAGTAAAAATATACATTACATGTGACCAGATAGGTTACAATTTTTTGGGTAGGTGGACATGTGTTTAGCTATGCAACAACACTAATACCAACACACCCCCCCCCCCCTCCCTCTCGCTCCTACCTTTCCTACCTCCATCAAGTGTCTCTTCACAACCTTTAATACTACTATGTACATTCGTATTTTTTATGTTTCTTTTTTTTCTTCTGCTTCTAGCCAAAGCGGACGGCCGGCACCCTCTTGTGCTTTTGGTGAAGAAGGGGAGGAGGAGGACGGCCACACTCCAATATGCCTTACGAGGCAGCGAGCCATTTGAGCAGCTGAAAATTGTGGATCGTAAGTAGAAAATAAAAATGGTAGAAATTTCAAATCTCTAATCACATTTTACAGAGCCCCCTTTACATCGGAGTCTCCAGACTTACTACACTGTAAGAGGGAAGTGTGAAGACTCTGATGTAAGGAGAGTTCTGGGAACCATTATTTGAGGGGGGAAGCTGTGGACTCTGGTGTAAAAGGGAACTCTGTGGTCCCCAAAACTCCCCCATAAATCTGAGCTTACAGAGACCCTCTTACACTTCCCTTCCTCAGTCCACCACAGTCAAGGGCACAACAAGTCCCACTGCAGAAGGCTACCTGCTTGGACTTGTAATGCTCTCTGTAGGGGAATGAGGAAATACTGCCTGCTATGCTAAGACTTGTAGTGCCCTCTGTTAGTGACTAAGGATTCCTCAGTCCTCAACATTCTAGGGCACTATAAGTCTCAGCATAGTGGGCTGTCATACCTCAGTCCCTCACAGCTCGGGTCAAAAACAACACAGTTAAACATCTAAAGGACAACTCCAAACAAAACTACCAATAATGGACAGAGTCCATATGCTCTATAATGTCAAATACCCGCTACCACTCACCTTCCACCTCCGGTGCTGTCATTGTGTAGGGCAAAGGGCTCCATCTACACCATGTTTGGCTTTCATGTCAGATAGGCAGGACTTGCTCAGCTCCACTCTCTTCCTTGGCAATTGACTCTGGCGTCATTGTGGATCTTTCCTCCTCTAGAAAACCCCCAGGGGCTCACTCCTTGTCCCCCAGCCACCCAGGGCCTTCTTCTCCTCCTCCTCCACCAACCATTTTCAGACTCTTCCAACTTCCCTGGGGCTACTCAACCCCTTTGCATAGTGGACACAACAAATCTATGACCAGCCTGCAAAATATCAAGTCTGGGCCTGGTTACCTGTATGTTCCGGGTCCAGGGCGGAGCTCTCCTCCCAGAGCAACAACTGATGATAGCAGAGTGAGTTGACCGGCCAGTCACTTCCTACTGGTGCAGGTACACACCTACCGATTCCTCCACATCTTAGGATAACATGATCAGATGGCCAATCCCCAGGCAGAGAAGGAGGAGTAAGTGTCAGGGGACAACAGACACCTGGCAGACGCAGTGAAGGGACTGCAGCACACTGCTGCAACTTTTTGATCCGAGGATTGAAAGCAATCTTTTACTTGGGAGATTTCCCTGACTGCGCCCTTCGAAATGTTGGTGCTCCGCCACTGGCCGCAAGGCCCCTGTAGGTGCGAGGCCTTAGGCGCCCGCTTAATTTGCATGGTGCCCTCCTGTTTTAAAACATGGTCAATGCATCTCATTGGTGTAAGTGCACTTCTATGTTCTGAATTGTAGGGGCATTGAGTATGGTGCTAGCATGATGAGAGGTTACTGCCTATTTGTGTCCATAAATAATATATAATGTTTTTCTTTTATTTTAGAAACCAGTGATCAGGATGTGGAGGCTCAGCCTTCTCAGGCCCACTGTAAGTAATGTGGATGTGCTGGTGTGTTGTGTATTAGGTCGAACTTGGAGGAATGATTGTTTGTTTTGTTTTCTTTTGTGGTTGATGTAACTTCAGCAAGAGAGGAGCCTCAGGCAGGGCCAAGTCGCCTGGATCCGGGCCAGGAAGACATTGTTGCCCAAGAAGAGGCCAATTGGTCTGAACCGGATGAGGACCTGGGCTCTCCTCAAATGGGAAGTAAGTATTCTACATGTGTTTGTGTGTTCAATGTGTCCTGGGAAATCTAAGGGCTGTAATATCTATATTTTGCCATTGGGGTTATGTAGCAGCTGACATTGAGGATGTTAGTTGTGGAGGACTGGGGAAGAGGGGCCGCTGCTTACCCAGTCCAAAGTAACTACTACCTTCAATGTTTCCCAACTACTTTCTGTGTGCCTTTATCAAATAGCCTTGGTTCAAGGATTGTATTTGTGTCTTTGTGTTTCTAGGAGATACGACGCCATCCCCCCATGAAGGGACACCATCCCCCCATGTAGGGTCTCCCCCATCCTCCCCCACTCCAGGCTCCCCTGAACTAGTCTGTAAGTACCTAAAATTAGATTCTCACATGAATTGTGTGTGCTAGGATGATGTGTATCTAGGATAATCTAAGTTGGAGTCTAAGCAAGTGTAGTTTTGCTATATGTGACAGGAAGGTTGGTCATGAAACACTCTTGCTTAACCTTCATGTTTGAAAGGTGGTTTTGGGGAGCTTTACAGGACATGTTATCTTTTGTAAGTTATCTCAAGCCACCCTATTCTAAATTGGTGTTAGTTTCTCTACATTGGAAATGGTGTGCTTTGTACTTGTAAATTTTTTGTGGACATTGTAATTTAATCATGTCCTGATTTAGTCAACACTGAAAATGTGTGTTTGTCAATCTTTCATAAATACTCTTCCTCGGTAATGTACCACATTCCAGTTCACAATTTGTGTTCTTTTTGTGCAGTTTCTCCAGAGCCAGCCACGCCATCCACTTCAGGGGCCCAAAAAAACCTGATGATGGTAAGTTGTGTGCTTTTCCAGTAATGTGTCTACTTAGTAAGTGGAGAAATGCTAACTGTGTATGTCCCCGCTCAGGCTTCAAGTTGTTCTAAAGGCAGCAGGTTCTTTATGTGAATGCATTCTATGCATTAGTATTCCAAGTGATAGGTGTGCATATTCCCCCTAAGACTTACTGGGAACATTTTTTACGGTCCAAATTTTTGCACTAATACTTGTCTGGAACAGACTCCCCCTCCTCCTTAACTGAGGTGACAGCATGCCAATATTGCCTCCTGATGCTGTCACTCCTAATCATTGAGACCATTGGAAGGGAGAGGGGCAAGGCTGGCTCACAGCCTAGTGCCTGAACAGGCACAGGGTGCTTGGCTTCATCTCATGTGCCTCCATGGCAAGCTGCCTGCTGTGGGGTCAACCAACAGGAGGGAGGTGCCTAGAGGTGTGTACAGGGGCCATGTAAAAAGGAGGATTGTTATTTCTCTTGTCCCCAAAAACCTAGAGAGTGTAAGTCTAACCTGATTAGTTTTCCGCAGCCCTCCCAAAATGATATGTTTCCAACACTTAGAACAGGCAGGGCTGAGGCACAAAAAACATCCGAAAAACACAATCAGCACCAAAGCAGGGAGTACGTATCCTTAACGCTACAAGCTTCACCCAGTAGAATGATGCTTGCACTGTACAAATCTGCATCACCACCATATCAAAGTCTAAATCTAACTGTCAGGGAAATGTGGAGGGGTAATGAGTGGGTGTTAGAGCGTTTTCATGACTGCGTAACCTACAGTTAGCGTGATTCGATTTTTAGATACATTTTTTATTTTCCCTTAACACAGCTGGGATGGCGGAAAAACATAAAGGGGAGCAGACATATCTCCTCCGGCCAGAACTGGCCCTCCGAATTCCAAAGGGTAAGTCTCTACTATGTGTCAGGTTCAATCTATAGACAGTAAGAGGGAGAGAGAACGCTACACAAACTCCAATGGTGATAGAGATAAATGTGTGCACATGTATCGTGTTGACCAATTGAACCCAAAACACCTTACATTCTTCTAAATGATTGCTTGTGTTGACATGAAGAAAAGCCTTTTACTTAGCTTTGGTGGAACTGCTACTAACATTCCAAGCCATCTTATGTAACCTTTTGACCAATTTGCTGTGAAAGTTTGAGTTCAAGGTTTACAACAGCAATTTAGCATATTTGCTTCAGAGTGTTGATAAAAGCCAAACAATAGACTCCTAAGCATATTTGTTGAGGCACATTAATTACAATCGTTGTTTGGATCATTTTGGCTAAAACTAATTGTTATGTCTTTTTCTACCCAGGGCACACCCACCTCACCTATGAGGACCTTTTGGAGTATGTGACATGGTGTATTGACCGAATTCTAGTGTCACCCCGTTAAAAAGATCATAGTTTTTTTTAATTGGTTTTGTTATTGTACCCAGCAATGTGACATTTCTCCCTTAAAAAAAAATTATAATTAAAAAAAAAAAAATTAAAAACCCTTTTTTTTGGGACCCAAAAAAAAAAAATAAAGAAAGCCTTGTTTTTGGCAACCAAAAAAAATATAAAAATTAAAAAAAAACCCTTTTTTTTTGGGACCCAAAAAAAAAATAAAGAAAGCCTTGTTTTTGGCAACCAAAAAAAATATAAAAATTAAAAAAAAACCTTTTTTTGGGACCCAAAAAAAATAAAATAAAAAAAGCCTTGTTTTTGGCAACCAAAAAAAATATAAAAATTAAAAAAAACCCCTTTTTTTGGGACCCAAAAAAAATAAATAAAAAAAGCCTTGTTTTTGGCAACCAAAAAAAATATAAAAATTAAAAAAAACCCTTTTTTTGGGACCCAAAAAAAACAAATAAAAAAAGCCTTGTTTTTGGCAACCAAAAAAATATAAAAATTAAAAAAAAAACCTTTTTTTGGGACCCAAAAAAAAATAAAAATAAAAAAAGCCTTGTTTTTGGCAACCAAAAAAACCAAAAATGTTTACTAAAAAGCCTTGTTGTTTTTGGCAACCAAAAAAACCAAAAATGTTTACAAAAAAGCCTTGTTGTTTTTGGTAACAAACAAAACCAAAAATGTTTACAAAAAAGCCTTGTTGTTTTTGGTAACAAACAAAGCCAAAAATGTTTACAAAAAAGCCTTGTTGTTTTTGGTAACAAACAAAACCAAAAATGTTTACAAAAAAGCCTTGTTGTTTTTGGTAACAAACAAAACCAAAAATGTTTACAAAAAAGCCTTGTTGTTTTTGGTAACAAACAAAACCAAAAATGTTTACAAAAAAGCCTTGTTGTTTTTGGTAACAAACAAAACCAAAAATGTTTACAAAAAAGCCTTGTTGTTTTTGGTAACAAACAAAACCAAAAATGTTTACAAAAAAGCCTTGTTGTTTTTGGTAACAAACAAAACCAAAAATGTTTACAAAAAAGACTTGTTGTTTTTGGTAACAAACAAAACCAAAAATGTTTACAAAAAAGCCTTGTTGTTTTTGGTAACAAACAAAACCAAAAATGTTTACAAAAAAGCCTTGTTGTTTTTGGCAACGGAAAAAAACAAAAATGTTTACAAAAAAGACTTGTTGTTTTTGGCAACGGAAAAAAACAAAAATGTTTACAAAAAAGACTTGTTTTAGTGAAAACCTCAAAAAAAAATTTTAAACACATAAAATATGTTTATCTAAATAAAATTAAAGTATGTTGCTCTTTGCAACACAAATGTTACATTGGCAATTTAGTTCATTCTATTATATATTGTAATATATTTTTTGTACGCTACAGTTGGTAGACACCCACATGTGTTATTAAAACATTTATTTTATTACCCAAGTTTTCTTTTTGGTGTACACATCTAATGTCTTTTGTGTTGTATTTGTTTAGTCGAGTGGTGTGGTCTGTAATTGTTAGTATGTTGGCTTTGGTTTATGTTAGCCTTGAGACTTGTTTTGAAGCTACATTTGAAGGGAGACCTTTTCTTGGGTCGTTATGTGAACATTGAGTTATCTAAATTTACATGAAATCATATGTTTGGAGATCGAGAAGCACGTGTGTATAAATGCCTACATTAACCAGGGCCATTACTTGGCCACCAACACTCCTAAAAAACCAAAGAGCAAACACAAACTAATCATTTTGCATAAAATTTTATTTCATCCCCAAAAAAAGCACTATAATAAATCATATTGTGCCACCCTCAAATTAAACAAAAAAATGGCCCAACAAATTGGCCAATGTAACAATCATTAACAAAACTAAACCAAATTAAACAAAAAAACAAAAAATTAAGTTGGTGGTGGTGCCTGAAGCAGTGTGGTGAGCACTGTTAAGGTTCCTGCCATCAAATGGTGGGCCAATAGTTCCATCTGGTCTGGGGTTAACTGTAGAGTTGTGGTCAAGTGGCCCATTAGGATCATATCTTGTGTCTGAGGCTGCTGATGATGCAGGGTGTTGAACCTTGGAAATGTCCCAGACAGAAGATGTTGTGCCAATAGTCTCATCTGCTCTGGGGTCAGCCTAAGAATTTGGGCAACGTGTGCCATTAACATGAGATGGGATAGTTGCTGCTCCGAGGCTATTTGATGCTGCTGGTGGTGCAAGGGTTGTGAAGATGTGTGGGGAGTGGTGGTTGATTGGTTGTTGTGGTCCACGGTGCGGGGGCAAACGACATGTCGCATTGGTGACAAAAAAGAAGAACGGCCTGGGGAGGAGTGAAGTGATAAAGGTGTGGAGGGAATGTAGTCAGGTGGAAGGGGTACTGTGGAACCAGTGCGCATTGAGGTTGTGCAGGAGGATTGCTCATTGAGGGGTGTGGGAGTCCGAACGGAGTGTGAAGTGCTAGGAGTGGCTACAGGAGGAATTGTCCCATCCCCAGCTGCCTGACAAGTGGCCAACACTGGCATTACCCTCCCACTACCACAACCTGCAGTGGCAGGTGAGTGAGATGTTTGGGAGGGCTCTGCCAATGGGGCATCTTCAGATCCAAACAGGCATTGGCGTGTGGCCAGCACCTGAGTGTCAACACTTTGCCGATCCCGTTGATGCTGGTCTGCTAAACTTACCAAGCTGTTACGCATATCCTGTTGAACCTGTACCATATCCTGGTGAACCTGTACCATTGTTGCTACAGATTCCTGTATGAGCCCGAGCAGACGTACTGCCTCAGTAGATTGCTGAGTACGCCTCCTTAACTCATTTTGGATCCGAAACTCATCAAGCAGCCTCTCGGCTACATCCAGCATAGATGGACGAAGTTGGGTAGGTGACAATCCCTCTGCATCTAAGGCTACCTGAAAGCAGAATAAATAGACCAAATCATTATCAAACATCATGACTAAATATTTCAGATTAGTTTGACAACTTAACACCCCAAGCAGAACGTTGAAAAGTTTGATGTGCTTCTAATGAGTACTTGTTCATTGTAAGATTATCCAAGCTAGCAACACTTCTGATAATGGGTACATATTATATTGGTAGGACTAATATGACAAAGGCAAAAAAGATTCAACATGAAGGTGTTCCCAATTAACCCTGGTGTGGTAGGTTGTTTATGCTTTTGGTAAATCTGTTACTACACCAATGACTTTATACATCTACGTATGTTGTCTAAAATCTTGCCATCAATCGGCTACAGGACAACCCAACCAAACGATACCCATGAATTTGGACCTGGAAAATCAAAGACTGGCCGGACTTTAAAGATCCTGGATGTTTTTGGAACATTAGTGGCACACCAAATTATAACATAATTCCCTGATGTTCAAGATAGAACTCTTGTTGTGCTGGTGCATCGTCAGAATGTCATAGCACTAATTTAACACACACAATGTAAGCCACATCTAGTCCAAAATCAATGCTACCATTGAAATGTTACATGTGCACCTTGTTCCCTTATATCACATTCCACAGCACTGGATGCAGAATCGTCGCCAGCTCCTGATCCAACTCCAGCTGCAACGTCAAGAGGGGCCTGATGTTCTTTTAAAAACAAAAAAAAAAAACATGTTTAGTACATAACCTTAGTCAGTAATGATTATGGCCAGATTGCCCTCCTAGCTTCATGAATGAAGCATTGAGGCCAAACATTCAAAAGTGCTTTCCTGGGCTCATAGGACACTTGCTAAACCCTCCCAAAGGTTAAGAAGGCTTGGTCTGCCTACTAATGACGGCACCCATTAATGCTGTCAACTGTGTTTTGCAGGGTAAACATCTAAAAGGCAACACTCTTTCATAAGAAAAAACATGTGTGTTAATGGGGTTAATAAGATTCCAAAAAACATTATTTGGCTAGACATACCAACACCTTCCTCCAGGCCTAGCTGCACTGGGTGTGTTCCCTGCTGCGGATCTTCTGTAAAGGACATAGCAATATGAGCTATCTTGGAAAAAAAAAAACATCTACATTGTTTGGCACAGTATGATATTGGACCTACCAGGAGGAGGGTCAGCACTGATGTCAACACCTGTGAGTCCGTCTGGTTCGCCAAGCTGCATGGGCTGTGGAGGGGCTGAGATCCGTGCTACAGATGAACAAATTGCAGGTTGGGGAAAACAAAAAAAGGACAATTGGAAGGGCAAGTATCACATTCTATTAATGGCACACATAGGATAGTAGTTAATCTTTTCCAAACAACTCACACAATGGACATCCAAGATAATATCCTACCTCGGTGCAAAGCATCCGAATCTAAGTCCTCTCTGGTAAAGATGGTATCAGGTCCTATGATGTTCAAGAAAGGTAATTGATAATCCCAGAGAGAACTTCGTGCACGTTCATCCAGCCGACCTTGTCGGTCATAAAGACCCTCCGCAGCCCATGCAATTAGCTTCTTCCGAACGGACCCACAGATGTCGTTGACCTTCTTCCGCACACTGTCACGGTGGCGAGGTGCTTCACCCAGTGCATTTACAGCATCCCGGATTTCATCCCACAATCTGTTCTTCTCTGTTACTGAGTAAGACGCGGCCCTGGTCCCATGTATCGCCTGATATCTGGCCATATAGGCGTGGACCAGGGCACAGCACTGATTGTGGGTGAAACGGGGAAGCCGGGATAATGTGGACAAGCTGACTCTGGTGGACGGACCCGCTCCAGGACTACTGTCAGAAGAGCCAGCTTGTCCACTTGGTGTGTTACCACCTCCCCCGGCTTCCTCCTCCGGGATGGGGATGGTGGACTCCCTCATGGATACAGCTGGAGCCTCCCTCACACCAGAGCCAGACGATCTGCCCACCCTGCCCCCCCTGCCCCCCCTGGCCACCCTGGCCACCCTGGCCACCCTGGCCACCCTGCCCCTTCTCATCCTTCCAGTGGGTGGGGCCATGGGAGCACGAGGTGGGCAGAGAATCTGGCTGTCCAGCAGCAGCAAAGAGCCCCAAACTCCTAAATCTGAAATGACAAAAGAGAAAACAGAAAAAACAGGATTTGCAGATTGCTCTTCATATACAGTATAATTAGTGAACAGTTACAGAACACACTTACCTAATGGCACAAACAGACTTGGTGGTGGTGGTGGTGGTGGTGGTAGTAGTGGGCAAAGAGCAGAAGAGGCTGCAAAGAAATGGACAAAAAAAAAAAACACATAAGAAAACGCATATGGGTACAAATCACACGAGGCCCTCCAAACACTTACCTAATGGCACAAACACGGTGGTGGTGGTGGTGGTGGTGGCAAAAAAAGCAGAAGAGGCTGCAAAGAAATGGAAAAAAAAAACACATAAGAAAACGCATATGGGTACAAATCACACGAGGCCCTCCAAACACTTACCTAATGGCACAAACACGGTGGTGGTGGTGGTGGTGGTGGCAAAAAAAGCAGAAGAGGCTGCAAAGAAATGGAAAAAAAAACCACATAAGAAAACGCATATGGGTACAAATCACACGAGGCCCTCCAAACACTTACCTAATGGCACAAACACGGTGGTGGTGGTGGTGGTGGCAAAAAAAGCAGAAGAGGCTGCAAAGAAATGGAAAAAAAAAACACATAAGAAAACGCATATGGGTACAAATCACACGAGGCCCTCCAAACACTTACCTAATGGCACAAACACGGTGGTGGTGGTGGTGGTGGCAAAAAAAGCAGAAGAGGCTGCAAAGAAATGGAAAAAAAAAAACACATAAGAAAACGCATATGGGTACAAATCACACGAGGCCCTCCAAACACTTACCTAATGGCACAAACACGGTGGTGGTGGTGGTGGTGGCAAAAAAAGCAGAAGAGGCTGCAAAGAAATGGAAAAAAAAAACACATAAGAAAACGCATATGGGTACAAATCACACGAGGCCCTCCAAACACTTACCTAATGGCACAAACACGGTGGTGGTGGTGGTGGTGGCAAAAAAAGCAGAAGAGGCTGCAAAGAAATGGAAAAAAAAAAACACATAAGAAAACGCATATGGGTACAAATCACACGAGGCCCTCCAAACACTTACCTAATGGCACAAACACGGTGGTGGTGGTGGTGGTGGCAAAAAAAGCAGAAGAGGCTGCAAAGAAATGGAAAAAAAAAAACACATAAGAAAACGCATATGGGTACAAATCACACGAGGCCCTCCAAACACTTACCTAATGGCACAAACACGGTGGTGGTGGTGGTGGTGGCAAAAAAAGCAGAAGAGGCTGCAAAGAAATGAAAAAAAAAAAACACATAAGAAAACGCATATGGGTACAAATCACACGAGGCCCTCCAAACACTTACCTAATGGCACAAACACGGTGGTGGTGGTGGTGGTGGCAAAAAAAGCAGAAGAGGCTGCAAAGAAATGGAAAAAAAAAAACACATAAGAAAACGCATATGGGTACAAATCACACGAGGCCCTCCAAACACTTACCTAATGGCACAAACACGGTGGTGGTGGTGGTGGTGGCAAAAAAAGCAGAAGAGGCTGCAAAGAAATGGAAAAAAAAAACACATAAGAAAACGCATATGGGTACAAATCACACGAGGCCCTCCAAACACTTACCTAATGGCACAAACACGGTGGTGGTGGTGGTGGTGGCAAAGAGCAGAAGAGGCTGCAAAGAAATGGAAAAAAAAACCACATAAGAAAACGCATATGGGTACAAATCACACGAGGCCCTCCAAACACTTACCTAATGGCACAAACACGGTGGTGGTGGTGGTGGTGGCAAAGAGCAGAAGAGGCTGCAAAGAAATGGAAAAAAAAAACACATAAGAAAACGCATATGGGTACAAATCACACGAGGCCCTCCAAACACTTACCTAATGGCACAAACACGGTGGTGGTGGTGGTGGTGGCAAAAAAAGCAGAAGAGGCTGCAAAGAAATGGAAAAAAAAAAACACATAAGAAAACGCATATGGGTACAAATCACACGAGGCCCTCCAAACACTTACCTAATGGCACAAACAGACTTGGTGGAGGGGGGGTGGTGTAATCCTTTATAGGCAAAAGGAGGCTGCAAACATTAAACATACATGAGAAATCGCATGACCTACATACGTGCACATAATAAATTACAGTTATCAGGAAAGCAAAAATGGTGTCTTTGGAAGCTGGGAAGGTAAGGGGGCAGGTTTAGATGCCAAATCTAGACTGCACACCTTTAACAAACATGAGAAAACACATGTCCAAACCACATGCACATGGGGCCAACTGCCAATGATTAAAAGACACTTGAGGGGTTCCCAAGCTATTGTGGGTTGGAGGGGATTCACCATAGACAACTTAAGCACACCCAAGATAAGTACAAATTCTCTCCTTCCTTTTTTTTGGGAGAGAGAGATACAATTGTCTTACCTCCAGATAATGTAGGTTGTGGGTCACAGGGTCTTGCTAGCACATAAGAAACATCGATCTATAACATCCAGCAGCCATATTGGCCATGTGCTCCTTTTATAGCTGGCTCACAGGTGTGATAATTAGCGGCCGTTTCTATATATATCTGCGCATTCGCGAATTTGCGCGTTCAAAATGGAGGACGATATCCCAGACGCATTAGATGGTGCAATGCTGGCATTTATCGGTGCCTTGTTTGAGGAGGCCCTAGCACAGGAGGCAGCAGAAGGTGGGGAAGCTGCAGCAGAAGGTGGGGAAGCTGCAGCAGCAGCAGCACCTCCAGCAGCAGCACCTCCAGTCCGTGTGCCCTTACCTCGCCAGCCACGCATTTTTGCTCCAAGGATCTATTTGGACAAGCTGCGGGATTCTGATATCAGGAGGAAGTTCCGGCTCGAGCGAGGAACTATTCTACACCTCTACCAGCTTATAGCAGACAAAATTGACCCGGACACACAGCGCGGCCATGCAGTGCCCGGCATGGCCAGATTGCTGGCCACTTTGTATATTTTAGGGCGTGGCAGCTTCCAAGCCACTTCGGGAAGTATCATGGGCATTAGCCAGCCCACAGTTTCAAGGGTGTTCATGTTGGTCATTAATGCCATAGTCGATATAGTGCCCAATTTTATCCACTGGCCACAGAATGAAAATGAGTGGAATGAAGTCAAGTTGGGTTTCTACCTGCGGGCACACATGCCGCAAATCCTAGGGGCAATCGATGGCACCCACATAGCCATTAGGCCACCAAGGAGCCACGAAAGTGAGTACCGGAACCGCAAGCAGTACCACTCCGTGAACGTCCAATTAGTGTGTGACGCCAAACAGCGCATCATGAGTGTCAACACTGGTCACCCAGGGTCGTGCCATGATTCCAGTATGTTAAGAACCAGTACTCTGTACGAGGTGTTTGAAAGTGGACAAATGCCCCAAGGGTGGCTTATTGGTAAAGTATTTTGTCTTAACAACATAAACTGTAAGATTACATAGACATAGGAATAAGCTACATCGGTGTACACCCTGATTTAAGCAAAGCCTACCTAAAATGGATGTGTTAGGAGTTGTCAGGCTGTTCACACACAACCAGATCAGCAGCTTAGCAGCTCACAAAAGAAAGATTTGCAAAGTTGTCTTTGAGTCCAATGAAGGTGGTTAACCAATGTGTAAATGGTGTCCTCTAGCCACCCAAAGAAAACCTACAAATGATTCCAATGGTATTGCCATATCCCCAAAGTTCTTTGCATAAATGAGTCAATATTGGTTTCCTCACTCTAGTTGCAGATATATTCCAGAAGTAAGACCTAGGCTAATGTAATAGGAACAAAATAGGGGCCAAGTTGGAACTTGCAAGAGAAACCCACCACTTTGTGTGTCCTTTTTCCCATTTGTATTAGTGATTTAGGCAGTTAGACAGAGTTGAGATGTTTCATATGAGTTTTTGCAAACAGACGAGCAGGTTGTTTAGTAAAATGCCTAATTGTCTCCCATTTTGAGGAGTCATCTAAAGTCACATGATAGGAAGAACTAATGTATATTTTTCTTATTTTTCAGGGGATGCTGGTTACCCGCAGCTGACGTGGCTGATGGCTCCAATCAGGTACCCCCAGGGCCCAGCAGAGAGGAATTACAACAGGGCCTTGCGGAGAAGCCGGAGTATCATTGAGTTGACCATAGGTCTTCTCAAATCCAGGTTTCTCTGCTTGGCCCGGCCTGGGGGTGAACTCCTGTACTCTCCTACAAAGGCTTCCAAGATCATCCTGGCGTGCTGCGTGTTGCACAACATGTGCGTTGCCCGGGATGAATCTTGGGAGCTGACGGAGGAGAGGGAGCCAGAGGTCCGTCAGCCGGCGGCCCCCAGGCGGCGGAGCACCGCTGCAGGTATGGCCACCCGGAATACCCTGGTTGCTAGCCACTTTACATGTAAGTACTGTAACCGGTCAAGATAGGGCATGTGTATTAATTAGCTAGTTAGCAGAGGTGCCACTCACAGGGAGACAGAGGGTCATTATCATCTGCCAATGACACTTGCCATTGTAGATAAAGTGTAGTCAACATTGGTAAAATTGTGTTACTTGAGCAAAAACATGCACCTCTAACCATAAACATGTTGGTATTGTGAATAGTGTAAAGGGCTGAGAAGAGCTGGCAGGTGTTTATTTGTGTCTATGCCACCTGTGTAGTTATTGATAACATGAACGGCTGCTTGGTATCTTATGGTGTTGTAATTTTCCAGAACATCAACATCTTGGAATCATGGCACGTACCATGGGAAGCCTGTGGTGATGGGCTGTCTGGCGTCACAGGTGTGTATTCAAATGTTTACATTAATGATTTCTGGTTTGTGTAAGTTGGCATAAAATGTGTTATTTCACTCGTGATGTCGAAATTAAATGAAGTTCAGAATGAAGCAAACAGGCATTAAGATGTGATTTTCATAATGAAATGTCTTATCCTTTGTTTTATTTTTCCAGGAGTGGTACTGCTTGCGGGTGTAGGTGGTAGAAACCCACCTTGATGGACTCCACTCATCTTCTTTTGTGGTCAGTGGATATTTGGTAAGGCACATGGCCAATGACCAACATGAACACCCTGGAACTTCGAAAGTGGCTTGGAAGCTGACCAGCAACCTTGCCATGCCTGTCCCCTATGAGCTGGTAGAGGTGCAGAATGGATTCTGAACTCTGCCTGAAGTTGTGGAAGACATCAGAATCCCGTAGCCATGGAGCAAAGATCGTGGTCTGGCGCTGTAAAGGCACACGGACTGGAGAGTGACAATATTATTTTGCTGCATCCCTCCTTCTGCTGTCATTCTCAAATAAATAAAGACTTTAGAATTGAACATGTGTTTTTTTGTTTTGTGTGGGTGCCTACAGACAAAAGGGCCATCCACACTGTAAGATTTAGAGAAGACTTTATCCTTCAGATTGACATTTTCTATGTAGTGCAAGGGCCTGCCTGATTGCATCCAAATTGAAAGTGTTGAGGTTTGAGCTTATATTATATGGTTTGGTTAAGTCTACAGGAAAAAGTCTAGACAAATTGTTAGTGTATGGCCCATTAAGCTGCCAAGGCCGGAGTTTTGCACTTTGCATGCTGCTTGTACTGGTGATGTGAGGGGTTGTAATGTAGAGTAGGGATGTGACAGTGTTGTGTTGAGGTGTGAGGCAAATGTAGTGTTGGACTATGAGGGTCTGTGTTGTTGAAATATGGAGAGAGTCCAATATCAGACACCTATGTTTATTGGTCAAGAAATTGTAAGAACCATGGTAAATATGTAAAGAATTGCATCTCGATAAAACTAGGACCACACTCATAAAATCAAAATTGTGTTGTTTCCATTGATGTGCTTGAAATTTGGGTAGGACACCCCCCCCCCCCCCCCAAATTCAAGATAGTTAAAAAAAACTGTTAAAAAAAATGAGAGTGAAAAGAGATCCCAAGTGTAGTGATGTGATTTGAACCCATGACGTTGTTAACTGCAGTGAAGTTGCAAAGCACTTAGCTATTGTGCAGAATAAAGCTGTATGGTGGAAAAAAAGGAGCGTGTTAAGGCTAAAAAGCACATATAGCTAAAGAACTAAACATTGTATGGAATGTGGGAAGAAGACCATGGTAAAATTGTGAGGTTTCATCTTGCCCTGAAGTAGGGTAGGGGTTTGGTCACTTGCCTTTGGTACTTTCAATCATAAGATCGATTCGACACACAGACAAGATCAAAAAAACACTTAAAATGGTGTAAGCTTGCAAGCGCTTCTGAGTGTAACATTATTTAGCAATATATATGATGTAATCCGTTACATTTTAGCAATATAAACAAAAAAAGAAAATAAAAAAAGTAGGTGGAGATGGTAAGCCTCGAACCTACAGCAGAGGGAGATGAATTACAGACGTGTGATGTGTGCACTAATCCACTACCCCACATCGCTATGTGAAACTGCTATAAGCACGAAGACATAAGTTTGCGAATTGGCGAAGCCGCGATCGTAAGTGAATCCCGCTGACGGCGGAATTCATTATTGCTGTTTCACTAGCCAATTCGCCGCAGCGCCAGTTAATTGATTTGAACGCGGCGAAACTGAAACACGTCATAGATGTTTGAAGCTGCAGTTTCTTTAAATCCGGCCCCCCGTATCCTAGGAATAGTACGTCTTCTTTATGAAATAGGCATTTTTTTAATTTTACCTATAAATTGTGTGCGAGTAATCTGGACAACACAAGTCTTACATGTTTTATATGTTCAGACAAAGATTGAGAATAAATGAGTATATCATCCAGATATACCACAACACAAACATCAAGTAAGTCTCTGAAGATGTCATTTATGAATCGCTGAAAAGCTGCGGGAGCATTACACAACCCGAAAGGCATCACAAGATATTCGAATAATCCGTATCTGGTTCTGAATGCTGTTTTCCACTCATCCCCGTCACGGATTCGGATTAGGTTGTATGCCCCTTTTAGGTCCAATTTAGAGAAGTAGGTAGCTCCGCGCACTTGTTCAATGAGTTCAGGAATGAGAGGTAAAGGATAGCGATCCTTTATCGTAATGGTATTTAATTGCCTATAGTCAATAATAGGCCTAAGACTTGAATCCTTATTGCGGACAAAGAAAAGTCCTGCAGCTGTGGAAGAAGTAGAGGGTCTGATGAACCCTTTCGCTAAATTCTCATCCAAGTATTCCTTGAGATGAGAAAGTTCATCCTGAGAAAGAGGATAAACATGACCAAAAGGTAATTTGCTATTAGGGAGTAGATCAATAGAACAATCATAGTCCCTATGGGGAGGCAACACTTGAGCGTTTTTCTCAAGGAATACTTCTGACAGATCCTGGTAGCATGGTGGTGGTGTAATTTCATCTGACACCATAGACAGGATTTTTTTATATGATTGGAGGTTACACGTGATCTCGCAATAGTGAGAAGGGAAGGTTAGAGTCCGTGTCTTCCAATCAATGGTTGGTTGATGTATGTGTAACCAGGGAAGTCCCAAAATAATGGGAAAATGTGGTGAAGGTAATACATCAAAAGTGGTTGTCTCCGCATGAGACTCGTTAGCAGTAACAAGGAGTGCTTGTGTCTGATTGGTGATTGGACCAGAAGATAACGGGATACCGTTAATGAAACTAACAGAGACAGGTTTAGGTTTTGAAATAATAGGTATTTTATTTAAGGTAACAAAACGAGTATCAATGTAGTTCCCACAAGATCCTGTGTCGATCATAGCCTTGGTGGTGATCCTAATTTGGTCCCATTGTAGTGTCAAATGAATAGAGAGATAGGGATTAGAAAAGGAAGTCGTTAAACCCCCCAGCAAGACATGTGAACACTCACCGTCTTTTTTGCGGACAAGGGGACAGACGCTTATCAAATGATCCAAAGAGGCGCAGTACATGCAGAGGTTTTCGGATCTTCTCCTGGCTCGTTCAGTAGTCGATAAAGGTGGGCGTATCGTTCCTACCTCCATAGGAGTAGGGTCAACGGGCGAAACCCGAGAAGGACTGGACAATGGCATTCCCATCTTCTCAGCCTTTCTTTCTCGCAGTCGCCTGTCAATATTGATGCTGAGCTGTATTAAGGCATCCAAAGTGCCAGGTAAATCCGCTCGGGCGAGCTCGTCTTTAACGGCTTCTGATAACCCGAGTCTGAACTGAGTTCGCAGAGATGCATCATTCCAGCCAGAATCAAGGGTCCATCTTTTGAACTCTGCTATGAAGTCTTCAACAGGTCTCCTTCCTTGTTTTAAAGCCCTCAATTGGCTATCAGCAGTACTCTGCCTATTGGGGTCTTCATAAAAGCTAGCGAGTTCCGCTATGAACAAAGGATAGGAGTTGAGAAGAGGGTCCTCTTTCTCAAAGAGAGAGTCTGCCCAAGCCCGTGGATCACCCGATAAATATGAAATAGTAGTACAGACTTTAATTTGGTCTGTAGTATAAGTACGAGGTTTTAAATTAAAAAGCAATTGACATGCGTTTTTAAATTCACTAAATTTTTTCCGATCACCTGTAAACACTAGAGGAGGGTTTATTTTAGGCTCACGAGGTTGAGCAGCAGTGAGTTGTGAAACACGGGCTATCTGCTGTCTGATTTTAATTTTTTACTTCAGCAAGAGCAAGGATTATTGCATCTACCTTTTGTGTTAATTGTATCACTTGAGTGGCTAATTCTGCTGAATCCATTTTTTAAAGGTTCGTTCAATCTGTAACGCTCTAGCGTTTGTTTAGAGAGTTGGATTTGCAGCTGCAGAATCTCCACTCAGTAGTCATGTAGAGATGTGTTGAATCACCATGTCCAACTCTCCAGACTCATCATTGTGGCCAGCCTGCTTCAGCATACAATATACAAACACTCAATAAGATGTTCCTGGAGTGATAGGTTGTATATGATAGTATAGAGGTGATGTGCTGAAAGGACAGGCGTGAGTTGTGATAGCAATGATGAGTACTCAATAGTAATGTTCAGGAGAGTAGTAGATGATGGTAGATAGGTTAGCAATCATGTGCAATAACAGGTGGTAGGGGACAGCAGATGGAGTGTACAAGAGAGGCTAACTTAGTGCAAGGATATAGATGGTAGTAGACTCAAGAGCTAGCAATCCATGTAACAGTGCAAATGATAGAAATAGTAATGCATAGATAGTAACAGTCCTTAGTATGCAGAAGTAGATAGTGTAAGTTTGATAGGAAGGAATCCCCTGTGGGGTACTTATCACTAGTTAGATTAGTAAGCTGAAGGGTCCGGTAATGAGTGAATGATCGGGTAGCGAGATACGGGATCAATAGCGAGGTTCCGGTCTATCCAGGTATGGCAATAGCTGGAGGCTCCGGTAGCGTAAGACAAGGCTGTATACCATGCGGTTTGAACGAACAATTTGTGAGAGAGAAGCCGGCGATTGAAATAGCCGCTCAGAGTGGCGCTTAGTGATGACGTCATGCGGCTTAAAGGTATATGCGTTCCACCTAGCTGAAAAGGTGGGACGCAATATGAAGAAGGAAATGACCTATAAGGGTACCGAAGGTACCAGAATCTTACAACTGTCTGATAGGATGTAATGAAATCAATATGTCCCTCCCTGACACAGGAAC